>NC_056741.1:939666004-940021004 GCF_019279795.1 Protopterus annectens
GAGGTGACAACACTACTGCAGCCTTCCGCAGTGTCAGATCAGACATAAATATTTTAAATGCTAAAGAACTCACTACAGTGATTTCCATATCATGTGGTATATAGACCTACCAGGGAATTTTGTGTGTGCGTGTGTTTGTTATTTAATAACACTTATGATATAACTTGTTGGCAGGATATGCGTTTAAAACCAGAATTTTAGTTTACTACTCATTGCAAGAGGATTAGTTGAATGCAGGAAAAGATTCCGTCTCCTGCATTATTGCATGATTCTGGCTAACAAGTCTTACAATTGTTCAGCTCTGTTACTTTTCTTCAAGAAGATAAATACAACATAGCAGCACTTAAAGAAATATTTAATAATTATTGCTAGCCCATAAGGAACTTGCCATTTATTTGACATTTGCTCTTTATAACAGTAGAAGTTCCTAAAGAGACTCTATTACTGAGACAATGAATAGAGCCAAATACTATAAATTTGGTGATGTGTTTGACTCTGATGAAAGTCAGAATAAGCTATGGCATAAATATTCAGGCATAAGGTATCTTTTAAATGTCTCTTGATGTTTTCTGGCATATGTTCTCCATGCCTGGCTAAAACCTCTCATGTACAAGGCCAAATCTTTTTTCTATCTGTTACTTTAACAATGCAACCTGTCTTTATTTACAGATATACTCATATATATATATATATATATATATATATATATATATATATATATATATATATATATATATATATATATATATATATATATATATATATATATATATATATATATATATATATATGTGTGTGTGTGTGTGTGTGTACATATAAATATATATATATATATATATATATATATATATATATATATATATATATATATATATATATAGTGAGAGAGAGAGAGAGATGTGTGTGTGTGTCTGTACACACACACACACACACACACACACACACACACACATATATATATATATATATATATATATATATATATATTTACAGATAGATAGATATAGATATAGTTTATTATCACTAATAGAGGACTAGTGCAGCAAAATCAGGACCCATATATGAAACAGTAACCATTTTCAGGATTCTGTTTTAAGGAATACATTGTCTTAATTTGCAGGCTTTTTTGATGAGTATTGCTGGACTCAAGGTACCAATCCTCGAATTAAGTGACAGTTTTGATTAATGGTGGTTAATGGATTGCATGTATATATCTATATATATATATATATATATATATATATCTATATCTATCTATCTATACCCATATTTGCCTTGTTTGTCTTTCGGCTTTTCCCGGTTAGGGGTCGCCACAGCGGAACTCCGGTCTGCTAATGATTGGCAGTAGGTTTTTATGGTGTTGAGTTGCCAGCCCGATGCCCAACCTTTAACGAAGGCACGCAGACTCAATGCATGTCTTTCAAATGCCCACTTGACCATGGGGAGGACATGCAGACTCCACCCAGAAGGCGCTCCCAACCCAAGCCGAGAATCGAACGGGAGAACCTCTTGCTGTGAGGCAACAACACCACCGCTGCATCACCGCGGAAGATCATCTATCTATACCTATATATATATATATATATATATATATATATATATATATATATATATATATATATAAATATATTCAATTTATAATCTCAAAATACTGAAAGGTCAAATTTCAGTATCTCGAGACCATAAAGTCGAATCCACAAAACACCGACAGGCCAAAACTGCGAAACTTCAAATCATGAACACACCACAACACCCACACTACAAAAAAAACACACAAAACATAACATCACACATCTACAAACCTACACTAGAAATAAGCAGGGGGGCAAGACCCCCTGCACCACCATGTGGAGGGTTGCGCTGCCCCCCACCTCCCCTACTTATATATAGTAACTCCGAGATCACACAGACAGAAAAAGACAGTAAACTCATTCCCAGGCATTCTACAGTCCCTTGCACATGCACACACACACACACACACACACACACACACACACACACACATACAAACACCACCACATTCAACACTTAAACACTCATACTTTCACCTGCTTTCCTGAACCCACACGTACAACTTACAAACACACCCACATACACTCAAACTCCTACCCAAAACCCATACAAAACACTCACCTTAAATTCCACCAAAATCCACACACTACACTGGACACCATCCACATAATATAGTACACATTACATAGCATAAAGCCATAACCATGAAGTCAACATATTCGGATTTGCGATTTTGCACTTTTGCTATTTTGAAGATTCGACCTTATGGTCTCAAGATACTGCAATTTGACTTTTCAGTATTTCGAGATTATAAAGTACACATATATATATATATATATATATATATATATATATATATATATATATATTTATAGAATCACTTTATAATCCCGAAATTCTGAAATACCGAATTTCAGAATCTAATGATCATAAAGCTGAAAGTTTCCAATAATGAATCCCCAGAAGCGAGAAGTTTGAAATCCTGAATATTACATACGCACATGCACATGCACCCAACTCCCCCCCACACACAAACACATGAACCTACACTACAGATAACCCCCACACCCCCACTACTTAAATATTCTAACTCTAAGGTTGCACTACACAGACACACACAAAAACACCACCATACAAGCTACATTCCCCTTGCACACACGCATCATAGCAACACAGCACACTGACACACTCTAAATCTCCTAAACAAAACCCTTAAACATAAATACTTACCTGAATCTCCACCTACCCATTCATACAGCGCAACACCAGAAGCGGTAATTCAAAATCTCTGAACTTCGGGATTTTGAATTTTGCGCTTCTGGTGTTTCAGTATTGTCAGCCTTGGGCTTTATGATCTCGAGATTTTGAAATTCGGCATTTCAGAATTTAGGGATTATAAAGTGTTCCCATATATATATATATATATATATATATATATATATATATATATATATATATATATATATATATATATATATATATGCATATATATATATATATATATATATATATATAAAAACACACACGCACATATATATGCATAAATATATGGATATGGATATAGATCTACTTCTGAAGCTTGAAGTTTCAAAACTTCAAATTTTAAATGTCCATAAGACATAAGACAGATGTTTTGAAACTTCGAAAACCTAAAAAAAAAAAAAATTTAAGAAAAAAAAATTTTTTGCATGCACCCCCCCCAACCTCCTGCTAATTAAATATACCAACTCCGAGATTGCACTGCAGTGAGGAAAATGGTAAATATCACATTCAGTGCTGTATGACGATCTCCAGCCAAAACGTTCAAACTTTCTAAACTTCGGTCTTATGGTCTTGGCCTTTTGAAGTTCAACATTTTGAAACTTTGAGCTTCTGAAGGGGATCTATATATATATATATATATATATATATATATATATATATATATATATATATATATATATATATATATATATATCTGTATATAAGTTAATCTAAATTTCAGTAACTTGACGCTAAAAACATCAGCTGCAGCATGTAAAACAAAAAACAAAAAAAAAGTCAATACCCCAGCATACGTGCTCCAGGGAACAAGCTCAGAAAATGAAAAACAAATCTACTGTTTTTGCATGGCTAATTAGATATATTAAGTCTGAGATTGCACAATCCAGGGAAAAGAGCAATTTCTCCAAATTACAGGGACTGTCAATCTCACATACTTATCAACCATCTGTTTTGTCAACCAAACAGTGTCTGAGTTTCACTTATTATTACATTGAAACACAATTGATCGATGCCAGTATGCTCAACAATCAATTATCAAAAAACAAAAAAAACTCAAAACACAAAGGATCATGAAAGGAAAACAAGCAATTCCCTTTTGCAGTCCATTAACCAAAGCCCTGTCTTTAAATTCAGGCATAATTTATCTGAAAAAGGTGATGCTATGGAGAAACCTCTCAACCGTACCAAATTCCTTGGTATTTACTGGTTTTGAGGGCAGAATAATGGGGTGCCATGGATTCCTGTGTGGCCCCTTCATTCCCAAAATTTCCAGGGTTTTTACAAATTTTTTTTTTCTTAAGTTGAAGTTGTTTCTGACATTATCACATGCAGGGGCATGTGAGATGACATCAGCTTTACGTGGTACACTGCCAGCCTGTCAGAATTCGGCACAGTTTTATCTGTATTGATTCTGTTTTAACTGCAATCTCAATCTGGAAAATTTTAGTGGAGTTTTGAAGGTTTACATTCCTTTCACTTGATAAATTATGTTCTGACTGTTCAAGTATGTAGTTACAGTATGTGTGCTTTATTGCATATTTTCCTATATGTTTGTAAATGTATACACAAGTGGCATGCTCCTTATTAATGTCACTAGTCAGATATATAGCACAGTTGTTCGGGGTCGAGCAAATCTATTTTCTTTTGTTATAGCTTGATAGAGCACTGAGTGGTCATTTGGTCAACACAATTAATATGTGAATGGTCATTCAGTCAACATTATAATATTAATACTTACAACTTCGCATTATGAAGCCACAGCCAGCCTCATATTTAGAAGTCCTGTGCTGTTTGAAGTGGTTGCCACTCTTTTTCTTCAGCCATCCCAGCTGTTTGGGGTCAGAGAACTTACTTTTTCCTTTTGCTGATATTATATGCTGTACTAGTACAATATAACTAATTATGTATTTTTCTGTATCAATTGGTGCAGGTTGTCTAGAGTTTTGGTGTCAAATGGGTCATTCCTAATGAGGTCTAACATGATGCACATGCACCTTTCTGCCCTCCAATTTTTGTAGTGTCCCTGACTCCCTCCTTTTTTCTGTTTGTTTGAGAAAATGTGTCAGCTTACAATTATAGTCAGTCAGTATATTTACAAGCATTTTTTTTTTCAGAAAATGCATGTCATTTTATACTCTTTTACTCTGAACATGCTAAAGAAAATGTTACTGTATTTGGCCAGTATACAAATGTTGATGTTTTTACATTTTTTTTGACAGCACATTGATAAGACATGACTGTGTATCTGTGTGTGTTTACCTTTTGGCAGAATATGCAGTGCAAAAGTAGGGCTGTGGCCCGTAGATGGGAGGAAAGTTTACATAATCATCAAATTAGTGATGATCTGAACCCAAGATCCCAATTACTAAGAAGTTAGGGTAGCCACAATCTCTTAAGTTAGGTTTAGGTTTCTGGACACATTTCTGCATCATAGCTGTATGTGATCATGGCCGCCCACAGGCAGGTGCAAGGTGGTGGATTTTGACTTGCTTGCTGAGAAACTGTCACATTAACTTTTTAATTTAAAAAAAAGAATGGTCCAGTCACACACAGACACACACACACACACACACACACACACACACACACACACACACACACACACACACACACACACACACACACACACACACACACCTGTCGCATCAAGTCTGTGTGTGCAAACATCCTTTCTGCCCACATCTAGATTTTTACATACAAGAAGACGTTTAATTGTGCAATTTTAAAGGAAGTAAGTTTCCTTTTCTTTCATCCTGGATAGGATTCCTGTAGTTTATTTTGTAGCAGACCATGGCCATGCATTGCAGATCTATGCAGGCTGTAGAAATTTCTATTAGGAAACCTGTAAGATAACTGGAATGCTGAGGGAGAACCATAGTCACAATCTTCAAGCAAGTGTTGAACCAAACAGTGTTACATGTCTCTTTAATTGGAGAGACCCCAAAGTTCCTCACCAAGGATAAAGGGACTCAAAAAATGTCATATATGCTGCACTGAGAAAAAAACTCAGCAGCTTCAGTTGCATACGCCTGCTCAGCTGGCTCGTGACTCCACTGACATGAGGCCATGTCCAACCCGCGGAATTAACATGCTGTTCCACCTCAAAAAAAAAATCCAGATCCACCACTAGAGCAACTTAAACCTATTTTTTAACATAGGGGGGTAGATTAAAACCCTAAATAGGAGGCTTATTGCTTTAGCCTTAGGGGTAGCCTTAGTAAAAAAAACCACCTATGAACCCTACTTGTCTTCATTACTTCTACTTTATTTGTAAAATTCCTTTGAATTTCCATTTATTGCATTGTGTGTTGTGCATTGCATAGCAATGCAATGCATTTTAGGCATTCATGTATAATTGTTTCATTGTATGTAGAGTAAGTTAACTTTATTGCATTGCATCACTTAAAATAATTTGTTGATTAGGGCTAGTAGATATAGATATAGGTATAGATCTGATATTCTTTTTTTAATCAAAACTCTCCAGATTCCGGTTACTCTGTGAATGTCCAGTACTTTGTCAGGCAGACTAAGAATGTGTCTGAAAATTTATACACATAGTGGCATAGAGGTTTGTTTTATTGCCTTATATTCCATGTTTTTTTCTTGATTGATTCTGGCTGGATTGTCATCTGTGTAATCTCTGTATATCCTTCTTGCATGAGCGTGGGTTTTTCCCATAGTCATTGTTTTCTCTCTGGTTTCTTCCATCATCCTAAAGGCATGCTTACAGATGACTTGTGGATCTTCCAAATGGCTCCTTTAGCACTGTATGTGTGAGTGTGTGTGTGTCTGTGCATGTGGGTGTGTATTTACTTACAGATCACACTATAGAGGGGTAAGAGCACATTTCCTAATACCCACTATTCCACTATTGTATTATTTGATATTAGTGTTGAAGCAGTTAATTTATTTTTTATAAAAAGAAAATTGTATTTTAGCTATTATAAATAAAACACTATTGTTCTTTTGTTTATTTTGTGGTTAATATTTTGTTCGTTCTTCAGTTTACATTTAGAAGTTGGTATCCCAGAATTCCACTGGAGTGGGCAGGGTTACATAATTATATATGTACATGTTATGTTAATCAGTGTACAGATTTTTGACCAGTTGTACCTATTTTTCATTGGCCTTTGTCCAGATTTTTTTATGATTCCAGGTTGAGAGGTATGGCCATGGAAATGTTTTGTGTAAAGAAGGTGTAGGGTTGGGGTTAGGGGCAAGGTTAGGACTAGCAATCATTAGTAAGGATGGGGACGGCGCCTTCACTGTTGTCCTCCTCCTGGCATCCAATCTGCTCCCCCTTGTATAATTACATCTGATTTTTGTTTTTCCAAGCACCTTTATTGAGTTATCACTTGTGACATAGGCAAATTTACATTCATATAAAAGTAATCAAACTATAATTAACATAAACAATATATTTCACATATATTGCTCTGTATCATATAACCCAAACAATATTACATAAATTATTAAATTCCTGCCTTTTTTTCTTAAACAAGAAACATCTTTGCTTTAATCTTAAAACCCCTGTCCAAAGCCTAAAACACTAGCTTCATGGATGCAGACAATATGCAGGCTATCTGCTTATCAAAACAAAACACTGCTTCACTGTCTCCTGTACACTGTGTATTGTCTGAAGACTGGAGGACAGCCACTGTGGTACCCAGTCACTCTACCATTAATCCTGGAAACTACATACCAATTAACTTTACCAGTATAATTTGCAAAGTAATGGAATGTATTGCTATGGAGCTCAAAATAAAGATACTGGTTGCATACAAACCTTTAGTCCAAAGTAATTTGGTTTTGTGTAAGATAGGGCGTGCACACCATACCTGGTAGACTTCTTTGAAAAATTCACAGCGGTATTGGACAAAGTCAAACGTGTGTACACGTGCTACATGAATTTAGCCAAGGCCTTTGATACTTTTTATATACTTTGGCATTATTGAGAAACTGGAGCATTACAAAACTCATAAGACAGGCCACTTAGACAGGGCTAGTGGCACACTTACCTCCAAAGGCACATTACCAGGGTAATTTCTCTGGAGTCCATGTTTGGCCCACCACTCTTTGGCATATGCTTTCTTGATGTACAAGCAGATACTAATGGTTTCTTGTTGTCTATGTTTTTCTGATGACCATAAAATTAGAACTGTTATCACTTTACTAGATGAAGTTTATATTCACCAAAGGGGCATAACCCACACAGTCACATGCCATCATGATAATAGACTAAAATTAAACATGAAAAACTATAGTACTCCTCTTCACCCCTTCACTTACCACATAAATTGTACCTACTTCAAAATAGGTACTGTCAATATAGACCTGCACATTCATGGACCACAAATTCTGTTTTGACCACCATGTATCAATTAACTTTAGCAAATCTTTTTAGATAATTTAGTTTTAGCTAGTTTATCAAGTTACTAAAGGCATATTGTCAGGATTATGGAAGTTATTTTCCCTCTCACCTCCTGTCTTATCAGCCTACAACAGAACAGAATGCACCCTTTGGCATGTATGTATCTATTTATATTGCCCAATTAAAAAAAATCCTCAAGAAAAAATCTGTGATATAGCATCACTAAATTACACAGCGTATCTAAAATCCTTGTCACTTTATTCGCTGTCTTACAGACTTTTACATGGCGACCTCAGCCAGGTCTACAAGGCTGTAAATGACCCTATCTTTCTTGACTTCATACTTGTTCATAAAACTGGTAGCACCAAAAATACCCATTCTGAAGACCTAAATATTCATCATAATTGAAATAAAATCTGTTGATGGGGTAGGTATCACTCCTAAAGTATCCCATAACTATGGAATGAGCTTCTAGTCCTTATCAAATAATGTAGCTCCCTAACCTTCTTTAAAGCTATGCTGATAAATGTATAAGATGCATAAATTCGCCCCTGGTCTGGCTCCTCAGAAATTAATGAACAGAAGGAACAAGTAGTGAACATTTTCATGGTCTATAGACTGATCACCTAGTATATAAGTATAAACCTATGAACCCTTTATAGGGGCATGATAAGAAGAATGTAAAATGTGTACAGAATACATAAATTTTAATAGACCGTATCTGTGTTCTATAGTGAACTTACGAGGTCAGAGTCATCTTATTAAAAAACAGAGACAGTGAGAGAAATACTGTTGGAAAACTGCACTGATATAACAGGCTTCATTATTATCCATGTTGGTGTTCCTAAAACTTTACGATTTTGCAATACTCTTGGACACACACATCTTGTACTCTCACCTATACAATACAAAATTACAGGCACTACTAATGCAGGAGATCACAAAAGAATTAGGACGATGAATAAATGATTCTACCATAAATAATTACTGTTGCTCTTTCAAGAAGTTTCTACAGAAGTATATCTACAAACAGAGCAATGTATCCAAGGGAAACTCCTTTTGTGTGTCACTGCTAGTAGAACTAGCATATCACTTTGAAAATAACTGGAGGCAAATCTATAAGTAAGTAGGCTCTCACTGAATAGGATCTTGAAAGGGAGATGGGCAATACTTTGATCAATACAAGAACTATCAAAAACACGTTCTGATATTGTTTTATTGATTGCAGTATCTTAGATATCATATATGTGTAGTTAGTAAAAAAAAATAGATTCATCCTTAACAGCCTCTTCTATAACAATAGATGCTTTACTCCTGTGTTCAGAAAAGCTCAAACTTCTAGTAAAAATAATTTTGGTTGCACAGCTTTTGGAAGACCTGAACTACATTATTTATGTTGTAGCTTCTATCCAAAAATCTAGTAGTTAATTTTCAGTAGACTTCCAAAAGTCTATGGATGTGCTGCATATTACCTTCTTTATGCTAAACTGTGCACAAATGCTCATCATGACCACTGAAAGCATTCAGTAACATCTTAATTGTGGTTAATTTCCTCTATTTAGTAGAAACATCTCTGTAGTTTTCACTAGATGACAGACGTACATCTACATAAAGAACATAGGTGGTCAAGAAAGGTCGAAGAGAATTTTAATCCAAAATAACTAGTATTAGCAAGATATAAAAATTCTAGAAGAACCGACTTAAAAAAAAAAAAAATCATCTCTTACAATACTTAAAGAAACACATTTTTCATTGTTTATCGGATAAGTGCAAAGTTCCTCAAAATGATTTTTAAATGTATTGGACTAGGTCAGAGCAAATGAAGCCTCATGGCTGTCTCTTGTCATTATAATTAAAATTTAATGTGAAAATCTGACGCCATGTGCAAGAAAAATGGGAGAAAGCAGTTGCAGTTGGATGGACAGATGGATAGATTGGTCAAAAATCAAGTAGTTACGATATAAACACAATACTAAATGTTGTACCACTGTGATTTTCTGAGTCCAATCCTGTAAACCACATGATATTACACACACACACACACACACACACACACACACACACACACACACACACACACACACACACACACACAAACAAACATAAACAAACACAAACACACACACACACACACACACATATATATATATATATATATATATATATATATATATATATATATATATGGTTCCCTATCAGAAGCCTGAAACACTATAAGCCTGAAAATCAAAATCCTGAAAACTATAGACTGAAAGTTCAAAATCCTGAAAGACCAAAATCCTGAAACTCAAAATCCTGAAAACACAAAATGGACATACTGACATCATTGTAGCTTTGCTATTGTTAGCCCCGTGGTGTTGGGTCATGCGTTGGGTTCAGGTAAGTGTCTTGATTGGTTTTATGTTAGGGTTAGGGGCGGTTTAAGTGAGTTAGGGTTAGGGCGCAGGTTAGGCATGTATGCAATAGTGACAAATATTGGGGTTAGGGGCGGTTTAAGTGAGTTAGGGTTAGGGCGTGGGTCAGGTGAGTGTGCGATAGTGATGGACCTTAGGGTTAGGGTTAGGGTCAGGGTCAGTTGGTAGATATTAGTGTCTTTATAGTGACATATTAGCATTATTTGTGTTTTCAGGATTTTGAGTTTCAGGATTTTGAACTTTCAGTCTATGGTTTTCAGGATTTTGATTTTCAGGCTTATAGTGTTTCAGGCTTCTGATAGGGAACCATATATATATATATATATAGAGTTATACTGACATGGTGATATCAGCATTATACTGCCCCTCATCAGCTTCTTTAACAGTATTCTTTCATCTTTCACATGCTTATTGCATGAACATTGAAAGGTGGGGATGGCATAATGGTTATGGTCTTAACCCCACAGATACAAAGTTCAGAGTTTAATTCTGGCCTCTGGTTATTAGCTAGGCTGGTAATGGTCTCCAGACTGCTAGCTTAGTATTTACCTATGAGCAATTATGTTCTGTTCAGATTAAACATGGCTTAGCTAGACATTTAAAGAATTCACTCCAGATTTTTAAAAAATAAACTTTCAATATTTCAAATCACCCATTTGAACACAAAAGGAGAAAATCCACATCTTCAGCTGCTAAAATAACATTGCTTCACATTTGAACAGAACACACTGTGAGGTAAATGTGTTTGTTATCTAAACCAAAAATAATCTGACAGTACATTTCAAACTACTGTCTTGCTGTACTAAAATATACTAATAAATATTGTTCTGAAAGTCAAAAACAATTGTCTCTTAGGCATAGATTAGTTAGCAGTGAATGATCCTAATTATACCATGATCCCCCCAAAGCACGCCCTTGTGGCGTGCCGTGCCCGCAGGTAAATACTAATATACTAATGGAGGTCCGATTATGCTTCTTTTTTTCCAATAGTATAACTCTTTTTAAACTTATTCGCTTATAGTCGGGCTTAACATGCGGTAGCTTTTTAAATAAGCAGCGAGAGATCTCAAGCTTATTTTTTAAGCGCCTCGCTATGTTAAAACCCATTAACGCGGCGGCAGTTAAAACATGTTAAAAAGATCTCCGTTGCTTCCGCGCCAGGTCGCCGCAAAAATGAGTTTAACATAGTTAGCTGAGGTTTAAATACCGCCGGCGGAGAATAAACGTGCTTATTTTTAAAACTGTCTCGCTATGTTAAATGTATTTAACATAGCGAGAGACGAGACAAAAGCAGCGGAGATCTTGCTTTCTTCGTTACTACTCTCCACAACTCTGATGTACTGTAGCAGGTCGGTGTACATCACACCCAATCGGATATTAAAACAGGTCTTGGAAGGGCGGTAAACAGGCATTATTATAATATACCATTTTTTAAAAAAAATAACCGTTTTTTTATAATAATAATGTGTCATGGTATAATAGCAATAACCCACTTCTGGGTGTGGACCAAACCAATTGGCCCGCGGTTGGCTTTGTTTGGTCCCTGGTGCTATATTGTTACCTTCCTACTATAACACAGAAGCTGACTGATAGAGAAATAATTTTAGAAATAAAATTAATTCCTTTGTTGTGAACAAGCAATTATTATGAAGAAAATGCAAAGTACACCAACTTCGCTATTTGGGGACCTTTTCAAAACTCACACTCTGACTTTATGAATGATGTTTCTTTTTTAAGCCCTGCTATGCCCATTTGTTTTCTCCCCAGTGATGATCCACTATTCAGTAGTAATCTTTCCATATGCTGCAGACAATCTGTGATGAGATAGCAGACCTGCTACTGTGATCTGCTGGACCACAAGGAAGATTCATCTCTGTGGAAAACATTGCAGAGGAATTGCTTCAATTATGTTATTGATTCAAGATGGCTATTTTCCAACTGTTTGCCCTCCTGTAGGTAGGTATCTGCTACCTAGTATAATCTTCAGATCTTGTCTCATCTTATTCTACTTATAATTAATAGTAGATTGTTCTGCTTTAATCAAATGCTTATTAGGTAGTTATGTCTGATCAACAGCTCTGCCAGTATAGGCAAATCAAGTAACTATTGTTGGAGATGTGCAATCTCTTTGACTTTGTGAGTTTTATTCTAGTAACATTTGCTGCCACTTCTCTGAGTGCCTCATTATGGGACAATTATATTGTCAATTCTTGTTTTTTGTTCTTTTGGCATCACTTGTGCCTCCATTTTGTGTTATACAGGTAAGGCTATAAGATCTGTGTGCATAAGAGCATCTTAGAGATTGTAGAAACAACATTATAGATAATAATATTAATGAGCATTTCAATACAGTTCACCAAGAGGAGGTGTCTGATTTTCATTTTTTTTAATGAGATGCATTTGGTCTTTTAACAAGCTCACTGCAGAATATTAACATGTTTTATTAAAACACATGAAAGCTATGCAGATATTACATTTTTCTCTCTTGCCCCCAGGGTTTTAAATAAGGAAATGAAATTGCAAGATCAGAGCTAACAACAATTTTCTTAATTGTTTAATTGGTTTTATGTCTAATATTTAAATGTTACTTTTCATTCACTGGTTACCTTTAAACAATACGTGCACTTGAAGTGTTTGTCTTTACTAGGAATAAACTTTTGCACACCAGTAGAACAAACCTGGTTCCCCCACATGGGATCCTCCATTAATTCTTGTAAGGTCTGAGCCTAAAGTGGACCTCCAGCTAGAAGGAGGCATCGAGGATGTCCTGTCTGAGCTCATCCTTAAAGGAGAAAAATCTCAGGCAAGTCATCTTATACAAACATATATGAGAGCCTGCTTTCTTATCCCCAGCATTGGCATAGATAATTTTTCAGCAGGCTGTAATGGAAGATAACTTTTAAGTTCCTGATAAGGGTCTTTAACAAACGTCTTTGATCAGACAATCTTGATTGGCTAAAGGCTTTCCTAATATTTGTACACATCAGAAGACTTGAACCTGGACAGTTGAAATAAACAACTGAGGTACCTAGACAAAAATTAAGGAAAGAAAATTACACCCTTCGGCACACTTTCCAATGCTTTAGATTTCTTATCAGGAAGTAAGATAGAAAACTACTGTGGTATCTTGGACATATGCTGTAGAGAGCATGGAAAAGTCTCCTGACGTATGGTTTTAGACAGGATGTCACAGTTATTTGTAGGAAAAATGGTACCCAGATGCTTGCAGGTTGAAAATATGACATCTGCAAGCATTGACCTAACTGGTGGTATGACTTAAAAATTGTCCTCCTACTTTTTTCAGAAACTCACTGCTGTGACTTGTTTGGTTGAAAGGTAAGGTTGGGCATATGTCAGTCCAGGGAGAAGTCTCACCAGCCTGATGATTTCTCAAAAAAATAGGTAGGGCTATCACTAAGGAGTCATGGAATCACTATATTTTGTCGCAGAAATAAAGTTTTCTTATTAATCTGAGTCCCTTTGTTTGCACATAGTGAGTGTGGAGACCATTCCTTAACTCTAACCCTGGTTTAGGTGGGCAAGTGCCTTTTGCATATATGTCATATAAAAGCAACAGGCAAGTGCAAACTAGTTATATATAAGGAAGGTTTGCGGTCTATACTCTTGTGGCAGGAGAGGTAGCTTACATCCTTCTAAGTTGGGAATTGCTGGCTGAAGGTTTATTGTGTCTGTTATTTTAAAAGTGTCTTAGTTCTGGATTAAGCTCTTGGGCTTAAGGCCAGTTATTTTACATTAAGACGTTTTGTGGTCTACACTTTAGTGGGAGGAGAGGATAGTCTCTGCCCTTCTGAGCTGGTAATTGCTAGCTGAAGGCTTATTGTGCCTGTTATTCTAAGTGTCTTTGTTCTGGTTTAAGCTCAATTAACTGAAGCTGCTCTGTGTTTGGCATCCTTTGCCAGAGGTCCAGAGAGTTTCTGATTGAATCCAAGCCATCCAAAGCTAAGAACAAGAAATTAGACTTATTTTGAGATTGATCTGCACTTTTTCATCTTTACTGTTTTACTGGATTAATTTGTGCCTTTGTGATTGTTTTTCCTGGTTGTACCTGGTTATTAATTGCACTTTATTTTGCACTGAAATATTGCTTAGTTAGCATAGATTAGATCCAGACCTGATGAATCTACCCCATTCTTCATACACTTGAACTCAAATCCAGCCTTCTTACATTAAGAAAGGATCCCCTGCACCTTTATGTCACAAGAGTGTGGATATAGCCTTGGCTGAGCTGGGGATTGCTGCAGGAAGGGTCACTGTGTGATTTCATATTGGCAGAATAGTTTAAAACTGTTTAATTTTTCCTGTATATAAGCCTTGCGTCTGTGCATTATTTTGGCTCAGTTAAACAGAGCTGCTCTGCATTTGGTGTCCTTTGCCAAAGGTCCAGAGTGTTTCTGATTGAATCCAAGCTATCCAAACCTAAGAACAAAAAATTAGGTGGCTTATTTGAGTTTGATCTGACTTTTTCATCTGTATTTGACTTTTATACTGCATTAATTTATGATTTTTTGACTGTTTTACTGTTTGTGCAAGTTTATTACCTGCACTTGTTTTGCACTGAAATATTGCTTAGTTAGCATAGATTAGATCCAGACTTGCTGAATCTAGCTCATTCTTTATACATTTGACCTCAGATCCAGCCATCATACACTAAGAAGGGCTCCCCTGCACTCTTGTAGCAGAAGAGTGTGGATATAGCCTTGTCTGAACTTGGGATTGCTGGAGGAAGGATTGTTGCATGAATTCCTATTGGCAGACTAATTTAAAACTGTTTAATTTAGAGTGTATATAAGTCTTGCATTTGCTCAGTTTTTGGCTCACTAACTGGAGATCCTCCACATTTGGCGTCCTTTGCCAGAGTTCCAGAGGTGTTTCTGCTTGAATCCAAGCCATCAAAAGCTAAGAACAAGAAATTAAGCTTATTGTGTGTTTGATCTGCATTTTTCATCTGTATTTTATTTTTATTGCATTAATTTGTGTTTTTTGATGGTTTTGCTGTTTGCACCTGCTTATTACCTGCACTTGTTTTACACTGAAATATTGCTTCGTTACATGGACTAGATCCAGACTTGTTGAATCTAACCTGTTTTTCATACACTTGAACTCAGATCTAGCCATCTTACATTAAGGACGTCTCCCCTGCACCCTTGTGGCAGAAGAGTGTAGATATAGCCTTTTTGGCGCTAAGGATTGCTGGAGAAAGGATCATTATGCAATTTCTTGTTAGTTGACTAGTTTAAAACAGTTTAATTTTAACTGTATACAAGCCTCGCGTTTGCATGTTGCTGTGCACTGCACGATGGGGGTTAACGGTTTCTTCTACAGATGCAAACGCCTAGAACAATTTTTCACAAGACAACAGTCAGTGAAACCCTCCCAGGTTTCTTGCTGCTCTGCAGGCAATTCAGCTGTGCACTGGCTGGACAGAGAGAGTTTTGGAGGTCTTGGCTTGGCCACTCAGCTGAGATCTCAGCTCTATAGCTCTGCTAGTGGGGAGTCTTATTGGGGATCTGGAGAAAGAGGGAGAAACCAGCCCCAGACTGGCTGTGGTCCCTGTGTGCTTTTAAAGGAAATTGCACTTGATGCAGAGAGCTGCATCTAGCAATACTGTGCTGTACCTTTCATCCTCCCAGTGTATGTCCCCCACTGAGCTAATGGTGATGATTGAACCTCTTTGATTGCTGGTCCAGTGGTGGGGCATCCCACTCACCAACATGGAGGTTTACTGCACTGCCCTCTGTATGTTTCCCTATCTGTTAAGGCAGAACATAATTCAGATGATAAGTCAGTCTTGCTTTAAGAAAAGATCAGATCTGACACCCCCACAGGAGCAAAAAAAACTGAAAAATTTCTACAAAGCAAACTATAGCCTGCTATATGATGGTATAAAAAGTTTCAAAGCCCCTGCTAACACAGCCAACAGTGACTACTATGCAGAAGAGTACACAAATGGCCTATATAACCACTTAAACAACTGTATTGACTCAGCTGTACCAGAAAGGACTAAAACCAGGTCCTACAGAAAAAACAAGCCACTCTGGTGGACTGTAACTATAGATAAGTTATATAACAAAAGAAAGATGTTCGAGGATTCCATTGCTGCAGTCCTGACTATTGGGTATAGTCAACAGATGAAGAATACCAGAGTATAAGGCTGGCTCGGTCACAGCTTGAACAAGCAAATCACATATCTTGTAAAGTCTTCTAAGTCTTTCTTGCCCCAGACTAAATTAGAACCCTAAAAAGACAAGTCCCAGAAAACCTGTATCAAAAACATGTACAATATATACAACAGTATATACAAAGACATAAGCATGTAAACACACCTACTCAACCACCCCTAAAATCAGAGGGGAAGGAGGGAGGTAGATTGGACTGCAGCAATGGAATCCTCGAACATCTACATTTATGGTAGGTACAAAACTGTACTATGTTCTTCGCCTTCCATTGCGACAGACCTGACTATTGGCTAGAATCACAAAGCTGAGGTAAGAGAGGCTGGCAAATTATTAAGAAGTAGGAGCTGACAACATGCCTTGCAAAACAGCTGTGGCAAAACCAGCCCTAGACTTAGAGTAGATAGGAAGGTGATAATGCTTAGAGAAAGTATGCACTGAACTCCAAGTAGCTGCTTCCAAAATATCCTTAGTTGCCACCCCCCTTAGAAATGCTGTTGAAGTGGCAGTAGCCCTAGTGGAATGAGGCCTAATCCCAGATGGAATCTCCTTGCCATGATGGGAATAACAAAATGCAAATGCAAAGCCAATCCACCTGGAAATAGTTTGTTTTGACACAGGCTTGCCCTGTGAACTCAAAGCAAAAGAAACAAACAACTGCTGAAACTGCCTAAAATCCTTAGTCCTGCTTAAATAATATCGTAACTGCCTGTGTACATCTAAAGTGTGCAAAATCTTTTCCCCTTTATTTTGGGGTCTGCATAAAAAGTAGGCAAATGAATAGTTTGGTTTAAAGCCACACTAGAAACCACCTTAGGCATAAAGGATGGATTAGTAATGAATGATACCCTATCCTTATGGAAAATCAAAAGGGCTCAACTGCCATAAGGGCCTGCAACTCAGACACCCTTCTTGCAGAAGTAATAGCCAACAGAAAAGCAGTCTTCCATGACAAGTATTTCAATTCAGCAGTAGCCGCTTGAGGCTCAAAAGGTTGTAGAGTAAGTTTTTCCAACACAAAATTGAGATCCCAAGCAGGAGTAGGAGCTCTACGTGGGGTCTTATATTCTTTGCCCCTCTAAGAAACTGCTTGAACAAAGGATGCGAAAACAAAGGTGGGTCACAATCATAGTGAGCTGAAATTGCTGCAGCATGAATCTTAATGGAAGAGAAGGACAACCCTTTGTCCAATAACTCAGTAAGATATTGAAGAGCCACACTCAAATTAGGCTCAGAAATCTCCAAATTCTTTGCTGTACTCCAAAATAAAAATCTCTTCCATTTTTCTGCGTACACCTTCCTTGTACTAGGTCTTCTAGCTTCCATAATCACATTTAAAACTTGTTGAGGAAGTTGAGACCTACTGTGTTTCAACAGAGAATATGCCAGGCTGTTAGATGAAGAGAGTGAAGCTTGACATTGAGCAGATGACCTTCCTTCTGAGATAACAGATGAGGAATCAGAGGTAAAGGCCATGGAGGCTTCTTTACTAGACTCGTAGTAGTGGATACCAGTGTTGCGAGGCCAATCTGGAGCTATCAAAATCATCCTTGGCCTGTCTTGTCTGACCTTTAATAGTACCTTTGGAAGAAGAGGCAGAGGTGGAAAGGCATAGACATGAAGGTTTTTCCAACTGAAAGACAGAGCATCCACTTTCCAAGCTGTGTGATGAAACCCCTTTGTGCAATACTTTGGCAGCTGGTGGTTTAGTGGAGAAGCGAACAGATCTATGTCTGAGTTCCCCATGACACTGTCAATTTCTGAAATACATGAAGATCCAGTTTCCACTCATTGGGGATCCATGATTTGTCTGCTTAACACATCTGCTAAGGAGTTCTGTGCTCCTGGCAGAAACCTTGCCTGAAGAGTTAGTTGCAAGCTTAACGCAGTCTCCCATAAAATCATTGCCTGCCTGCATAGAGGATAAGAATGTGTTCCCCTTGCTTGTTGATGTACCACATGACAGTTGTGTTGTCTGTTAGAATCAACACCTGCCCTGGAAGAAGTAACTCCTTGAAAGCCATTAATGCAAACTGGACTGCTAACATCTCCTTCATGTTGATATGTAGATGCTGTAGTCTGGCCGCCACTTGTCCTGTATCCACTTTCCATTTAGATGAGCTCCCCAAGCAATGTCCGAGGCATCTGTCGTTAAAATCTGATCGCCTCTGGCGGGTCACAGAGAGTCCCTTGTTTAGGTGACATTCCTGAGCCCACCACAAGAATTCTTTTGAAGGCAAGGTATTATATGAATGACAGTGTCCAAATCCTGGCAGTGCTGTGTCCATACATTTTTGAGATACCATTGCAGCTTCCTCATATGCAGTTCGGCATTGGGAAGCACCAGAATACAAGATGCCATGAACCCTAATGCTTGAAGGACTGTCCTTGCAGTCAGCACGGACTGATGAGATAGTTGATGGAAGTAAAGTGACAGACTCTTTTGTTTGTCCGGGGTTAAAAAGGCCATCTGGGCTGCTGTATTCAGTCTCACACCCAGAAAGCACATGTCTTGAGAGGGTACTAGACTGGACTTTATTTCGTTCACAGAATACCCTAGGCATCTTAGCACTGCTATGACATATTCCAGATGCTGTAGAAGGTCTTCCTTTTCTTGAGCCAGAATCAGGCAGTCGTCCAAGTAAGGATAGATTTGAATTCCTTGAAGCCTGAAGTAAGCTATCACTGGAGCCAGAACCTTTGTAAATACTCTGGGCGAGTAGATAAGCCAAAGGGCAATGCAGAGAACTGATAATGACAATCTCCAGTTCAAACCGTAGATACTTCCTGCAACCTAGCCTTATAGGCACATGAAGGTAAGCTTCCTTGAGATCTAAAGTTACCATCCAGTGATCTTTGCCCAGTAGAGGTAAAAGCTGTTGTAACGTCAACATCTTGAACTTGGGAATGTCCAGATAAGTGTTGAGGATAGATAAATCCAAAATTGGTCTCCACGTGTTCCCCTTCTTTGGTACTAGGAACAGGCGAGAATAAAAACCTAGGCCCCTTTCTGATAGAGGGACTGGCTGAATGGCCCCATCTGGAGTAACTGAGAAACTTGCTTGTGAGGCTCTTTTTTTTGTGGAGGAGGGACCTCTGGCATGCCTTTGGAAGGGGGGATTGTGTGGAAATAAAAACTGTAACCGTGATGAATGATATCCAACACCCATCTGTCTTGAGTAATCAAATCCCAATTTCTTTGAAAAGAGACAGTCTTCCTCCCAAAGGAGCTGCCAGGCGAGTCCCCTGGCAGCTGAAAAGGCAGGTCATTGGGTCTGTTTACGAAAGGACTGACCCCTGCCCTCACCAGAAGTCTGAGCAGGTGAACTCCTGATCTAGGCCTAAAAGAACCTTGAGCCCTGCCCCTACCACGCCTAGACCTACCCCTAGACTGGGAATCATAAGCAGGATATGTCCACCCCTTAGCAGGCCAATTTCTACTAAACTGGAGGCTGCACCTGCAAAAATCTTTAACAGTCTGCATAGACTTAGCTTTGTCCTCCATTTTCTTTAAAACTGCTTCCACAGGCGATCCAAACAACACATCAGACTGTAAAGGAGCATCCAAAATCCTTGTCTTAACATGCTCAGCCAAATTCTGATCCTTCAACCAGGCATGCCTGAAGAACAGAACTAGTAGCAGCCACCCTCGAGGAGGCCTGTACAGCATCAAAACCACACTGCAAAGAATGCTTACCCACTTGTTCAGACACATGAACCAAATCCAGCAACTCTTTACACTCAATACCTTCCGCCAAAGCATCCACCTTAGATTTCAATTGTGAAAGGAGATAATTTTGATATTTTAGCATGTGAAACTGACAATTCAACGCCCTCATGGCTAGAGTGGAAGAAGTATACATTTTCTTTCCCCACCTATCCAAAGCCCTTGCCTCTTTATCAGAGGGTACAGGATTTTTAACCACAGAAGCTTTAACACCTTTAGGCCCCTGAGAAACAGTTTCTGGGTCCGCCCTAGGACTCTTAAACAAATACTTATGAGCTTCGGGCACCCTATAATACCTATCAGGCTTAACAGGAGCAGGAGGTAAGGAGTCAGGATTCAGGGAAGCCTCTGCAAAACATCCTCCACCACATTCAACACAGGAGGAATAGCTAAGGGCCTATGCTGGGGTAAAACAAAATTCCCTAAGCCTTTTCCTGAATCAGAGTAATCCTGGCCTTCCCATTTAAAGTGCTCCCTCATGGAGTGTAGAGTCTCTGAAAATGAGAAATCCTCAGGAGGAGAAGCTGTAGGAGTGGAATCATCCACATCCTAATCAGAATAAGTAGGATACTCCTGTAAGTCTTCCACAGAAGACTCTGAAGCCTGTGAACACTGTTCAAAACTATCAAACTCCTGTTCCACCCTAGGCCTCTTATCAGGCGGGGGCATAGAACCTCTAATCATAGTAATCAAATCTTCTGCCATTTTAAGCATATGTTTCTTAGGAACAGAGCCCGAAATGCTAGGAGAAGCCCCCACAGAAGCTGAACTTGGCCTACCTCTAAAAGAAGCTTTGGCAACAGAAGGAGAGGCCCTAACTACCTTGGGAAGAGAGGGAAGAACAGTTACCTGAGAAGGCCCCTCAGCCTGGCCTACCTCCTGAGAGGGCACATCTTGTAACAGTAAAGTTTCTGCCTGAGACTCCATGGAAACTCCTGGCAAAACCTCTGGCTCCACTGAGCCTTCTAAAGAACCGGCCCGGGACTGCCGGTTCATCAACCCTAGGCTTCACTGTTTTGTCCTTGCGCTTCTTGGATGAAGCGGGCGTCGGAGCATCCGACGGCATATTATAATTGCAACGCTTCCCAAACACTAACCTGGCACAATCTAGCCTCCTCTTAATAGTGCGTTTGTTAAATCTAGCACAAGAACGGCAACCAACAACGTCGTGCTCAGGCCCTAAACAAGGTATACACAATGTATGATAATCCCTATGGGGTATCTGCTTCCCACAAGAAATACAGTTATTCACTTTTTCTGACATCCGGTTAAATACTGAAGCAAGAAAAAACCAAAATGTCCCCAACGGGGTACTTAGCCAACTCTGTTTCGGTCTGAAACTCCGGTTTCGGAAATATCTCAGAACGCCAACCTGCACTCGCAAAATTGCTTCTGCATCGGACCATGCGGCAAAAAAGACTGAGGATATGACGTCGGTCATGCGCATTAGTACCCTGACGTACTGACGTCAGTCTAAGGCGCCATGACCGACGTCAGCCTTATACTCTGGTATTCGGGCCGACTGGACGCGGACTATACCCAATAGTCAGGACTGCAGCAATGGAAGACGAAGAACATCTATAGATAAGTTATATAACAAAAGAAAACATCTGTTATCAAAGAACAAGAGGGAGCTTACTCAACTGATGAAGAATACCCTCCACAGCTTGAACAAGCAAATCACATATCTTGTAAAGTCTTCTAAGGCTATCTACAAGACTAAATTAGCATCCTTAGCTAAAGACAACCACAAGGCACTCTTTTGTGTCCGAAACCTAAAAGGGAATGCCTAGCTGTGTGCCAAACTTATAGTAGATGGTATCACTCACACTGAACCTGAGGAAATTGCCAACCTGCTAGTTGGGGTCTATATTATAGTATTGAAATTTTTAAACTTTGAATGCTATAATATCAACCTGTTTTTGTGGAAAACTCAAAACAGCGAAGCCACGGAACTTCAAAATCTTACCTAGGGTAAGATTTCGGTTGTCTGTTCTATGGCTTCGCTATTTACTCTACTGTGGTGGGAAGGTTATGGACCGGGGTAAGGTAAGTATGCAAATGGAGGTTACGGACTGGGTTAAGAAAAGTGTGGGAATGGATCGGGGTAAGATGAATGTGTGATAGTTAGGGACATTAGGATTAGGGAGCAGGTAAGGTGAGTGTGCAATAGTTAGGGACTTTAGGGTTAGGGAGTGGGTAAGGTGAGTGTGCGGTAGTTAGGAACTTTAAGATTAGGGAGCAGGTAAGGTGAGTGTGCTGTAGTTAGGGACTTTAGGGTTAGGGAGCGGGTAAGGTGAGTGTGCGGTGGTTAGGGACTTTAGGGTAAGGGTTGGGTTAAGATGAGTGGATAGGTAGTAGTGTAGGGTTAGAATTATGGTTTTGTTAAGTGTATGTGTGTGGTTTACTTATTTTGGTGTGCTTGTGGTGTGTGTTGTGTGTTTGTGTTTCGAAACAGCAAATTTTTTTTCCCTGGGAAAAAAAATTGCTGTTCTGTATGCTCGATATTTTGTGGTTTAGATATTTTAGGTACGATGAAATAGTGTTTGATATTTAAATCATACTATAGGGTAATATAAATGTGGTAGCTGACAGATTTGGCAACAACTTCACCCCCCCCCCTATCCCCACCAGCCTTACCTCAAAGCATTCTTGACACTAGTCCACTACCGAGTATGTCCAAAGAACAAGTCATACAAACACTCTCCAAGGCCAAAAACACAGACTCTATGGGACCAGATAACACTCCAGATTGCTTACTAAACAATCTAAAACAAGTCTTAGCAGAACCACTTGACATTCTTTATCCATAGCCTGAGCACTGGCTTTGTTCTGGCAGAGTGAAGAACAGCAACAGTAATCTATGTGCACAAACAGGGTCCATCAACCGACCCATAAGTCTAACCAGCATTATCTGCAAGGTCATGGAAAGAATCATCATGGACCTTATCAACAAGGACATAAGTGACCTTCAAACTTTTGACCCAACACAGTTTGATTTCATCAAGGGTAAATGGATAGAGCTTGCTTATTAAACCTAGTTGACTTCTTTGAGAATGTCACCAAATCCCTGGATGAGGGCAGAGCAGTACATACCAACTATCTTGCTTTAGCCAAGGCTTCTGACACAATCCCCCCACTTAGGGATCATTAAGAAACTCTTCCATCTGGGGATTAGCTGTTACATCACTAGATGGGTAGCCAACTTGCTCACTGACAAAATGCACACTGTCAACATTGAGGAGTCCACCTCCACCAGTAGACCAGTTACCAGTGGGGAACCACAAAGATTTGTGCTGGGCCCTCTACTATTTGGAATCTATTTCTCTGAGGTCCAGGCACAAGTAGATGGCCTGTGGCTTACCACATTTGCAGGTGACTGCAAACTGGGTGCAATAAGTGAGTCTGAAAACAATGTAAACATATTACAGAAGGGGCTGACTCAGACAATGCTTGGTGCCAAAGTCACTGACTAAAACTAAATGCAAAAATAATGTTGCATTATACCCACTGGCAAAGAAGTGGCCCCTGCAAATTATGAAATAGATAGTACCCCTCTAAGCTCAAACCCAGTGGTGTGACAATTGGGAACACAGATTGGTAGCAATCTAAACTTCAATGACCATGTATTCATAGTGGTAAGGAAAAACTTCAACATTGCGCATCTCATAAATAAGGGCATTGCTTGCAAGACTAAGCAGGTCATAACTCTGCTGTACTTGACCCTCATCAGACCACTAATTGAGTACAATGTTCCCTTCTGTATGTATCTCACCAGACATCTACAGTAACTGCACATACCACAGTGGTTTCTGACCAACAGAATCCAGGGCCTCCAAAATGTGATTAACATGAATAGACTGAAAGCACTATCACTGTACTGTGTATCACACAGGCTGCTGAGAGGTGCTCTCTGCTGGCCTACAGAGCAGTCTCTGAATCTGCACGAATGGAAATGTTGCACATCTGCAAATCAAATTGGACAAGAGTTCTCACTTCAGGGATCACAACCTTGCCTGTGACATTAATAGAACATGTTGGAGAGAAAGCTATATCTCACCCAGAGATTGTCACTGTTCTGAAATAAGCCACAACTTCGCATGCAACAGAGTCCCTCAATGACCTTATTTAAGCACAAACTTGACAATTGGATGGGTGACCATAAATTCTCCTTGGGGGTGGCACCTATGTCCCTCATGGACAGGGGTAGTCGGTGCTGATCACAGAATGACTCTGCTAACAATGACCATCTAACTATGGTCAGTTAGGGTACATGGGTTTTTTTACATGGCTAGGCTTGTAAAGGCTCTAGAGCCATTAGCCTAGTAACCTCCCATGAACCCATGAACCTATGTTGTTAAAAAGATGCATTTCCCGTGCTCACAAAGGCAGACCTCAAAAGACATCAAAAGGATGACTGATGTTCAATTCTTTGAGCTATCCTATGAACCCCTTTAATATAAGGAAGGACACAGAAGGACTTTTCCATCAAGTTTAGTCCATCAAGATGTGATTGTATGTGCTATCACCAGGAATTTGCAGTGAAACTTTATGTACTACTCCATGTACAGGCAAGTCACACAAAATCTCAAGGCAATCAGCCATAGATCTCTTTTTTTAACTCTACAAGCCCTGGAAAATGGTTATTGTTTGTCAGTCACTCACAGGCCTCTTGTCATCTGATAATGCAAAAAAGGAAAAGTTCTCCCCCATGCAATACTTCAGGAGGGAGCTACAAATTCCTGCCTTATAAGCCCTTCACCTTCTACCAGTGCTGTAGTTCTAGACTGTGATACTTGTAATGAGCACTCTCAACAACCACAGCTTGTTAGATAAAAATGTTACCACCTGTGGCAGTGCTAGATATTATGCTCTTCCTCCAAGCGGTTGAAGCAATGCACATGTGGCTTTTGACTACTCATCCAGCAGCAGCATGCAAGTTTCAATGTCATGTATTTTGGAGGCAAAAGACAGTGGACATTTTCCCAAGGTGAATGTCAGGATCAAGATCTGAGTTGTGCAAGCAGCTAAAAAGAACTGCATGGTGCATGGGCTAGGCATGCTGTTCTAAGTGAAGCATGATGCTGCTTTGTGCTTCAACAGGATGCATGCATACATACATATCATAAAGCAGAGAAAAAAAACAAGATAGATAAATCTGCATGATAGGAAATTCCACCAGTTAATCAAATGAACAGGAATTCCAATATCAGACATGATGACATTGGTGCATATTTTGAAAACATAAACTAAACAGAACTAAAATGAAGAGCATGTTGATGAGCCATTCCTTTTTTAAACCATCTTTAAGATTTTAAATTATCACATCAGTACATATACATTAACAGAAAACAAATCTTAATAACTTTCATAATTATTTTCATGCAATATAAATATATGCAGAAAAATATTGGAAACACCAGACCACAGCAGATAGTATCAAATAAAACTCCAAAGTTTAATCCACAGTACAGAGATGGTGAGCGCTTTCATAGCCAGAGCTACTTCATCAGACAACTCAATAAACTCCACAAAGATTTTTAAAACAGCAACACCCTATCAGTGTCAGTTCCCAATAAATAATTAGCCAGATAGCCACTGATTTAAAGGAAAAGCACTAGATACAGACATAAAATCAACTAATAAACATTAAAATTAATAAAAATATATAAAAGTGCATGTATAGAGTTTATCTGCGTAGTGGCTTATTAACCAAAACCGGTTTAGTACAAATTTTATCATTTAGGCCTTTGCCCATGTTGGAACACATCCTAATAATCCCTTCAAGCTCTTTAGTTTCTACCAAATTCCTAATTGCACCACCTCTACATCCTAGCTGACCTTTCTCAATTACCATGAATTGAAAGTTATGTGTTGACCCTGATACTAGAACATGCCTAGCCAGGGCATTAGTTTCTGCCCCTCTGTTTATGTCATATATGTGTTCCTTAATCCTATAATGAAACCTACTTGTGGTCATGCCCACATAGAATGAACAACATGTAGTACAAAAAGCTAGGTACACAGTATTAATGGAATTACAATCAATTTGGCTGCATTGCATACATTCAAATAAATCACTGCGTATTCTTGCATTAATGATATTTACACATTGAATGATAGTAGGAGCCACACTAAATGTTTTGTGAACTTGAACTGTGAAGAAAGGTCAGCACTTGAAACACTTTGTAAGGATCATACTATTTGTTTTAGACCAGCTGATAAAGGGGGACCACTTGTTATCATGGATTACATGTTCTACAGGGATATGTGTACTATGTTAAAAAATGAGGAAGTATATGAGAGAATAGAGCAAACACAGGTTGACAATTGTGTCTGTAGAATACGCAACCATTTATTTGAATGTATGCAATGCAGCCAAGTCAACATGGAGTCGTATAATTATTTCCTGGTAGATGATCCCACTACTCCTATAATACAGGGACTGCCCAAGATATACAAGCATCCACATAATCCACCGAAGAGACCTGTTGTGGCTGGGCAAGAATGCTGTACTGAACCACTATCGATTTATGTAAAACACTTTACTCAAACCTGTACTAGCCAGGAATAAATGTATTCTTAGGGATACAAAACATTTTTTAATGGATCTACATGATTACATCAGTAATTTTCCGCCGACTATGGATTGTTTAACGGTCATCTTGGATGTACAGTCCCTGTTTACTGTAATTCCTAATGGAGTAGGACTAGAGTTTTTGTGTCAATATCTTAAGGAAGATGGAGTGTATGATACCAGAACTATTGATCTTCTATGTTTCCTGGTTGAAATTATACTGGAGAATAACATCTTTATGTTTAAACAGTGCATATATAAACAGTTGGATGGCATGGCTATGGGCACATCATGTTCCAATAGCTATGTCAACCTTGTTATGGCAAAATGGGAGAAACAGCATATTATTGAAGGAACATAGTCAGAAAAAGTGGTATTTTATCAGAGATTTGTAGATGACCTCTTCCTGTTGTGGGAATGAGGTGCTACAAAGCTACAGCAGTTTTTGAGTGGCATCAATAGAAGTACACACTTTTTGAAATTCACAGCCCACAGTTCGTATAAGAATGCTGAATTTTTAGACGTTAGTATAACTAGGAAAAATACAGGGGATTTATGTACTGAAATCTTCTGTAAGGAATGCTATAAGAGCACCTATGTCCATAGGTAAAGCATGTACCCTTCAACATGTGCTCACTAATGTAATAAAAGGGCAGGCGCTAAGGACTTCAAGATTAACAGCAGAGGATGACAAGTTTGAGAAAGAACTACATCAGCTAGAAGTTAGATTTATAGAGAGAGGGTATGGGAGGAGATAAGTTATTTCCATTGCCTCGAGTATGGGTTCTCAAAGGAGAAAGGAGGGGAAACCATACTTCTCCAATCAAGGTCAAGTTTATGAGGAAAAGAGCAGGAAGGATAACTTGCTAAGAATTCCCATTACGTATGCTAGTAATATTAGATTGCTGCAGAATATCTACCATAGGAACTGGAATATACTATGTTCTGATGACCGAGTTAAAACTCTGGTAGGGACCACCCCTCAATATGCCTATAAGAACAAGAAATTCCTTAAGAGACTCTTATGTGGCCCCAGATATAAGCAAGCAGTAGATATTCAACCCACCACTCCCGTGTATGGGACGAAACCCTGTAACTCATGTAACTACTGTCAATATATTGACAAGAGAGGGCATTTTAGACATCCAGACACTGGAAAGACCACCTATTTCAGACTTACAGCTGATTATAATTCCACTAATATTGTGGTACATAGCCTTCTGTACTACATGTTGTTCTTTCTGTGTGGGCATGACCACAAGTAGGTTTCATTATAGGATTAAGGAACACATATATGACATAAACAGAGGGGCAGGAACTAATGCCCTGGCTAGGCATGTTCGAGTATCAGGGAAAACACACAACTTTCAATTTATGGTAATTGAGAAAGTTCAGCTAGGATGTAGAGGTGGTGCAATTAGGAATTTGGTAGAGACTAAGGAGCTTGAATGGATTATTAGGATGTGTGCCAACATGGGCAAAGGCCTAAATGATAAAGTTTGTATTAAACCGATTTTGGTTAATAAGCCATTATGCAGATAAAGTCTCTATATATATATTTTTATGTATTTTTATTCATTTTAATGATTTATTAATTGATATTATGTCTATGTCTAATGCTTTTCCTTTAAATCAGTGGCTATTAGGCTAATTGTTTATTGGGAACTGACACTGATAGGGTGTTGCTGTTTTAAAAATTTTTGTGGAGTTTATTGAGTTGTCTGATGAAGTAGCTCTGGCTATGAAAGCGCTCACCATCTCTGTACTGTGGATTAAACTTTGGAGTTTTATTTGATACTATCTGCTGTGGTCTGGTGTTTCCTATATTTTTCTGCATATACTATTGGTTTGGGAACCCAGTCTGCTCACACCACCTTGTATTTTTTATTTGCAATATAAATATATGCATTCCTTTTAAGAGTTATCACTCAGTCCAATACAATAGTAAAGCTATGGTGGGTGAGAGGGTCAGCTGCCCTAGGTACAAAGTGTTCAGGTGTGCGGTCAGCCGATCCTGAGCTCTCTTTAATGCAACACCAGCTTATAAAAGCCGGTATTGCATTTACGGTCAAACCTGAGCACTGTAGCACCCCATGTGAGGTTTAAACTGTAGCAACTGCTTGCTACACCACAACAAGCAGTTTGCTACAGTTTAAAAGAAGAAAATGTTTTTCTTTTAACTAAAATATGCTAGTCACAGTGCTCCATGCAGGCAAGGTATAAACAGTAGTGACTGTTTTCTACAATTTAAAAGAAGAAATGGATTTTTTTGAAATGCATTGAAGAAGTACTGGTCACTCTATTGTTTTGTACACCTCACTGTTAAGCTTCTTTTGCATCCATTCATCTCACAGTACTTCTGACACTCTATGGCTGCATCCCCTTTGATTCTAGCTCTGACATCCTCATTCCAAAATCCTCTCCTCTCAACCGTGCCATCCAGTTACTTGAAGCTATTAACCCTCTCCACTAATTTTTCATTCTAGCTCATAGTTTAGCCTATCCAGAATTCCCCCATTTCTGGCTGACAGCTGTCTAGTTTGTACACATTTTTTTATCCCATGTGCCTTCCCTATCATTTGCTGAAGTTTTTTTTCAAACTCTGTGTGTGATGCCTGCCTGCAGCAGTTTTGTTGATCTGTCCCCTCCAGTCTGTTTGCTAATGTCATCCATCACCAGTACAAACAGAAATGGGCTCAAACCTAAACCCTGAAGCACATCTTCTCCCACTTCCACAGGGTACCCAGCTGTGCAGCCATACTTGAGTCACTGGGTCCTTCAACATAGCCTCCTCTAATTCTACTAATGCTTGAGAGACTTTGAACAACTGCAGGACTACTCACATCAGCTTTTGTGGGACCTTATAATATGCTTTCCAAAGTATAGGACTACCCAATCAGACTATTTCCTCATCTCTAGCTTCTTCACTACTATATGTCTCAGTGCAAGTATTGGATCAGTTGTGATGCATCCTGATCTGATTCCAAAATACTTAGTTCCTATCTTACTTTCTACTACTCTACATATTCTTTTATCAGTCACCCTCTCCAGCACTTTCATGCAGTGTGACAGGTGTCTGGCACTTTCATACTGTTCACATTAGTGCTGAATGCAGTTGGACTACACAAATCTTCCCCTTTCAGGTACCACCTGGAGTCTTTTTTCTTGACTCCATACAAGCATCGGCCAAAAATCAGGATCAAATCCTATATGTTGCACTTGGAGGCAAAGATCTTAACTATTATGCCAGCCTATGATACTTTTTAATACTTTGTTAATATAACATCGTGCATGGTTATTGTCATGCTCTTTAAGGACCTGCATCCAAAATACCACCCTCACCTTATTTCTTCAATATCACCACTGTTTCATGCTCATTCCTTTACACATTGATTTATAACATTCTGTATAGCTCTAAAATATCCTCTCAAATCAGATAATACTAAACCACCTTGTTCTTTGGAGAGACTTAATTTAGCCCATTTAACATGAACAATACTTTGTCTGTCTGATATAATTTCAGAAAGGGATCTATGATAAGACAATGAAACAAACATCAAATCATACCACAGGAAAACCTTCACTTTGATTAAAGCCAGAAATACATTATGTCCACTTTCACTGCAAAAGCTTTTAAAAGACAATAAAAAAAAATTGGGGGGGGGGGAGTAAGCTTCTTGTAATACCCATATGTGGATTCAATCCCACCCCACCCTTACTTAAATCCTTCATAGTTGTGCAATCATGGAAAAAGAACAAACATCACAATTTTGAAAATGGGCTTATGTTTTATGTCTGCCGCATTCTTCTGCAGAAGCAGTCTAACTGAGCTGAATCCACTGTTAACCCACAATTAGAAAAGGCAACATAAATGAAAACCTCTATGCTGTCCTCCCCTTCATTTTCCCCAAAATCAAGCTGCAGGAAACCTGAGTACACATGTCAAAGAATCCCACACAAATCATACTGCAAAAAGCAGCACTATCTTTTATCACTGTTTGATGTGGGTGATCAAAACTACAATGAAATGATAAGACTGCATGCTTACCTCCCAAGTCATTGATAATGACTTACAACTGATCTGTCAATATTACAGCATTATCTAATACAAGTCGGGTTAAATACTTATTTTAAAATATCCAGATATCCAGCATCCTTTGTTAAATTCTAGCTTCTTTATTCCATATGCACATACAAACGTATATGTGTATTTATTTGCATTTATTTACAGAGAGGTCTACTGGGCCAGGGTGAGCCCATTTTCAGTAGAGGTCTGTGGAGAAAAGCTCCAAAAACAAACAACATGATAATGCTGCAGAATCAAAATACAGAAATCGATCAGCGATGGCACAGAACACTACATTGCAGAATAGGTGATACAATAAAATAGATACTACTAGTTATATAGATGTTAGATTTTAAGTATGCAAGCCAAACAAGAATACAGTTTATGACATGGGATAATAACAAATGTGTTAACAATACAGTTTTGCAGTAGAGAGGGAAAGATGGAGGGCAGCAGATTAAAGATTCTAAGAGTGAGGTGTAGCCTTAGAGCTATTACTATATAGGCATCAAGACTGAATAGAAGATATGGTAGGTAACTGATGTAGTAGATTGTGTGTGGCTGGTGGCACATGTTGGACTTAGTAAGTTGGAATATATTATATCTACATATATATATATGTATATATTACATAATATGTATTTATATATATATATATATATATATATATATATATATATATATGTGTGTGTGTGTGTGTGTGTGTGTGTGTGTGTGTAGACATAGATATGCATGTAGGTGTACTGAATTTAATACAGACATCCAAATTTTGGTGTTCATAATATTTACTATAAAACATCAACATTGCAAACATTGACATGCTACTACACGTGGTGAATAACAACTTCGACACGTGCAAAATTACAAAAAAAACCCCATTAAAACATAATCCCCCGGATTCATGAAGCTCGGCGCAAGGCCGGCGTAAGGCTTGCCCCGGCCGTGCAGCGTATAACTGGCGTAGCAGCGCCACATGCATAGTAATGAGTGTGCGCCGCAACCACAACCACGTGCATAGGGCACATGTGCGAGTCCAGGGAGCCCAAGTAGGATGCGCCCGTAGGCGTGGCCAAGCCGGCAGGCGATGAGCAACCTAAAGTGCTGACTGTCACAGGCCACCTGCAATAATAACCGCACCAACCAGTGTCCATGGATAATGAAACGTATGCAGAGTATGCAACATAGTACCCGTCCACACAAAATGGAGAACCAAACATAAATCCACAAAGTACAAAATGTTCCCGTCCACGGAACAAAGGATACTCGGAATACCGTGTCCGCAACGCAATGCACTGTCAGCAGGCATACCCAGTGGAGGTGTACTGCATCATGTCAGCGTGCCGCAACTACACACGACTAGCCCCATGGGCATGGTCACCAGCAGTCCCACAGTGGTAATGAGAGTACACAGCTGGGCAGTCGTGGCCATATAACAACCAGAAAGAAACCAGATATCCCAAACACAGACAAACATGTGTATAGTAAAATGTGCTAGACACAGCAACGTACCCATCACATACACATAAGATGGCTATTGCCGAATCGGAATATCCAGAAGCAGAACCCATGCATGCAAATGTAATACACAACAACCTCGTCATAGCACGTAACCTGCACCCATGTCCGACTGTCCACCCAATCCAGCTAGCAGCCTTGCGCAGCTGCACACCTACACACAGCGGGTATACCTCAGATGTAGTAGGAAGTATTGTCCTAGGCAGCGACACACGTGCAAATATGTACCCCACATGTCAACATCCCATCCCAGGTACTGACATCCAAATGGCTGCATGTGAATGTGTCGGCAGAATGTGTACATCCCGCGTGTGGTTACGGACCTGTCAAAACCCCATAGGTGTTTACATGCCACAGTGTCCATAACTGGACACATCTGGACAAAGCAGTATGTGCAGCCACTGTACCGATGATTAGCTATGCAGATATGTCAAACACAATACACAGGATGGAACAGCCATCCACCAAGCAGGTCACCCCAGCAGGGTTGCCACATGCACAGAATGTCAAGGTGGGACATCACTCGTAGATATGTGTTGTTCCGTATGGCAAAACACCCACGGCCAATGCAAAGGATAGAATAACACATATATGCCCGGATGAATGGTTATGTCATAGCATGGGAATAGCCTAAGCTATCCAACATAATAGTCATGCGTACCAGATACAAAATGCCTGTAACACACAAGTAGTAATGCAGGAAGACATACACAACTGTGTCAATATCACAGGACATATGGCACGTGTCAAGTGTCGACGCAGGACACATATGTCCATAATGGGGACCCCTGCAAAGAGGAACACGTGCCAACCCCACCCCCCACTGACGTATCGGCAGTATAAATACAACCCAAACACACACCAACACCACCATCCAACCCATGATAGCAACGAAGGCCGGACAAAGACCAACACGATGCGTGCACAAATAGGGACACATGTAACCGGTGCTCCGACAACCTTCCACAGGCCACCGAATAATAGTATGTACATACGCATGTAATGCTGCGAAGGATGTGTGGTAGTACCCAGTATCACAGAGGTAGGTACACAGATACACTGTAACCAACCGTCACATATGTGCACTGTACACAGCATACCTGCAGGTAATACATAGTTCAGTCATGTGCCACATAAATATCCATGTATAAATGAGGACAGAGGATAGACAAGTGTGAATGGGAAAAATGCAGAACATGGCATATGTATGATAACCGGCACCACCCACAGCATTGTATGGCAATAGCAGAAGCTATTGTTGGTTGCCCAAACACTCGTGTCTGTACATACGGAATGAATATCATAGCAATAACCCACGCCTGGGTGTGGGTAATGCTGGATATACCCATGGTAGACATGGTGCGGTCCCGAGGCGTGCCCGAGGGACCAAACAAAGGCAACCGTGGGTAAATACAGCAGTACCCACACCCAGATGTGGGTTATTGCTATTATGCCATATCAACTAGGAAAATAAACTATTAATCCCCAGACATAATGGCACAGCATAATGCCTGTCTGCTGCCCGTCTGCAGATGTCTGGCATCCGTGGCGGTGCTGACGTACTGTGCGAGATGTCCGTTGCTAATGTCGAAACTGTCTCACTATGTAAAACACAGTCAACATAGCAAATCAATACAAAACAGCAATGGAGAGCTCGGTGTCCCCGTTGCTGTGTTGTACAACCTGTCCCGCTATGTTAAATGTGTGTAGCAGAGCGAGACTGCCCCAAAGTAAGCAACGGACATCACCGTGGCTCAGTTAAAGCTGTCACGCTATGTTAAACCCATGTAACATAGCGAGACAGGTTATAAATACCGAGGTATACTAATGGAAATAGGTCCGGGCGACCGGACCGTGTGCCATTACTATAACCCGATCTACAACGGGCATGCTGGCCAATCAGCGTGCATGGTTAGGAATAATGGGGGTGGTTATGGTATAATAGACATGGACAAACTGTGCCCATGTGCCTCGTCTGACATTCGTACATGGTCAGGGCAGTTCCGTACACTAGGCGGACAAGACCAAACCCAGAGCACCACAGGAACACCCTGACAATCAAAGACCTATATGCATTGGGGCTATAAGCCCCTATGATCTGAATATCCCTGCGGTCATGCCATATGCATCCTGGGTCAAGAGCAGTAGGGAATAGGGAATGTGTAACATGTAGTACCGCACTTTTCCCAGCAGGAGAATGGATGCCTGTGATGTAAGTGAGTGCGGGGGGGGATATGTTAATGTAGCTATGTACCATGGGTATGCATATAAATGAGACAGAACAGCAAACGTGTAGTGCTCACAGCAACCGGCCAACATGAATGCAGTCCCGTTTGAATTACGACTATAGAACATATAAATGTGAATGTGTAAGTAATGCGTCTGTGCTGCAAAGACAGTTACATGTGTAAAGGGGAAAGTGTGTTCTGCACACGTCCGTTAATTGAATCAGAGATATGTTACTGGAACAGTCACAACTAATACAGGCCACGTAATCACACAGATTCAGTAAACATATGTAACCCAAAATACGGATATGCATGTGCGCCTGCGCGTAACCCATAATTAGGAAATGCAAGTGCACATGTGCGTGTGTAATCCACTCACAGCAGGGTAAGTTAATGCTGTGTCCTCCACGTTAGTTATACATGTCTCAAAACTGTCAGCCTCTGAAAGTATGGAACCGGACAATAACATGCAAAGTACTGGTACAAATAGTGAGAAACACATGATATATGATAAGACAAACATAGAATGTGGATAGAATAACGGGGGTGTTAGTAGCAGGGATTGACGAAGGGTATGCATCTGTACCCCCACCTACTTGTCAGAAGGTGCCACCGTATGTTTATGTATGTTTTATGTTGGTTTAAATTTGTTGACCGGGCTAGGCTAGCTGGATATATGTCCAGTGTCAGTAGAGGCCCGGGGAGAAATGCTCCACACACAATAATAGCACAACATACCAAAGCAGTCATATATGTAAACAAAAATGAACAACAATAGAAAGTGTCCAAAAAGGACTGGTTACATAAAGATTCCAGAAGACAAAGAAAAATGTAGTCAGTGGAAGCACGTCATAATTATAGAATCAGGTCTCTATAGAATCAAGTAAGTCTCACATGAAATGCCAGCAAATTGCCAGATAGACACAGGTCAATGTAACACACACCTAAGATAAAGGGCCAACCATCCGTACACTCTGCCAGAACCTGTACAGTGGAAAGGTATGGTATGGTTATATATGTGTGTACACAGGTAATCCACAGACAGTAACAAAGCAAGGTATGAAACGAGGGGTTCACATGTATGTATGTACACACAACAGACCTACGTCCCGTATATATGACACATGGATATAAATATGCCAGGTAATAGATAATATGGGTAGTCAAACAGACGTCCGCGAACGGGGAACATACAGCAGCAGTCAAAACCACTGGCCAGAAGGTGATAGTCCAGCAAGTTCTACACTTTACACATGCACACTGGTGTCCATTGTAGGACTCCAAATATTGCTCCATTCGCAACTCCAGCTGCGATTGACGCTAAAGAACTAACACCCACAACTACAGAACAGCTATACATGCACTAAAAGCTTGTTCAAGGTTGATGCCACATGTGTCCATGAAATGCAGGACATATGGACAGATATCCCCAGAGTGGCGAGTCCATAGAAGTGCATCCACATCCCAGTACCGCACACATTAACCATGTGTAATGTGTACCGTCGAGGGTTGCAGGCATGGGAACCTGGGTATGCAGAAATGGGCCTAGGTGTTGTTTGGCAGAGAATCCGAGGCCGCCTGGGAGGGATGTGGGTATAGCACATGCCTTAATCCCCACTAATGGTGCAAAGCATCCACCGGATAATGCGGAAAGCAGGTGTGAAATATGTACAGCCCTATATCAGTGTCCTGTAGGCGATTCCCATGGATGGACATGCGTACGACCAAGATGGCACCCATAACTGGAAATCTGTTGGAATAACACAGCTGCAGTAAGGCATAGCACAGGAAATACAGATAGGGACTACATTAGAAATACCCCATACAAAGTCAGACCATTGTGCGAATACTGGCGTACATAGCTCTCAACCTTCCATCACCAAAATGAGGAACACTCGCCTCCATAATGTGGAACAAATGGTCAAAATGTGGAACACATACTAATGACTTACTAACAACTTCAACTAGGAAGGTCATAGGATGGTTAAAATATGCTGTTCGCATGTATAATGAAGATCCTTTAATGAATTAATATGATTAATGTCAATTTACCATGGATTTCACCTAAAACATTCCTACACTGAATGTGTAACTGACCCTTTCAATGTGGAACTTTCTGGAATTTTGAGGAGCATGACCCGTTTAAGACCCCAAATGAGGTACGTCCCCCATAACGAGGTACACTTGAGAGGTATGCTGGCGTAGCCATGAATACGGATGTTATGAGTGTCAGTAATCATGCAATGGAAATAACGCTCCCTATCATCCACCGCACAGTCCGGAATGCCTAGGCAGCAATCAGCTAGGAAGGCACAGCACTATGCGAAACATAACAAGGGCAATGGCCGAACGTCAGGGCGTGTACACATAATGACAACAGGTCAGGGTATGAAGGATCTACCTGTCCAGAATACATGTACTGAACTGGTGATACTAGGCGGACAGGTGGGAAGAAAGACAGCAGGACAATTGTGCAAACATGTATATGTCCTACCCCGGTAATTGTGAATGACAACGTATGCCCCGCGAAGGTCAGTGTTGAAGGTAATCAGACACAAAGGTGAAGTGTCCCCCAGGGTGCCATGAAGTGTTTACCAGGCCCCCATAGTCGTACGTGAGCCCTGCCATTGACGGGAAGCGCAAATACGACGCACACATATGGTACAGGAAAGAACAAGTAGTGTGGATAAGCAGATGTAGACCTGTGTGAGGAATACAACCGTCTGCGTGGGTGTGCTGTGCAAATACAAAGTAATGTCATGTGGTTTGTTATGCCGCCACACACTGTGTGTGTATTGTAGGCGGACAGTAGGTATGTTGTATTAGACACATACCCTGCAACTGCACAGATGTACGCAGACTGTGTAGAAGTCTGCCTCATATGTTCGCTGTGTTCCACATAACAGTAACAGTCCGGCACCCTCATGATAACTGATGACAGGAAGCAACGACAAACATGCGAGGAAGACACCAAATCAGACAGAAATGCCATACACATGCATAACATATCACTGTGCCCACTATCAATGTTTCTAAGAGCAACATGACATGACTGGCCCCGAGTGTCACACTATCACATAAGGCCGTGTCCAGATATACGCTCCTTAAGGTGGAGTGTTATGAACAGACACAGATACATGTGTGTGGAAACACTAGTATCCACTGCAAGACGATGGAATGTGCTGCTGTAGGAGGGGTAGCACTGTCCGCAGGTATGTGCTGAAATGCACATGAAACAGCTGTCTACATGGATTACCCATAGAGGCGACACCTGCACAGACGATTATAGTGGGACATACACACGACCATGCACAAAGCTCAGATAGACATACACACACCATAAACAGGCAATGATACACAAGGTCTATGATGTGTACGAGTACAGTGACAGTACAGCAAGGATAGCTGTCTGCCAAGATATACAGCAGATGTCTCTAGGGCGTGCAACACCTCCCGGAACACAGACGTTGCATGGACAATGTTTGGATATGCATCGTACCACATTTCTATGTGTCAGCCATGCAAATATGCGATACATGGGACAGACAGCTGTCCATGCAAGAGCAGTGCTATGGGCATAACATATGTATGTATATATACATCGAGTGAGATACAGACAGACACATGTGGCAAGGCCGGTAGTGGAACCTACACATCACTACCCTATCACACAACAGCAGGACGCACGTGGAGAATATGCTACAGAGGTCGCTAACCACAGCAGGCACACAGGCAGTCCACTAGCTGCGTCTCAACATCCACAAACACAGAGATGTCAGCAGGATATATGTGTGCTGCGGAGCGTCTAAAACCATAACCTATGAACCCATGCGGCTGGGAGCATAGACACACACACACACACACAGCTGGCAGGCATGGGAATTGACCTTACCCCTACCTACCCAACCGCGACAGTATGACATAGCAGGAACGCTACCGGAGCACTGAACACAGCACTGTCAGAGGCATACATCTAGGTGGGTGACATCATCCGCAAAGATATAGACGCCGATAGCAAATGTATGTGTTGTGAAGCGTCTAAAAGCATTACTATCACCAGAGGCAGCTGGAAACACACACACCGGAAAGGGCTGGGAGTTGAACCTACGCTTACCTACATGAACACACTACAGCATGATGCATTTACAGAACGCGCTACCGAGATTACTGAGCACAGCACTGTCAAAGGCATACTTCTAGGCGGGTGACATCATCCGCAAAGGAATAGATAGACGCTGATAGCCAAAGTATGTGTTGTAAAGCATCTAAAAGCATTACAATCTCCAGTGGCAGCTGGAAACACACACACACACGGGGAAGGGCCGTGAGTTGAACCTACGCCTACCTACATGAACACACTACAGCATGATGCATTTACAGAATGCGCTACCGAGATTACTGAGCACAGCACTGTCAGAGGCATACTTCTAGGTGGGTGACAACATCCGTAAAGGAATAGACACTGATAGCCAAGGTATGTGTTGTGAAGTGTCTAAAAGCATTACTATCTCCAGAGGCAGCTGGAAACACACACACACACCACACACACACACGGCGAAGGGCCGGGAGTTGAACCTACGCCTACCTACATGAACACACTACAGCATGATGTATTTACAGAACGCGCTACCGAGATTACTGAGCACAGCACTGTCAGAGGCATACTTCTAGGCGGGTGACATCATCCGCAAAGGAATAGATAGACGCTGATAGCCAAGGTATGTGTTGTGAAGCGTCTAAAAGCATTACAATCTCCAGCGGCAGCTGGAAACACACACACACACACACACGGGGAAGGGCCGTGAGTTGAACCTACACCTACCTACATGAACACACTACAGCATGATGCATTTACAGAACGTGCTACCGAGATTACTGAGCACAGCACTGTCAGAGGCATACTTCTAGGTGGGTGACATCATCCATAAAGGAATAGACGCTGATAGCCAAGGTATGTGTTGTGAAGCATCTAAAAGCATTACTATCTCCAGAGGCAGCTGAAAACACACACACACACACACACACACACGGGGAAGGGCCGGGAGTTGAACCTATGCCTACCTACATAAACACACTACAGCATGATGCATTTACAGAATGCGCTACCAAGATTACTGAGCACAGCACTGTCAGAGGCATACTTCTAGGTGGGTGACATCATCCGTAAAGGAATAGACGCTGATAGCCAAGGTATGTGTTGTGAAGCGTCTAAAAGCATTACTATGCCCAGAGGCAGCTGGAAACACACACACACACACACACACACGGGGAAAGGCTGGGAGTTGAACCTACGCCTACCTACATGAACACACTACAGCATGATGCATTTACAGAATGCGCTACCGAGATTACTGAGCACAGCACTGTCAGAGGCATACTTCTAGGCGGGTGACATCATCCGTAAAGGAATAGACGCTGATAGCCAAGGTATGTGTTGTGAAGCGTCTAAAAGCATTACTATCTCCAGAGGCAGCTGGAAACACACACACACACACACACACACACACACACACAGAGGGAAGGCCCGGGAGTTGAACCTACACCTACCTACATGAACACACTACAGCATGATGCCTTTACAGAACACGCTACCGAGATTACTGAGCACAGCACTGTCAAGAGGCATACTCCTAGGTGGGTGATATCATCTGCAGAGGCAAGGCAGCCGATACGGAATGAAGACAGAGTGCGCAGTCACACAGCATGTTGCTATCCCAAGGTGGGCGTACAGTAACATGGCAGTGCTGCCCTAGGGAATACTAACTAACTACGGAGCACAACATCACGACATGGGTACGGGATGCACCACAGACAGTACACCCTATGAGAGAGCAACCGGCGTGCATGATGTAGGCAGCCATTGTGGCATAGCAACTACATATAACTCACCTGGACGGCCACCATGGCTATGCAGGATGTCATTGGCCATGGCTACAAGCCTAGTATCAGACGTCGGTGCCGACTGTACTGTGTCTCCATGCATGGTGTACTGGGCATGCCCACACACCTAGCGGTCGCAAAGGGGAAACATACATGCACACAGGGTATACTCACAGAAGGGCGCAGTGTGCACTGTACTGTGTGTCCATCTACACAACTGCTTACTGGGCATGCTCACACACTTAGCATTTGCAGAGTGCAGACATGCATACACAGGGGGTTGAATCATGAAAGAGCAGAGTGTGGAATGTCGTGTGTGTCCCCCTACACAACAGCAACCCGGGCATGCTCACACACTTGGTGGTTGCAAAGGGGGAACATACATGCACACAGGGTATAATCACAGATGGGCGCGGTGTGCACTGTACTGTGTGTCCATCTACACAACTGCTTACTGGGCATGCCCACACACTTAGCATTTGCAGAGTGCAGACATGCATACACATGGGGTTGAATCATGAAAGGGCAGAGTGTGGAACATCGTGTGTGTCCCCCTACACAATAGCAACCCGGGCATGCTCACACACTTGGCGGTTGCAATGGGGAAACATACATGCACACGGGGTATAATCACAGACGGGCGCGGTGTGCACTGTACTGTGTGTCCATCTACACAACTGCTTACTGGGCATGCTCACACACTTAGCATTTGCAGAGTGCAGACATGCATACACATGGGGTTGAATCATGAAAGGGCAGAGTGTGGAACGCCGTGTGTGTCCACCTTCACAACAGCAAACCGGGCATGCTCACACACTTGGCGGTTGCAAAGGGGGAACATACATGCACACGGGGTATAATCACAGATGGGCACGGTGTGCACTGTACTGTGTGTCCATCTACACAACTGCTTACTGGGCATGCTCACACACTTAGCATTTGCAGAGTGCAGACATGCATACACATGGGGTTGAATCATGAAAGGGCAGAGTGTGGAACGTCGTGTGTGTCCCCCTACACAACAGCAAACCGGGCATGCTGACACACCTAGTGGTTGCAAAGGGGGAACATACATGCACACGGGGTATGAACACAGACGGCAGCAGTGTGCACTGTACTGTGTGTCCATCTACACAACTGCTTACCGGGCATACTCACACACGTAGCATCTGCAAAGTGCAGACATGCATACACATGGAGTGTGAGCATGAAAGGGCAGAGTGTGGAACTTCGTGCGTGTCCACCTACACAACAGCAAACCGGGCATGCTCACACACTTAGCATGTGCTACGCACCGTCCGGCATGCAGACGGTGTGGAAACACCGCAGGTCACGGGCAGGTAAACCCGTCCACACGCACAGGGTGGTCACACATGCAGTTACCCATACACACACAGATGACATCACAGGCGTCACAGGTGCAGGTCAAACATGTACACACTGCAGTGAACACTGTAGCTGCCATGCCAGCACCATATCAGCGGTGCAGCAGTAAGCCTCACGGTCCAACAACAGCATGTGACATATGTCCACAGGTCTGTATAGCGGTGTACACCAGTCGTGCAGAGTGCACATGTACTAATAATGATCCCACATGTGTGATGTGGTCCGCCCATATCAGTATACATAGACAGGTCGGCTCCACACATACCATGGCCCTGACACAGCTATGACACATGACTGCTGCTGTACCAGAGTGAACCAACGTCCGGATATGTCATACTTGTGATTGTCTGGCTGTGTGCATGGACTGCACACAGGACACATACGAAGCCTGTGATGTACCACATGCATAACACTGGCATACGCGGTGCTACACACACGAATGGAAGGTGGACACATGTCTGTGGTATGCTCCCACTACAGGGTGTAGTGGTGTTGACTGGGACACATACCCTTGTATTGTTTGCCTGTGACAGCTGTGATACCATACCACAGTCCATGTTCTATGTATGTCAACACACATGTCAAAACGTAGCAATACATACACACATGGCAACAGGGGACACATGTGACATGTGTACTGTGCATGGTGCAGCCATGCATGAGCAGTGGCCGATGTCCATAACATAGTTGCAACTCCCTACCACATGCGTAACCATCATGGGGGCCATTATATGGTGGCATAGTAACAGCACGTATGGTGGTATGTGTGTACATCATGTGTTTAAACACCTGTCCACATGCATGTGTGCAGGTGGTGGCTCACAGGTGTGTCACACACCATCCTACCCTGCCATGTGCATACAGTATGCTATGTCACTGTTACATGACAGTGCTGCCATAATGCATACCCATCGGTCAGGTGTCATCGACTGTATGTCACATGGCTACTGTAACACCTACCACCTCCCAAGTGCATATATCGGCACATCTGCCGGATACAGTGTTGGTACGCATAATGCACTACATACTGCTGCACACCTGCACATGTCTCATATGGTGGGTGTGGCATTCCCAGCACCGACATGTGTGCAGGAATGTGTGCCCATGTATGCCACATATCGGGGGGACTATGTCCCACGTGCCACACATCCCTGTACACCATCGTAGAGATCTGTACATACCGCAGTGTGGGGTGCATGGATGTGGATGGTGCAGTACATGCAACACGTATGTCTGCTGCCTGGTGTGAGGGTGTATGCAGATATACTGTTGTGAACGGACACTAACCACACAGGGTGACCATCCCGTACTGGTGCTGCATTACACAACCCTGTAGATGCCATAGGTGTGAGCCATACTGGCCAGCTGTGCAAGTCCACCCCCTGTGACATGGCATGTGGGTGCATTGTATTGTGAGGGTGCTGACCACACAGGCAGGTGTCCCCATCTGCACACTATGGGGTGTGCGCCATAGTGGTGTACACCCCGTGACTGCGGCCATATTCCTGTACTGGTACAGCGTCCTACTGCTGCACAGCGTGCATCACAGCTGACAGGTGACACTGGAGGTCAGTGGCCAGCACGCTGTGTACGACACCTGCACAATGTCACCATACCTGTACTGTGTTCTGCCATGTATGTGATGTCTCTGTCCACTGTAGCCTGTGGCACCGACCACAGGCATCAGGTGCAGTATATGTGTGGACATGTGTGTCATGTACTGTGTAAACAACGTTCAACTATGTCTGGCTCCGTACATTCTGCTCTTCAAGTTTTCCCTTAGAACTTCTCTACTTGCAATCTAAACTGTCTAGTCTCTATCACAAAAGCTCAGCACTTGCTCCTAAAGCATTCTTATATAGGTAAAGTACATATATACCAAACAAAGTACTACATTAGCCTAGAATCCCCTTGAGTACCCATTTCCCTATAGGTCCCTTCTGACTCAGCTACACAGCAGACGCATTCACGTTTTCTAGCATGTCGAAGGGTCAATTGCTAGCGTCCTCTCCTGTTTAGCTGATGCATCTGGGCATCCTGAGGCAATGTTACAATTGCCTCATGTACACAGACACCCACACCTACCCCCACAAAACACAAATACATGTGAGAGATGCAACTATATAGCCAAACTGGAGGATGAGCTCTCTCAACTCAGGACCGGCAAGACCAGACAGGAGGAGAAGGTCACCACGCACACCACAAACCTAGTTTCACATAGAACTATCACAACTGCAAAACAAACACATAAACACACAAAGACATACTCAGAGGCACTGTTCAGACATATACCAAAACTACAGAGGCCTCCAAAGCAGACACCCAAGCAACTGCCTCCTCAAGACATAGGACATGCAACACATAGTTCTCAAAGTCAGTGTGCTAAACAGTCACAGCCCTTAAGGCCACACACAATGCCAGACACACGTGTTATAGGTGACGCCATAGTCAGACACACTGACGTCCCACCCACCAGACTGAACAAGGAAATGATCACAGTAGGCTGCCTGTCGGGCGCTAGAATCCGCAACATAACACAAGCACTCAGGTCACTCCGCAGCATGTACAAGTATGATGCAGTCAATGTCCATGCCGGTGTGAACGACCTGAGACATACCTCCCTGGACTACATGAAAAGAGACATAGAGGGGCTCTCAGATTATGTAGCCCAGGCCGGTATGACCCTGACCCTGAGCAGTATCCTACCCTCACCAAGAATGATGCCACAATACAGAGTCAAAATGATCAGCTTTAATAATTGGCTTAATTACTGGTGTCAGTCTAAGGGGTCCAATGTCTGTTTGCCTGGGATGACATGCTTGACAAGCCATGCTCCTTCGCAAGGGACAGCTTGCACCTGTCACCCCTGGGCTTCCGGATATTGGCAAAGGCTCCTGCCACCCCCATAGTGCCTTTTTCAGGCAAGGCTCAAATGATAAACCTACCGCCCTAGAAAACAAACCTGGAAATAACTAAGGGTAATACTGCTCAATGCCAGTAGTCTAAACCCCACGTTGCACGCCCTCAAAGCCCTCCACAGTATAGAGAACATCGATGTCTGTGCTGTGACTGCAACCTGGTTCAAGACTCCTGAGAGCACCCCAGCACTATCAGGTTATACCTAATATCACGCATTCCGGCCCCAAATCCGGACCGAACCACAAAAGGAGGGGGAGTCTCCATATGCATAAAGGATACCCACACCTCCAGGTTAGTGGCAACGAGCAGCGGAGACCATCCAGGTGCAATTAACCATAGGTAGGACTGCCCTACAGTTTGTAGCATGCTACAGACCACCCTCTCAAACTCAGGATACCCACACAGCCTTCCTGAAGACACTGGAGAGTATGAATGTCTCTCCAAACACCATCATATTGGGTGACATCACTTACCCATACATAGACCGGGAACATTACCCAAGACCCAACACCCTAGGCCAAAGGTTCCTGGAGTTCATACACTCAAATGCTATGGAACAACTAGTCACCATACCCACAAGAGGAGGAACCATACTAGACCTGATCATCACACATGGGGACGACATGCTCCACACAGGATGTATATCCCTCATCGGTGAGATCAGACCATAATGTAATATCACTGGAGATCCACATCCCGCCCCCAACCCCAGCAAAGGAGACCACGGTGAAGAACTTCTCAAAAGCAAACCTCACACATCTTAAGACTGGAGTGGTACCCTGCAAGGCCTCTGAGTCATTGGAAAACACAACCCACGCTGCTGAAACCCTTACAAATGCCTTCTACGAGCACCTCCAGGAATGTATGGATCAGGCAATCCCTAATAACATCAGGACCCTTTCCACCAAAGGCAGGCGCACGGTCTGGTGGACCCCAGCCATAAACAAACTCTACAACAAGAGGAGAAAGCTACTACATGACAGAGCAAAATCCCTAACAGGGAAGGCATCCCTGATCAATACTAGCAGTAAAATACGATCACACATACAATCATCCAAGGCCACCTGTGGGAGAGGACTCGCGAAAGACACAAAAGACAAACATAAGGCCTTCTTTAGCTATGGTAGAAACATGGGTGGAAGCTCACAGTTATGCTCGGAATTAGTCCAGAATGGTACAATGATCACTGAACCCACAGACATTGCCAACATACTGGCAGACAGGTTCCGTGCATATTTCTCCCCTCCCTCCCCCCAAGAGGAGAGATATGTTTCCCACCAGAGTCTAGCCTCCCAAACATCTCAGATGCCCAGGTGAGAGTTGCTCTCTCTAAAGCGGAAAACACAGCATCAATGGGACCTGACGGTGTCCCCGGCTGTGTGCTACACGACCTCAATGAGGACCTAAACCCGCACATAAGGCTGCTGTTTAATCTTAGCCTTACTACAGGATACGTACCCAAAGAATGGCGTGCGGCAACTGTGGTCCCACTCCACAAAGGCGGAGCTTCTACGGACCCTGGACATTACCGCCCTATAAGCTTGACGAGCCTTGTCTGCAAAGCCATGGAGGGGGATCATAATGGAGCTCATAAATGAAGACATTGGGGACCTACATACACTGGATCATACCCAAGTCGGCTTTGTCGAGGGCAGATCCTGCCTCTTGAACCTGGTCGACCTTTCGGAAGAGTCACTAAGGCCATTGATGAGGGTAAGGCAGTTCACACAGACTACCTTGACCTAGCAAAAGCGTTCGACACAATACCCCACGCGGGCATCATAGAAAAGCTCACCAGCGTAGTTGTAGACCCACCACATGTCACAAGATGGGTTGCAAACTGGATCAAGGACAGAACCCACAGGGTTAGAGTTCCTGGTGCCATGTCAGACTCTAGGCCGGTCACGAGCGGTGTCCCACAGGGCTCAGTCCTAGGCCCCCTCTTGTTCAACATTTATTTTTCTGACGTGCAGGCAAACATGGGGGGTTGTGACTGACAAGGTATGCAGATGACTGCAAACTGGGCACCATAATCGACACCCCATCAGACACAGACATCCACCAGAGGTCTCATAGAAATGGATAACTGGTGCCAGAGCCATGGCATTAAGCTACATGCCAAGAAAGGTATAGTCATACCCTTTGGGAAAAACAAGGTAACCCCTAATTACCACATAGGTGGTAATCCATTAAACATGGAAAACATTATCAGGGACCTGGGGACCCAACTTGTCAGTAACCTCTCTTTTGACACTCACACTGCCAATGTGGTTAGGAAGACTTTCTACATTGCCCACCTGATCATGTAAGGATTCACATCCAGATCAGGGGAGGTCATTGTACCCCTGTACTCTTCACGTATCAGACCAATGATTGAGTGCAACACCCCATTCGAAATGTACCTAACCCGACACCTGCAGCAGTTGGAAGGACCCCAAACATTCCCCACCAAAAGGATAAAGGGGCTCAAACATATGTCACACGCTGCCCGACTGAAGGGACTCCGGCTCTATACAGTCGCATACCGTCTGCTCCGAGGTGATCTGTGCCTAACATACAAGGCCATGTCCAACCCGGAATTCATGGACATGCTCCACCTCATAAGATCCAAATCAACCAGAGCCACAAGAGCAAGAGACACACACCTCAACACGGATATAAATAGGACGTGCTGGAGGGACAGGTTCATCACCCAGAGACTCCCTACACTATGGAACAGAATCCCAGTCCTTGTGAGGCAGAGCCCCTCACTGACTCTGTTCAAGAGAAAGCTTGACGGGTGGATGGGAGATCATAGGTATACCCCGGGAATCATCTCTGTATCACTACTGGCAGAGGCTCAGCAAACTAATGGGTATAGTATCCTCATCCTAAGGGGTGGTGAAAGCCACACACACTCTGGCTAGGCTTATAAATGCCATAGGGCAGATAGCCTAGTATGTACCTATGCACCTATGAACCTATGTAGGTGTCCAGGCAGGTTGCGAGTACATGTGGTATGCTGATATTGCCAGATGTGACTGTGGGTAATCCACAGCTACACATGGGGACCGATAACAGTGCTCCCTGTAGGCACATGCGAGTACACCATAGGAGGGATTCAGGTTATCAGAACCAACATGGTGCTACACATGTAACCATCACACATACCGTGAGCACAGCTCAATGCATGCTGCACCTGCACCTGCACTACATGGTATGTCTGCTGCATGTTGACAGTGCACAACCCACGTCACATATGCACCAGTCAGTTTTCATACACAACCACTGCAACATACACATCACATGCTATGCATACACAGGTATCACATACACCTCTCACTATCTTGTCCACCCTGTGCATCAGAATATATTTGCATAACCCTGCACCGATGGTGTGGATGACAGGGATGCAGCAGAGGCTTCATCATATGCACAGGGTGATATGTCTGCCAGGGGCATAGGCTGCACCAATGGATGACATCATGTGTGTGTGTAAGGGCCGGTGAGTTTACTGGGCATGACTGTGCAGAATGCATGTGGATGTGGTGGAGCCCTACAGTTGTGTCTGCTGTGTGTGGGTATGTGTGTACACAGTTCAGCCATATGTGATGCCTACACAGGGTATAATTGGCAGCCCCAGACTGTACAGTGCAGGTTGTATGGCTCACTGTGTCCGTCTGCGGCCACGTGACCCGTGCCTGCCTGTGGTCGCACGGGCACTACCGGGTGGAGGTATAGAGTGGCTACTCTCCGATGACACATGTCTGCTGGAACCGTGTCCACGCTGGGACTGGCCAGGGCCACGTCCACGTGGCCTGCTGTGTCCTGGTGTGGATGGTGTAGCACCAGCTGCACTGCTACCGGCACTGTGTGAGTGGGCATGAAAGGTGGCACGCACACGTTGACCTACACTAGGTGGTGTTGCTTGCCTATGCCCACGTGTCCTACGCCTCACCCCTACCAGGTGTTCCAGCACAGACAGCTCACACTCACGGATTGCCATGCCTCGGTCGAGGATTCCAACCATCTCACCTAATCGCCTATCCAGTACATTAGCAATCTGCTGTTGAGCATTCACCAGTGACTGGATGTTGTCATTTAGGGAACAGATTGCAGCCCTCTGCAGCCTCTGCCCTTCTTGATTCTGCTGTTCTGCACGTGCCTGTGCCGCCATTACAGTCTGGAACATGCATCTGGTGATACCAGCTGCTGCACCCTGTACAGCAGGTGCATGTCTGCCAGAGGTCCTCCTATGAGCAGCACCAGCCACATGCCTGTGTGGCACATCACCAGTCATTACACTGGCAACATGGTGTGTAGGCACACCTTCTGTAGCCACCACACATTCCTGCTCAATGCCAACAGACGCTGACTGTCCTTCCTCTATGGGCAACGGTGATGTGGTATGTGTTGGCATCAGAACCGTGTGCATGAATGAGGGGGACATAGGTGGGATGGTAACCAATGGCACAGCTTCTGCCCCTGACAACCCTGCCTGTACCTCATGCATATGGTCATCACCGCTAGTATCTGTGGGGACACTAACATCAGATGGACCGCAGGAGGGGAACGCACCTACACCACCTGTGAATACAAAGACATACTGTAAGGTACATTACACACACGCAGACACACATGCAGACACACACACACATGCAGACACACACACACACACACACACACACACACACACACACACACACACACGCAGACACACACACACACACACACACACACACACACACACACACACACACACACACACACACACACACACACACACACACACACACACACACACACACACACACACACCATGCATGTGATATTGCAGATGGCATGCAGCATTCCCACACTACAGCACAGGGAATGCAGCCCAGACATTAATAGTGTTAGTATGCATACTGCCCTGGGGTGCACACTAAATCAAACGGGTGTCATATCAGTAGGCATGCAGTACACACAATCATGGTAGTTTGCATGCATCACCGTGATACACCATGTGGCCACAGACAGGTTAACAGTACACATGGCTGACGTTACCTTGACATGTAATCCGCCGACATGTGCGGTAACATGTGGACATGTGTGACAATGGTGTCCCGCCACATGCACCACATCATAATGGGCTTCACAGTGCAGTGTTGTGTGTACAGCCTACAGATAGAATGCATGTTTAGCATATATGTCTGTGCAGGTGTGGTTAGTGTGAGCCATGTACATAGCTATACAGTGGGGAGTACAGGCACTGTGCCACTGCATGGCAACAGGATGCATGCACGTTGCTTTGTGATGCATAACATGGACGCATTGCATTGCCATGACTGCAACACAGTCATGCCGTTCCACAGCACGTATATGGTAGACATCGGGCACCTCCGGTGGCTGCAGACAGGCATTCCGGTTGTCTGTTGTACCACATCAGATGTACAGGTGGTCCACTATGGCTATGATCACACTATGTGTGGACAATGTGCAACGGTGTCTATCCACATCTGACGTACTGTGTGGCAACATGCCTGTGGCTATCACCCATGGCCATGTGTGACTGGGTCTTGGACAATTGTGTGTGATGGGCATCGTGTACCCATTCCTGTGGTGTCCCATGTGACATACACCCATACATGTCGGAGGTGTCACAATCCAGAGGGCTATGCAGACAACAGTGTGGATGTTCGCTATGTCGGGTGTAGGTCATGTGATGGTGTGACAATATTGCAGACAGAACACCACGGGCATGGGACATGTCGGGTGGCGTGTCACAACGTGTGCACACAATGCAGGGGCATATGTCACATTGGTGACACCTGTGTGCTGCCCAGATCACTGCTCACTGTGTGGTACTGTGTGCGTACCACGAATGGTTTTCCAATGCATACTACATATGCATCCATTGTAGAACACCTCCACCGTTGTATGCATAGCTGACTGCACATACCACACTGACAGGTACTGTGGTTTCATGCTGGTGTATGATAACGGTTGTATCTACTACACATGGGTGGCATGTGTGTGTCTGGTGGTGCAACCTGTATACCGTGACTGGAACAAAACCCAGGTGTGCATGTTATACTTGGCCACATGGCGAATAACTCTACACTGTAACATGCCTGTTACTAACAACAGTCTCACCTGCGACGGACCCATGTCTGTGCGACACGCCAGAGGTACCTGTATAGGGGCAACACAACAGTATAAACATTATCCATGACTGTATGACAGCCACAGTTCACACTGTGCATGTCACATCATGTACCTGTGTGATAGCATGTGGTATGCACACGTCTGCAAACACAACGTAGCATACTGTAGTATGCGGCTTGTGTGCCCATATACCTGGCATGTGTTGTTACTTTACATGATGTACAGTGACACCTACACCTACAGTGGATATCATACTCATATGCAAGACTGACTTACCAGGCAGCTCCAGGCTCATTGGTTTGAGACACCCACCTCCACGATGGCGGCTAGTGTTTCTGCATGCTGTTCCCTGGGTGTCCCCAGACTGGCCAGGAGCTCCTCCATGTGTGTGAGACCTGTTCCACCTTGTTCTCTGGCGATTGTGCGTGCCGTATGAGGTCCGTGCAGTGTCGGCGTATCTGCTGGTAGGTGCGGTTGTTGCCACCCACGTCATTCACCCTCCTGCGCATATCCTGCCACAGGTCATCCCGCTGCTGCGCTTGCTGTGGAACATGGCTGAATAGCAGGTCATAGTTGCCATGGAGCAATGGTATGATTACTTCATCCTCCTGGCGACTGAAGGCTGACAGTCGTGAACGAGGCATTATCTGTAAGACATAATGATGGTGACAGGTCACATACACACTGATGTACTGGCATACCGCTGAACATACATTGCTATGACATGTACGACATCTGCACAGTAATCTCTGAGACGCATCATGACACTGACACAGCTGACATGTTGCTGTCACACCTGTCACACCGTTATGCAGTGGGTATCATATCATATCTCTGTGTCAACCCATCACACTGTACATACCCCATGTAGATGGTGACCTGCTGTGGACATGTGTACCTGCCTGCACCTGTGTTCATACCAATCAGCACGTGGCCCGATGTGTGCACAGTTCTACTGTTCACCTGGATGCTGTGTATATGTCACTAGGCATCACAGACGCAGCCGTTATGGATGTCAGCGGTGGCACTGCACACATACACATGGACACCTGTACATGCATGTGTTGTGCCATATACATCTACTCAGCACTGTACGGGTGTTGGACAACCTGCCTCAGCTCGCCTGTATTGCACATGTGATACACATGGGACAATGTCTAATCATATGACATTAGCAGGGATGGTCATACATAGCATGTGGCGCACATGTTGTACACGCTGACACACAGCACTTGTGACACCACAAGGTGCATCAGTGCCACATTACTAATCTGGTCAGTTGATAGTGCAAGTGCCATGTGGCCATCGCACCATGTATGACTGTGATGGCACGTGCAGCCTTGCTGGACAGGGCTGCATGGTATGGCAGGGTATATCACATACATGGCACAGGGATGTGTCCCGCCTGTGGGATACCAGTATTGGGAGGGTGGCTGTCCATTCCATATGTCATTTCTATGGGTATATGGACATGTCGCATGTCTATCATCATGGTGTGGACAATGGCCTTCTGCAATGTAGGCAGCATGCTGCTTGGTGGGGGTGTGTATGGTGCATGCTGGTATCACACATCCATGCATACACATTACCCCTAACAGGTGCTATGTGCTGTGATATTGTTCAACACAGTGCTGTATGTGCCCACACGGTGATATCCCATGCACATGGATGGTACCCCAGCCTGACATGGGTACCACATATGTCTACATCCAGTGCCTGCTGCCACCACCATGTCGGCAGGTGCACCACACAGCACCATCCCTCCCACAGGGACCATGGTGTTGAGCACAGCCTAGGTATTCATTTATGGGGGTGGGGATGTTCACATAGCGGGGGCACTGCTGGTATCATCCATCAGGCCATACACGTATGACGCACACCTCACACACACAGCCCATTCAGTATGTTGTTCGCAACACTGACACAGCTATACTGCTAGGCCAGGGCCATTCCCAGCCGTACATACACAGAAGCATAACACGTCTGTCTGTGGCATGGGCTACAATGACGGTGGTGTTCAACACATACCGTGTTCGACTGTGGCTGGTGCTGATGTTCTGTGCACATGTCAACACAGTAACCCTGTTCTACTGTAGCCAGCAGTGATGTGCTGTGCAAATGTCAATGCTGCACATTGTGTTGGTGTCTGTCTGTCAACAGGCCAGTGGTGGAACACGCAAGGGTATTTGTAATCAAATATGCATGCCACCCTGTACAGCTGTACTGCTAACATCTCGGGTGCTAATATGTCATGGACATGCACACCTTACCCGGAAAGATGATAGTGGGTTGCCACCCATACCCATTACCTCTTGTGGGTTGCTATTATCCAACACCCTATTTGTATTGTATGTTCAGGCTATGCACCTGTGCAGGACATGTGGGCATGTAATGCACTACTGCGTACCTTTGCACCCATTGCACAACATGTCACACAGGTACACTGGCAGCCATACACATCACAGCTTGATGACGGTACGACAGGTGTTGTACACACGTAACACATATCCTGTGGGACATGGTCGTATGTACAGGCATGTCCGACAGTCATATACCAGTGCTACCCCTATATGAATGATATGCCGTACATGTGGCAATACAGCAACTGTCACATGTACTCGTGCAATGCCCCCCTACCAACACTGAGTGGTACTGCCTGTGGGGGATGTGTGTCTGCATCCATGCTGTGCCCATAGCTGTCAGTTGTACATCATTACATGCAACGTACCTCATTTGGTGTTCTAATGGGTGCATGTTCATCATGGCTCCACACTGGTTGGGTCTGTCACACAGTCATTGTTGTACAAGGTTTACATGCCAGCCATGGCTTACTATATGTGAATCAATGTAATTCATTGGGATACCATAATTATACATTAGAGCAGCATATTCCAGCCATCATATAGCCTTCCTAGATGACACTGTTAGCCAGCCAGTAGTAGGTGTTCCACCATCTGCACATTAGTCACACAGTACGAGGGCTACTGTTACCCATTCTGGGGACAGGGTGCTGACAGCTGTGGATGGGTGTAATGCTGTCGACAACCATGACTGCACCTGACGGTCACGTCTGGATGGGTAACATTCACAACACACACCTACCTTCACGGAGTACCACATCATCTACAACAATGGACATTCCTGCCAGAACAATGTATGCAGTATGTCTGTATGACCACTGTAGGCACCACTGGTGGCCCCCAGCATGGCAGCCAACAGCACCAGTGTATATCCCGCAGACCCATGGGTTACACCATTCACAACGCACCAGTCACGGATGACCCTGTTGTGGATCACATTGCAGTTCCACACATCATGTTACACAAGGCATCATGCACTGAGATGTTGCGGATGGGTGAACAGCTCTGCAACTCAACATACGCACACATGAGACATCACCTGGTACAATATATCTCTCATACAACATGTTATTGTGACTGCCCTGTGATGGCAATACACAGACTACGTGTACTGGGACATGCGATGGCTCACTGGTGTTATAGCCCTCTGGGTGTGTGTCTAGCCAAGTGTACAGTAGGCAGTGGTCTGAACACAGGGACACTGTACATAAACCTACTGTGTCACTGCAACTGTTGCCTATGCTCCTACTGTTATTGTACAGGCATGTGGTATCTGACCGCTATGACAGTTCTGGTCGAACACAATGCTGTGGCACTCATGACCTGCAGCCATTGGCCTGGGGTGTGGAGCACACATGTACATCTTCACATGCTATACTGCCTCTGTGGCAGTTTCACATAACTGTCTCCGGCAGGGCTGTAACAGGCAGGCACGGCATGGGTCATGTGGGACAATGCTTGCATCTTCCACTGTGCTGCACACAAGAGAGGCACACACACTATTGCACTACTCACATATCTCTGCGGTGACTGGGACCTGCCTCCATGCTCTGCAGCACATCTGCGAGTACGGATTGTACACGGATCGTACCTCCCAGGCACATACCTGGACTGGAACACCCACAGGTGAGGGGTTCACACATCACACAGTGTTTTGCACACATCCTGGATAGTTGCCTAATACAATGCATCATAGCTGCTCCATGTGCAGATACCCGTGTCTGTGACCGCTATACACATTGTAACAAGCAACAGAGTCGACATTGTACACCACAGGTTACATACCGTCTGTGTTGTTATACTGTACATTGGGCCTCAGACAGCTAATACTGCCATGTGCTGACAGCAACCCACACTTCCCTGGAATAGACACCCATGTTCCTACACATGCTCGAGTCATGCACTCCGCTCAGCTGGATGACACATTACACAACACATACCATACCTACACTACCCTTAGCATGCACAATACCTCCATGTGACTGGTGTGACGCACCTGGGGTTATCCCCTCTTTGGTGGATTAAACACATATGCTACATGGCCCTGCTAGCCACACCCTGGAAACACACCCATCGCAGCATACACGGAACATGTGTACTACAACCAGTACTACCGACGTCTGCTGACAGCAGTTGTTAATGGCATGACACCCCAGCAGATGGACAGTGCGCATACATATGCTGACACATACCACAGTGCGCTTCCGTAGCATGTACACAATTGCAGACACCATGCTATTCCACACAGAGACATGGAGGTACTGACCTGTTCTCAGACGCCACTGTGGCGGTCATGTTCCATGCACATATGATGTACAACCACATGTGCATGCTGTTGCACAGTGGTGTACATTCACATGTGTGGGGTGCATCACTTGTCAGCCATGGTGGGTCCTCGAAGTCCATGATCACATACTCCAAGGCTAGTTACCTAAACATGACTGCCGCACATTGCGATGTGGGGCCTGAGGCATTGTGGTGGTATGTCTGTATTGTTTGGCTACATCCACATCTGATGTCACATACAATAGTCACCCAGGCATTGCAGACTGAGCTAATGTTGGCAACGTGCCAGGCGATGGCGTACTTACTGACAATACACCCTCTCACTCACTACAGGGTCGCAATCCGTACATGGACATCATAGTGTCCCTGTGGACACATACACGGTACTGACATGCACACGATATGTCCTGGGATGCTGGCCCGATGTCATCTTCCGATGTCCCTGGCTGTAATGTCCCACCAACCTGTTCGGTATATGTCTCTGCACCAGGCCACTATATTCACTGCTAGCCTGTTGTCGGACATTCTGTACCCTGGCCGCCGCACAGTGGCATTTCTCACACTACCCACGGGTGGCACTGCATTGCACGTGTGGGACTGTTGTCATACACCCATGACTGGACCATTCTGAATGGCAATGGGGCACATCCTCATGAACGTGATTCTCACACACATTGATGGCCTCGAGGCCTTTCCTAGCACCCATCTTGGGCTTGTGTATGCCACAGCATGGCACATACACATGCTGGCCACCTGTCATACCATTGCATGGGCGGTTGGGGTGGTATGGAGGCCGACACATCAGACGTTGTCCTCACATTGCTCTTCAGTACCATTCCACGTTCTGGTATTGGCAACTTACAAATCCACCTGCACATCATACCCTGTGTCTCAGGATGTTATGCTATGTGGCTCATGGACAGGACACACAGTGGTGCGAGCATACCATAGTACCTACTACATGTCAGGTACATATGGCATTACACAGTCCTCAGTCATGGGGCCCCTCATGTTCACTATATGCTTACATACAGAACATGCTGTCACAGAGTACTGTCCATGCCTAGATATCCCACGCCTACATACCAAGCTCCATTATTGCTCCACCAGCTCATACCGATACCAACCATATGGGTGTCAGTGTGGCAGATACATCATATGAGTATCATGGCATCAGGATGCATGACACATGGTGCATGCACATCACCTTTGCATAACAACATTCACCCACTGACTATCACATTGATACTGGTCCCATACATACATATCACATTGTACATGGTTGCTGTACATACATATGCCACACACGGTCCTGTGGTTACCGTATTCCACTGTGGCATGGATACCCTTCTGCAAGGCCACACCTCTCTGTACTCTGTGTGATGCTGGTACATAGGTAGCCATTGTACCTGTGAAATACACACATCTACACACAGTCAAGGGTACAATACCACATTTATGGTGTACCTTCAACAACAGCTACAGCTTTACATGGCACAACATTGTCATGCCACGATGTTTACCAGGCTCAGACGGTTTACATATGCGGCTGACATATGGACAACACATCTGTACACATCTGCATACCACATACTCAGGGGTGTCTTCTGCTCTGACACGGCCCATGTCCTCCACATTACTGATGCATATACTCCTCATACATGAATCTGCGGTGGGCAGTGTGAATGGACTGCTCCTGGATATGTGCACACACACCACACTGCATAGGCTGGGCTTCTGTGTTACTTCCACAAACACAACACACACCATGCTGTGGAACATAGGTCCTGTGCACATCCCACAGGGACACACAGTAGCACTGTTCATGTGATACCTCCCTTGCTGTTTGAGTGACATGTAGTCCTGGTACCACCACAGCAGTGGTACTGTGTAGATGTGCAGTTGACACCCGCCTCTGCTGTTCACAGGACACTACCATGGGGAGGTGACACTACTGTGTACACTGCACATGTGTTTACACATGGACCCGCCAGACTGCATTGTTGCCCACTGTGCACCTGTGCAGCTGCTACAGGGCCTTTGGGCATGGTTACTTGGTGTCCCTTCCAGTTCGGCTAGCTATCATGCTACTACTCTGTCCCATACCTACAGGCCATATGTATTCTGTTATTGTACATACCAATAGGCAATACCTGTGTTATGCATGATATGCCTGTGATACTGTGTATGATATCTGTCATATCTACCTAGACAGCTTTACATTACACATATTTCACATAGTATCCCCTAATGCAGGGCATACTTGCACGTCGGCCGCACCTTACGTATGACATCAATGGTATATGCCCATACACATCCGTGCTGTGACAGTATACATACATGTCTTATCCCGTGCTATGGCACTTCCTTGTTGGACATCCACTGCCAGCAACACCGTGTGGTATGGCATTGTTCTCTCTCTAATGCCCCCCTGTGGCAGTCCTTGTGGTGTCTCCGCTGTGTACATGATGTCCCACTGCTGTACACACAGTGTCCACAAGCATTGGTATGCTCAGCAGGATATCACTACATAACTACCTTTCACCACTTTCTGCATTACATACAAGTGTAATTAATTACAGCCACCATTCATATACAGTACAGCTTCATCATACACATCATGCGTTACACAACCATACATATCGTGTGTTCTACATACCTTGTCGGTGTTTCATTCCATGTTTTGTTCTGTGTATCGTTTTTCTGTTTTCTTTCGCTTTCGGTTGTACACTGCTGGTTCGGTATGAGCATATGGTTTGAATATCCTGAGAGTCATCCTTATATCCATCGATACCTGCAACATGTGAATTCATCCCACCAATTGCTGTTCCTCAGTGAGTAATTACGTGCATATCACCTGTGCATCTATTCCATTCGCAAATTACGCGTCGATACTGGGGTATAATTGGATTCCTCACCTGGGCGTTGGCTATTTGCCCTACCTTCATGGAGATGGTCTGTATTGTGTTATGTTATGTGTAACTGCAACCGCTATGCGTGGCGACAGGTATATTTCCAAGTAATGTTACCCGTGGATTGTGTGTGTAGGGTGTAGTATTTGGTTCGACATGTGGGTGTCCCTGTCCTGACGATGAATGATTATGGAGTATTGCATTCAAAACTGTAACATGGCTGTTGTATTCCTTTATACAATGCATGCAAGTATGCATCCGCCTTTAATTGTGTCTCCCACGCGAGATGTTGTGGTTATGCAGATGTCATTGACTGACTGTATGTTTGTGCTGCTATTACGGTTTGTATTCCTTTAATATCTATGGTGGGGGATATCGGTGGTTGTACATGACGGATACGGGTTGTGGGCCTTGCATCTCTACATACACAGTATAGTTGTCTGTGTGCTCCATCCCTACCTGGAGAGTTAACGGTTCATAGTCTTTTGTTATGGGAGTGTAGCTTGGGCTGTTGTTAATTGGTTCCAATATCGTCTGCAGGTGGCCTTGCTGCATGTATACCCCCGTAACTTCTGTGGTATATCAGCAGCTATGTGTACATGAGTAATTACGTGCATATCACCTGTGCATCTACTCCATTCAGTAATTACGCATCAATACTGGGGTATAACTGGATTCTCCACCTGGGCGTTGGATATTCGCCCTACCTTCATGGGGATGGTCTGTATTGTGTTATGTTATGTGTGACTGCATCTGCTATGCATGGGAACAAGTATGGTCTGCATTCATGTCACCCATGGATTGTGTGTGACAGGTGTAGTATTTGTTTCAACAGGTGGGTATACCTGTCCTGCCGACGTATAATAATGGAGTATTACATTCAAAACTGTAACATGGCTATTGTTTGCATTTCTACAACGCATGTAATTATGCAGCCGCCTTTAATTGTGTCCCTCACGCAATATGTTGTGGTTATGCAGATGTTATTGACCGACTGTTTGTGCTGCTGTTACGGTTTGTATTCCTTTATTGTGTACAGTGGGGGATGTTGGTGGTTGTACGTCATGGATATGGTTTGTAGGCCTTGCATCTCTACATAACCAGTATAGTTGTCTGTGTGCTCTGTCCCTACTTGGAGAGTTGACAGTTAATTGTCCTTTGTTATGGGATTGTTGGTTGGGCTGTTGTCATGTGGTGTCGGTATCGCCTGCGGATGAGCTTGATGCATGTATACCTCCGTAACATCTGTGGTATATCAGAGGTTGTGTGTACGTGACAACTATCCCTTGTCATTCTGTCCCAGATATTTGCAGTCATTGTGGTCCTGTTGTTGGGATAGCCTGTTTGCCAGTGGTTGCCACATATTCAGATGGGGATTGATTGTTTGACACTTGTAGAACACACAGCGGTGTTTACGGGCCGACACGTGGCCATGGTCAGTACTGGGGTAGCACATACGTATTTCTGCGGTACATACCTATTGCTGTGTGACCTTGCCGATGTATCTTATTGCAATTAACATATCGGTGTCGTACATACAGGCATGACTATTACATATGTCCTTTCCATTTCATATGGGGTATATTCCTGTGCTACCATCTGGGACATTTTCTCTTTGTATCGTTCTACGTCGCGACACGCCTAGCCAGGGTGGGGATGTCACTACTACTTTGGGACTAGTAGTGTACATATGCCTGAGGCTAGTTTACCGTATGCCTACACCTAATATTCCACTCTGCCTCTAACGTGGCACCAACATACACATGTTGCAGACACACACATTACACTCACACAGCGGCATTGCGGCACCCTCACCGCACACATACACATACTACGGCACTCACGGGGACGGTTGCACACAGTACCTACGTGGACCGCAACACCGGCGGCGGTGTCTACCTCTCCCTTCATATCATCATACTATTACACGCGCATGTACTGTTACAGTACTGTGGTCTGGCGATCTTTCCGCCTCGCGGTTATGCATATCGGTATGTTACCCATTCCATGGTTGGCGGTATCCTCTTATGTTGAACCTCCCAGATGTTCAGGTTGTCGTTTCACTATGTATACTATGTACAGATATCGCGGGTTACATCTCAGTCACCTTATATCCCTCTAATTCCCTGTCTTAACTGTAGTATATATATGTATATGTGTACATATATTTCTATATATATATAATTATATCTATCTACATATATATATATATATATATATATATATATATATATATATATATATATATATAAACATATATATATATATATATATATATATATATATATATATATATATTTATATGTATACATCTTGCAGCGAACGTGGCAGGCATACAGCAATGCCATATGCTGTAGGACCCGCGTACTGTTCAGGTGTTGGCGTTACATGCTCCACTGGCTGTTGGGTGTACAGTGTTTGGGGGCTGCCTATGTTGGAGTCACACATGAGGCCACCCATACAGTACACTTTACAGGTGGTCATGTTTGTGTGCCGTCCATTTCACTGTGTGTGCAGGTAGGGAGGTGTCAGTCCATGGGGCCTATGCTGTCAGGGTATGTGCTATACGTTTTTTCTTTGCCAAGGCATAGGCATATTGGGTACGCCTCCGTCTGCCTACTGGGGCTGGCACAGTGTGTTCCTGGTCTGGAACCCTCTGTGCCTGGACTGGCCTTGGCAGTTGTGGTGGGCTTTGTGGCCCTTCACCGTTATGTCCCTGCAGCAGCTGATTCCGCAGGATCATATTATGTAGCATGGCACATACTATGAATATGTGGGCACATGTGCCTGGAGAGTACTGCAAGGCTCCACCAGATGTATCCAACACTGGAACCGTGATTTCAGCATCCCGAACACACGCTCTATGATTATTCTGGTTTGTGCGTGTGCCTCATTATGGCGTTCTTGCATGTGTGTGTGTGCATTTCTGATGGGAGTCATCATCCATGGCTCCAGTGCATAGCCAGCATCCCCCACGAGACAGCATTGTGGGATGTCCCCCCTGGCAAATACCTGGTACAGCTGTGAGGCATGCCAGATATGGGAGTCGTGGTAGCTTCCAGGGCTGCCAGCACACACATCCATGATAATGCCCTGAGCATTGCACATGACCTGGCAATTGATGGAGGGGAATCCCTTGCGGTTTATGTAGCGTCTACCCTGCTCGCCAGTTGGTGACTTGATTTGTATGTGCGTACAGTCTATCGCACCCAGTACCTCCGGGTATTGTGCCACACGGTGGAAGTGGCGCATATTGCTAGCCAAATCCTCCTTAGATCTGGGAAAGTATATATGCTCATTGGCATGTGGTAACATGGCATCCAGGAACTGGTGTAGTACCCTGGATGCTGATGCCTGTGAGATGCCCATTATATCTCCAGTTGGCCTTTGAAAGTTACCTGTGGCCAGTATTCGCAAGCTTACACATACCTTTGTGTCCACTGGGATGGGTTCCCCTCTGTTGTTTCTTGTTCTCAGGCGTGGCCGGCACAGCTCCACTATTTGCTGTAACATGTCCCTGTCTACACTGTAACGCTCTACTATCTCCAGGTCTTGTAGCCCCTGGTAGGTTTCCCTTGGTCTGAACACTCTCCTTCTCCTCCGAGGCCTACGGTGGTTGTCGGCACCCTCCTCGACAACACCGCCTGTCTCTAACACATGCTGATGGATCACAGCCACGGCAGCACCCAACATGTACATTTTAAAAGTTCCCCGTGTGTTTACGCCTATGGTGCGGCATTTGGGAATACACGGCTGTGTGTTGTGTACATTCACACTTTATACTATTGTGCTGTGCACACCGATGATGTCATAGGGTGTGTTTGTACGGCCGTATCTGGGGGTTATCTTCCATGTTTTACCGATGGAACTACAATGCTGTTGCCTTTGGTGTTGCATTACTCTTGCCTGCCATGGATTACCTTTCGACCTTCCCTTACTATTTCTGCACATTGCACCTACTATTTTCTGGCATGTATCCTGCGGAGCACTGTCATGTGTACTTTCTGGGACATGTCATATCATGCGTTTTGTGTGCTGCCGCCATTGTGCTGCCTGTCTGCTTTGCTCTGCTGTGTTAGGTCATCTATTTTTGCAGTCTGCTACCTCCCCTACTTTCTTTGCATTCATATGCCTCACCTATCCCGTTTTGCAGGTTTCTGCATGCAGAGTTGTCAGCTGCCGCCGATTGGTCTACGTGGGTTGATTAGTGTTGATTGCTCATTAGTACTCCAATTACACTTCTTCTGCATTTCCTCATATTCTTAACATCACCTTCCTGTTTCCGATGTTGTTTGCGGGGCGAGCGTCACATGACTAGGTTAAGGGAACAAAGTCATCCTCGTGCACATGCACTTCTGCGTGCATTGTGTGCTCTCAGCTGAACTATTACCCCACACCCCGGTCCTGCAGCTGTGATTTGCAATGTACAGCCCAGGTTTGCTGTGCTCCAATGTGCTTCCTGCTACTGTGGCACACCCCTCTGCAGATGACATGTACTCCCTCTAAGCCACTCCTCGGTGTATTACCGCTGCGCCATTTGGTACAGCCTTACGCCGGCGGGGGATTTGCGATTCAGTATTATCTGCCTCATTTGCATGGCATTGACTACTAATTCATAGTTACCATGCCGCACACTGCCGCGAGTCCTTGGCAACCCTTGCACCGTGGTTGTGGCGTTCCATGCATACCATGGTGTATTATGCTGTGACCCTGCTGTGTATTACGCTGCTGTTTTATAACATTGTTATATTATTTCATTGTATTGCACCTTCCACAAACATGTCCTAGGGTTCTGATGTGAGTTGCTGTGGACATGCCATTTAAGTTGTTATTTACATGTTGTGCATGTTTTCTTTTGACATTCTCTGTGTATTTCGCCATTGGCATATGGTAACAGTGTGACACCTGGGTCTGACACTCTTCCGTTACTCCTATGTTCTGCTTGGGAAAATGTAAACCGTTTTTTTTTTTGGTTTACATTGCCGTGGGCTTATGCTACGCCTCGCCACTGAATCATTATATGCCTTCATTTGCATGGTGCAACACCGCACATGGGGTGTTTAGCATACCTATGCCGGGGCTTGCGCAGATCTGGCGCACGCCAGTAGTGCACGTGGGATTGGATCGTACCTGAATCGCTCGGCGGCCATATTTGGTGTTGTAACGCCTACGCTATGCGTGCACCTGGCGCAAGGTTCATGAATCCCAGGGAATGCTTTTGCTGGGGTACAAACCATCCTGTACTTTCCATGTGGGGGGGTTGTACCACCCACATTCCCTCTTAATTATATATAGTAACTCAGAGATTAGGCAATCCAGGAGATGGGTCATATTTCCCAACCTTGGAGACTGTCGATCTGGCATACCTGTTGATCATTTGCTTTGATGACCAAACATATGTCAACATTTTGACCAAAGTAACATCTCCCATATATGTGTATATATATATATATATATATATATATATATATATATATATATATATATATATATATATATATATATATATATATATATATATATATATATATATATATATATATATATATATATATATATATATATATATATATATATATATATACACACATACATACATTAATGTACAAACACAAAGCACAGCAGTACATTTAACCAGCCCAAGATGTGTTTTTAACTTTTCTAGCATTTTATTTTGTATAATATATTAGCAGTTTGCAGCTCCTACTGTTTCTATGTGTGAAAAACTGTTTAGAAATGTAAAGGAAGAGAGAGAAAGAGAGAGAGATAGAGATAGAGAGAGAGAGAGAGAGAGAGAGAGAGAGAGAATTAAGAAGCACATGTTGGAATTTGATAATAAAAATACCAAGAATGCATTAGCCAGACATGTCACTGCTGTGAGCAATGAACATAAATTCATGTTCATTAATATTCATTTTCATTATAAGCATGCAGTCATTCTTGTACTGTATTAATCTGGGAGGTGATTATGATAATAAATTATTGTCAGCAAAGCAGATGGTGAAGAATGTATTCTGATACAGCATCCTTGGTGTGGTATCATTGATTCATGTTGATTCACTATTTACTTTTTACTTCAGCAATCTGTTTTCTGTACTTTTCAGGTAACCGCTGTGCACCAGGAACCATATGCATTTCTAACAAAATTCTATGGACAATGTAGCTGTCAAGAACTAAAATTTACAAGCACTGAAATGCTCTTAAAATAGTAGTTAGAATTACTTATTTCACATTCCAAACCATACCCTACATTTATTAATTTGGCGTTCTTAACCTGAGATCTGAAGTGCATCTAAGAGAATCCAGCCACTGAACAACAAATAAGTAGAATTTAAGCCTGTTTTTTTTTCCACTTGTATACTGTATTTCACTGAACTGTTGATTCATTTTATACTGGTTTTGTTGCTCTGATTGATTTATCTGCACCTGTATATTTTGCTTCATCTGCCTTAAACAACATAGGCTAGATTCAGACTTGCTGAATCTAGACTGCTTGGTATCACCTGAGCACTAAAACTAACCATCTTACATTAGGAAGGCTCCCCCCTGCACTCTTGTGGCAGAAGTGTGTAGCTCAGAACCCATCTGACTTGGAGATTGCTGGAATAAAGGATCTGTGAGAGCTTTTCTATTGGTAGATTGTGTTAGAACTGTTTAAATTCATTTGTACTTAAGCACTGAGTTTGCTCTAAGTTTACTGAAGTTGCTCTGAGTTTAGTGTAGCTGTGCACCGCTCATTGGGGGTCAGTGGTACCTTGTATGGATGCAAACACCTAAAATCATATTTTTCCCCTAAAAATCACTCAGTGAAACCCTCTTTGGCTTCCTTGTTGCTCTTCGGGCAACTCAGATGTGTACTGCTGCACTGTAGGCAGCTCAGCTAAGCATTGTCAAGCATTGCCTCACTTTCTTCGCTAATCTTAAATAGTTTTAAGTACCCCTGCTAATTACAGAACAATAGCTGATCTCTTGCCCTCCCACATATCTGGAATTTCCTGCTGCTATGGACAACTAGTTTCCTAACATTTTTTCATCCAGCCTGATTGACATGGGCATCCTGAGGCAATGTAATAATTGCCTCATGTATACTGACAACCACCTGCTCCTAAAGCAAACAGATATAGTATGTGAGAAATATCACTATACTATGAAAGTTGAATCAGTCCTTTCATGTAACAATAAAAAAGACATCAAATAGGTTATCAGCTCACACACCTCTTCTCTTGTACAAGATAAAGTCAAGACATATAAACCCGCATATGCGGAGGTACTCAGCAAGAGCTTACCAAAAGATTAGCAACCTCCCAAATGCAGATAACCCTCACATACTGGTATATGAACAGAATCCAACACTACACATAAAACACATATAACAGTGTCTCAGCAATCAATTCCCTAAGGCAAAACACATCTAAACCAACTTTTTGAGTCATAGGCGACTCAGTAGTGAGACACACAGATGTCTCTCTCACCAGGCTGGGCAAGGAAAAAGTCACAGTCAGCTGTCTGTCAGGTGCCAGTATCCTCCAACTCACCCACACACTCAAGTCACTCAGCAGTAATTACCATTATGACTCTGCCATAGAACATGTTGGAGTGAATGACTTGAGTCATTCCTCTCTGGACTATATGAAGAGGAACATGATAGAGCTCTCAGATAGTGTGTGCCAGGCAGGTATGTCCCTAGCCATAATCAGCATTCTACCTTCACCTAGGATGATGCCACAGTACAGACAACAAATGATTGAATTTAGCAATTGGCTTAGCTTCTGGTGTCACACCATGGGGATCCAGTATCTGTCAGCCTGGGAAGACATGGTCGACAGACCTCGATGCTTCACCAGAGATGGTCTTCTCCTTTCTCGTTAAGGCTTTAGGATATTGCCAGAGATGCTTGCCTACACCATACAGCCTTTTTTAGGCTAAGTTAAAACAACAAAACGTCTGATGTAGAAAAATGTTCTACAGACAAACTCAAAGTTATGCTGCTTAATGCTAACACCCTAAACAGTAAGCTGCACTCCCTGGATGCACTCTTCACCTTGAATGATGCTGACGCCTGTGCAGTCACTGAGATTTGCCTCAAGACCATGGAGTACACCCTGGCCATGAATGTCTTCCACATGTTCAGACCCGAAAATAAGCATGAAAAAAACAAATGTAGAGGTATATCCATTTTCATTAAACTAAAATATACCTCACAACTGGTGAAACAGGTCTATATTAAATCAGCGAATGCTTAAAACAGAGAATGCTGATTTATCGACCCTTTAAGAGTGAAAGCTGACAATCCCGACAACATGAAACAGTGATTATTTTTCCCAGGGAAAAAAATCTCTGGGCCGTTTTTGTGACTTTGCCATTTCCTCCGCTGTGATGCGATCTCAGAGTTAGTATTGTTAAGTGGGGGGGTACAGCCCCCCCCCCACACACAAATTGTGGGGTGTGGAGAGCGATGCTCCGCCAGTTTATTTTATGTTTTGACCTTTTTTTTTTTTTTTTTGTGGAACATCAATTTTTTTCCCCCTGGAAAAAATTGCAGTTCCATGTCTTTGAGATTGTCAGCTTTCGCTATTAAAGGGTCGATAAATCAGTGTTCGCTATTTTAAGCATTCGCTGATTTAACATAGACCTGGTGAAACAGTATGACTCTTTTGAACTACCCCAGGTCCAAATAAATATAGGCAAAACATCCTACCACATCATAGCTAGCAACAGGTCCTCTAACATGAACCAGGAGAAACAAACCATCTACTTGTACTTGCTTGCATCACTCAGTATACAGCCAAACACCTTGGTCATGGGAGACTTCAGCTACCATCCATTGATTGGGTGGCTTACACTAGAACAAACACTACCGCACTGAGGCTCCTGGACTTTGTTAACTCAAATGCACTGGAAAAGTTAGTCTGTACCCCAACAACAGGCACAAATATCCTAGACCTAGTACTTACCAGTGGGGTGGGGGCTACTGCACTACCCCCAGTGTGATAACCTCCCTGGTAAAATCAGACCATAAATCTCATTTTAAGTAATGATCAGATCTGACAACCCCACAGGAGAAAAAAAAACATTTTCTAAAGCAAACTATTGCCTCCTAAGTGATGGTATAAATAGTTTCAAAACCACTGCTAACACAGGCAACAATGACTGCTATGCAGGGAAGGCCACAAATGCCCTCTACAGCCAAAAAATGTATTGACTCGGCAGTACCTGACAGGACTAAAACCAGGTCTTGTTTCAAAAACAAGACACCCTGGTGGACTGCATGTATAAATAAGATATATAACAAAATAAACTGATATCTAAGAACAAAAAGGAAATCAGAACCCTCGTAAAGTCCTCTAAAGCAAGTTACAAGACTAGACTGGCATCCCTTGCTAAAGGCAAACATAAGGCATTCTTTAGCTGTGTCCAAAACCTCAGAGGGAATACCCAGCTGTGTACCAAACTTATAGTGAATGGCACCACACACACGGGACCTGAAGACATTGCCAGCCTGCTGGCTGACAGATTTGGTAACAATTTCACCCCCCTGTCCCCACCAACCACACCCTATAGCATTCCTGACATCTGTTTTCTACCATTTATCTCCAAAGAACAGGTTATTCAAGCATTTTCCAAGGCAAAAAATATGGCCTCTATGGGACCAGATAACACCCCAGGCTGCATACTAAACAATTTAAGACAGGACTTAGCAGAACCACTTAGCTGTCTCTTTAACCACAGCCTGAACACTGTTTTTCTGCCGAATGAGTGGAGAACAGCAATAGTAATCCCCTTGCACAAAGGCGGTCCATAAATCAACCCTGGCAGCTATAGACCCATTAGCCTGGCCAGCTTTACCTGCAAGGCCATGGAAAGAGTCATCATGGATCTTATCAACCAGGACATAGGCAACTTTCAATCTCTTGGCCCAACCCAGTTTGGTTTCATCAAGGGTAGATCTTGTTTATTAAACCTGGTAAACGTCTTTGAGAAAGTCACCAAAGTCCTGGATGAGGGTAAAGCAGTACACACTGTTTATCTTGATTTAGCCAAGGCATTTGACACAATTTCCCACTCATGGATCATTGAGAAACTCTCCCAGCTGGGTACAAATGGGTAGCAATCTAGCTCACTGAAAGAACACACACTGTTAAAGTTGGGGAATCCACCTCCACCATTAGACCAGTTACCAGTGGTGTACCATAGGTATCTGTACTGGACCTTCTACTGCTTGGAATTTATTTTTCTAACATCTAGTCAAAAGTTGATGGCCTGTGGCTTACTTTGTTTGCAGACAACTGTAAACTGGGAGCAATCACAGAGTCCCCCAATGACACCATCAAATTACATGAGGGACTGTCACACATAAACAATTGGTGCCAGGGTTATGGACTGAAACTAAATGCAAAAAAATGCCTCATTATCCCCTTTGGCAGAGAAGTAGCCCCTTTTAGTTATGATATAGACCCCTCTAAGGTCAAATACAGTGGTGCGTGCCTTGTAAACCCAGGTTAATAGCAATCGAAACTTTGATCACCATGTATCCGCAGTAGTAAGGAATACCTTCTACACTGACCATCTTGTAAATAAGGGCATACCATCCAAGACCAAGGAGGTCATTACTCCACTTTACTCATCCCTTATCATACCACTGATTGAGTACAATGTTCCCTTCTGTAGGTAGCTCACCAGACACCTGCAGCAGCTGGAGAGACCACTGAGAATTCTAACCGAGAGAATCCAGGGCCTCCAAGACATGACCTACATGGAAAGACTGAAAGCCCTATTACTGTACTCTGTATTATACAAGCTGCTGAGAGGCAACCTGTGCCTGTCATGCAGAGCAGTCCCTGACATGGCCCTAATGGAAATGCTGCACACTTGCAAATTAAATGGGACAAGAGTCACTCAGAGATCTCAACCTGGCCTGTGGCATTAATAGGTCATTTGCAAGAGACAGATATGTCTCTCAGAGATTGCTGCTCCTCTGGAATAGGCTAACACTTCATGTGAAGCAGAGCTCCTCAATTACCCTATTTAAGTGCAACTTTAACAACTGGATGGGAAAGTGCGAATTCACCCACGAGGTGGGACCCATGGCCCTCATGCTGATCATAGTATCGTTCTGCAAACAATGACCATCTAAGTAAAGTCAACTAGGGCACTCAGGGTTTTTACATGACTAGGCTCATAAAGGTCCTGGGGCCATTAGCGTAGTAACCTGCTATGAACCTAACCTACAAAAAAATATATAAAGTACAACACAAACAGAAAAAAAAATCAATAATCAAAAAGACCCAGTACATTTTATTTATGTCGGAAAATAAAAAATAAACATATAAATGACAAACATTTGAGTATGTAAACTTCTATCTAGTCATATCAAAAATGTGTTGTATGGTCCAAAGATCCAGCAGTCCTCACTGTTAGGGAGGATAAACTGCTGGAGATTGTAAAACGTGTTTAGTATAAAGCAGTTCAACTTCAGGATTCCAAACAGTATAAAAATATAATCAGTTATGTAATTCTTTTTAATTAATTGTGTAAATTATTTATTTTGGCAAAAAGTGCTATTTGGTTGTACAAGCTGCAGCTATATTTTATGTAAGACTAGCATTTTGCCATTAAGGTAAAAGCTATTTAAAATCTGGAATTGACGCATGTCCCTTTGCACTACTTTTGGTAAAAGTTCAGTTCTAGAGTAACAGTTGCACTTTGCCATTCTACTTGTGTGTAAAACATAAGAGGTAAGCTGCACAGTTCTGTCTCAGTTAATATTGCTGTCTGACTGTGTTGAGTTCTGTGGTTTGGTTTCCAGCTGGGATACTTTACGTGAAGAATTTGTGCTCATCTTCGTTTTCAAAATGATCTCTTGTTTCTTTGTCATACATAGGTTGGGCAGTTAAGTAAAATGGCAAGACTCGAGTTGTGAGTTTGTAATGTGTCTTTGTTTTGAAATGGACTGGTGAAATATCCATTGCAATTTGCAGTTTTATATCATTGATTCTGAGAAATATTCCAGCTCCCTATGACCCTGAAGTGAATAATATGAGTATTGGACAAGAATGAACAAATGAATGCAACTAGTACTATTTATTTCTCAGTCAGAACATGAATATATTCCAGGGCTCTAGTAAGCAGTTTCTGACTTTCAAGTAGTGAAGGTAGAGGGCCAGGAACCACACAAACCAAAGTCCAAACCACAAACCCAATTTATTGACAGCAAAAACAGAACAAATGCAGTCAAGCACTTTCGTCTTTAGCAAAGACTTCTTCAGATCTGCTTGGCATGTTTATCTCCAACCTTAAATAATCCTAATACTTCATGTGATCAACATGTGATCAAACATTCACATGACTCAACTTTAGTTTAGTACACATTAGTTCTAAAACTTTAACAAAAATTGGTGTGAATGTCAGTGAACATCGCATAAAAAATGGGCAATAAACATCAGTGAAACAATAAAAATGGAAATAAAAATGAAAACAATATTGAGAATAGGAATAACAAACAAATCAGTGTTACAGCAACAAATGTATGAGTACCACGGCATAATCAGCCCTCAAGACTTTTTAGCTTTAATATAGGTGTAATAGAAAAACATTCATTCTAACCAGGTGGGGTAAGGGCGTCACATACAAGAATCCATATGATCTCTTTCTTGAGAAGATGTCCATCAGTGTAAATGCCCCTTGGATCTGGTTCCAAGAAATCAATCGCCACAAATTTAAAAAGGTGCCCAGGATAGGCAAAAATATGTCTGTACAGTACGTTAGTTGTCTTCCCTTTCTTGATTTCGTTGAGATGTTCATATATTCTCTCTTTCAAGGCTTGACCAGTCTTGCCAATGTAAAATGCTTTACACTGTTGGCAAAGTGCACCATAAACCACCCCCCTGGATGAACAATTAAAATATTTTTTCACCTCATATTTCTTGTCTTTGCTGAAAAAAGGCTCACAACAGAGTATATGTTGATAGTAGTTACAGTGGTTACATTTGTACATACCTTTTGGTCTATTGGTACTAAGTTTACCCAAATTCCTTTCCAGCAAACTTTTAAAACATTTGTCTTTCCTAAATAATATCTTAGGTTTGGAATAAAATAGTAAATTGCCGTTGTCGATGGAAGTAACAACAGGCCAAAATTAACCACATCGACAACGTGGTAGGTGTTTAACAAAAAAGTAACAATCAAGGCTCATTCGTACGACTTGTCTGAATTATGATCACCAGAGGTCAATGGCCCTACTGAGGATAAGGAATGGCAAGAGTTTTCACAGATTGCTAATAGGGGATGGTACAGATCCTTACTCCTTTTGTCAGATACTCCATCTTTGATGGCTACCAAAAGATCTGATGGATAACCTCTGTGGGTAAACATATCCAAGAGTTTTTCAGTCTCCACCAAAAATACTGCATCATCAAATATCATTCAAGCAAGTGGGACTAGTTGTCCCTTAACAACTGCTCTTTTTTGAAATTTGGGATGCCAACTGTCATAGTGGAGATAAGAATTAGAAAAAGTTTTCTTACGAAAAATGTTGGAGCTAAAGCAACCCTTTGAATAATCTTTTTACACTAGGACGTCAAGAAATGCCATTTTGTCCTTGTCGAAGTTGTGGATAAATTTAAGAAAGGGGGTGCTTTTATTGATGTACATTAGAAAATCGTTCAGTTTCATCAAATAATCTGTCCAAATGATAAAGATTTCATCCAGGTACCTAATATAAATTGACCAACTGTCAGCAAATATACTATTTAACGCAAATTATTTCTCCCAATATGCCATGAATAGGTTGGCAAAGCTCGGGGCACATGAGGCACGCATTGCCACTCCACTCAGTTTTTTTGAATAGTTGTCCTTCAAAATATAGAAAGTTGTTGCTCAGGACTAATCCCACAAGTGTGATAGCCATATCAGTGTCATTGTTGTTCAATAGCCCTATGGCAAAGAGCATACCTTCCACCCAATCAAGTCCATCCTTGTGTGGAATGACCAAATAAAGATCTTGTACATCTGTTGAGACAAGTATACAATATGGTGAGAGTTGTAAATTTGCTAATCTGGATAAAAAAAATCCCATGAGTCTTTACAGATGTGGGTAATGCAACTGTTGGATGGCTGAAGTAAATTATCCACATATTTAGCTAAGTAAAATGTTTTGCTCCTGCCTGTGTTTACCTTTCAGTTCATCATTTTGACCTGTCAAAATGCTATCTATTTTTATGTAATAGACAAAACAACTATGTTGATAGGGGTTATCCAATTGAGTTCATTCGGGACATAGAAAAAAGTTGAAATGGGCAGGAAGGATAGATTTCAACCCATAAATAAGGAATAATGGAAAAAATAACTTGAATGAAAAATAAGTGTGGAAAAGGGAATGACAAAAACACAAAAAAAAGATTAATAGAGTTCAATTCCATTAATAATAAAATATAAAAATAATAAAATGGGAGAAATTTAAGAAATCCTTAGATGAGATAAGAGAAAAAAGAAATTAAAAATTGTCATATATAAAAATAATATAAAAAATGTAATATATGTATGAAAGTAAAAAAATAATAATAAACAATATTGTTTTAGAAGAAAAAGGCACCAGAAAGGGAAGGTGTGCAAACAATGGTGCAACATATGTCCTTACATAAGATCAGGAGAAGAGATCAGTATCATAAGTAGAATAATGAAATTAAGAGGTAATTGTGATACTCAAATTGTGATATAATATATATATAGAAATGTGTTTGTTTCAATTTATATTTTATATAGGATATAGGAAGACTGAGGTCCTAAAAAATGATATTATTTATGAACACATACAGTAGAAGTAGTAAGAAAATGACAAATTATAATTATATAAACATTGTATAGACTGTAAGGAAGCTAACTATTTATGGTTTATAGGGAGCAAAGGGGGGAGGAATGTGGAATGGAGAAGGAGAAGATATTCTGAGAACAGGGAACTGTGGAAAGAAAAACGAAAAAAATAGAAATAAAACCGGGTTTAATGAAAACTAAGAAACCTTTAAAATTAAAAAAAATGAATGAAAAAAAAACAGTAATAAAATGAATAAAAATTCAACAATAATTTTTTAAACATTTTTAAAACATTTTTTAACATTTTTTAACATATTTTAATATTTTTATTATATTTTTTATATAAAAATATATAAAAATATTAAAAAATAAATAAATTATAATATTTATATATATAATTTATAGAATATTTATTTATATTGTTATATCAAGTTATATATAGGTTAATTAATTTTTCATATTGTCATATATTGTTGTAAATTTATAAATGAATTTTAATTTTTGTTGGTATGATATGTAAATTTGGTATGATAGCTGTTAGTTAAGAGCATTGAGTGATTTGTAGAGTCTTTTGACACATGAATGTATTAGTTCTTGTTAAACATTCATGAGTATGTTGTCAATTAACGAAAACGCTGTTTTGTATGGTTTATATAAAGAGCGAAATTAAATTCTTCAAAAAAAATTTTTTTTTTTTCTCTCTTACTCTTTAGCATTTTGGTGTATAGACAAAACTTACTTGCTTCACTATACCTTGTGCACACTGTGGTGCAATTGAAAGGAAATTTCTTCTGTTTTATATATTTTGCTAAAACGTTTTATGCAATGATTTGCCACATGGCTGTCTTTCTTGTAGATATGGAAATAAATAGGTTGCGTCTGATAATTTATAATAATCTCAATTCTTTTATTACTTCAATATTGCTAGTATGACATATTTTGCATATTAGCAACTTACATATCAACAGTAATTTCCCATTCTCCAGTTTCAAGGTTTTGCTTTGACAACAATTTTTCTAACATGATGCATCTTAACAAATAATTTGGAAGTAGTCTTGTGAGTGTCCTTTAGTTTTAAACATTCTCTGCTAAAGAAAACTCTCAAAGAAAGCATGCTTCATTGCTTCAGTATGAAATGATGTGTAAATATGCTCCATAAAACATGGGTAAGAGCTTATATCTGCTGCACACTGATCTCTAGAATTTTAATGCCATAATTTCAAAATATAATATCTCTGCTCCTTCTCTCATGTGCATGGATCTCACTCTCAACTTCTTTCTTTCTTGCTAAATGCCTATGCATTCTGACCTTTACACTGATGCTTCAGCATAAAAAAAACACCCAACTCATGTTTGTTTTCTGCAACAAACTTCTTGTTATAGACTCTATGTACGTCATCACATTGTGCTGTTCCACCACTGTCGTGATATATGCTGAATAACTAGGACTTCAGAAAAGTCACCATCTTGTCTGTTTCCAAGGACAACTGCAGCTCCTTGACTTCCATTTGTGCAAGTAAATCATTTTGCCCTTCAAACTTTCAGTCCGAACGTCTGAATTACTGAGGAGGGGTAACACACTGACCCATATATCTTACATTTTGCTGAAAAAGTGCTAGCTACTGATATGCAAATTGAGTCCCCATCATTTTATCAAACTTAGAAAGCTATCTCCTCTCCTCTGGGGATAACAAACCAGCATCATCTGTGAAAAGGTTAGAGTAATTTCTAGTTAAAATTCCCTCAACTTTAAAAATGCCATCTCATACCCCACTGGAAATAGGGACATATCTAATGAGACTACTTTGATTAACAAAATAAAATACATAAATAGATTTTCTAATGTGTATTCTTTTATTTATTAAATACAGTTATGAGTGGAACTTATTACTCTGGGATTGTAGAGACCCCCAGCAGTCAGTGGTTATAAATGAAAACTTAAGGTTTTCTTATTTCAACTTGTACTTCAATCGCATTCTCTTTTAATTTACCTCATTTCAAATGTTATACTGTATTTTGCTTAATTTATGCTCATTTTATTAATTTAGATTTTGCTATATGTTTTCTACATCCACCTGATTTACAGTTTTATGTAAATATTTACCTTATTTATTCTTTTATGTACAATTACATATTTAGAAACACTATACTAAACTTCAGCTGGAATAGTTATTGTTCTGACTTTCTTGTGTTTAACCTCCTTTTCGACTGCCAGGTATTTTAAACCAGGCTTACCAATGTGGTTGGTCGAAAGATGTAATACACAGTCTTCTGTTGGTTGTGTATGTATATGTGTGTGTGCTTGTGTGTGTGTGTGTGTGTGTGTGTGTGTGTGTGTGTGTGTGTGTGTGTGTGTGTGTGTGTGTGTGTGTGTGTGTGTGTGTGTGTGTGTGTGTGTGTGTGTGTGTGTGTGTGTGTGTGTGTGTGTGTGTGTGTGTGTGTGTGTGTGTGTGTGTGTGTGTGTGTGTGTGTGTGTGTGTGTGAGTGTGTGTGTGTGTGTGTGTGTGTGTGTGTGTGTGTGTGTGTGTGTCTGTGTGTGTGTGTGTGTGTGTGTGTGTGTGTGTGTGTGTGTGTGTGCGTGTGTGTGTGTGTGTACAGTTTGTAGAAAGCTTTTCATTATACTTGTAATTGATTTGTGAATACCCTGAGTCATGAAAAATGTCAACACTTACCTCTGCTGTTGGTTAAACTTGCAGCGACATCTTCTGCCTGAAAAAGAACAACACATATTAATGTCCATCTAAAAAAGTATCAAATAACAGCAAACACACTATTATGTAGTCACAACATGTCTTGTCTAGAAGCACTGGACAACATGGTCAGGATAGCCAAGTGGTGTAAAGCATCAGACTCAAGGATTAACCTCCTTCCATGGCTGATAGGTACTCTGGTCTCCAGATGAAGGTGTGGGTTCATATCCCACTTCTGACTGCAGGGTTTGGGAAATTAGATTAACAGTTAAGGTGTTTTCCTCACAGGCATGAGGTACAGACTTTGACTGTCAACCTTCGAAGGATGTCTAGCTAGGCTTATAAAGAACTTAATGGTTGTTAGCCTCATATGAGCCCATGGACCTGAAATTGTTCATACTTTCTAAACTGTCAGCTAGGTAATATCATTCTCTGAAATACTGTATTAAAAGAAAAAACAACCAGCAGATATGCAACGTGAAAAGCTGCATAAAATGTGCATTTTTTCAATGCAAGTGCAAATGCAGCACAGATGGAAAGAACATTTTGTTTTAACAGAACTTTAAACAGTGAAACTGCTTCTGTCTCAACTTCATTGAAAACGATGTTATCTTATTCGTGGTTAGCACTTTCTGGTTATGTCAACAGCTTTGCTGTGGGAGAAGTTATACGCGTGTAAAAATTCTGACTTAGCAGGAAGTATAGACAACATTTTTTTAATTAAAGCAGAAAAGGGGAAATCTGTCTCAAAGAAGTGTGCTAACTTAACATCTCCCAGTACTGACTCATCCCAGTAAACTCCTATGGAGTTTCTTCAAATAAAGTGACTCTTAGAAGGGCAGATCGGCAATCAGTTCAGTCAATCTGCACTTTCCTGATAGCAAGCCTGGTTAATTTCTATCAAGCTTTGAAGAAGAGAAGCAAGAAGTGGCAGTGATACTGAAAAGGGAAACATAGCACTTAGTGGAAAAACATGTCTAGATGAATGTAAATTGTTTTACTTAAGACACAGTTACTTTTGGCAAGATAGCAGTGAAAGGCATTGTACTGAGAGTAAGGTTAGGAAACCCTGCAAATCCAGAGGTTATAGATGTGAGTGTTATTTTCATGTGGTAGGTATTATTGAAAGCCTAAAGCAACAGTGTTCATTTGCCATGCATTCTTAAGGTCAAAAACCTAATGTATACATTGGTATCAGAGGTATGGTTTGCAGGGCCAGTCGTAACGTTTTAATTGCCAGCCAGTGTTAAAGACTGTATCCCAATAAATTTAAGAACCATATGCATATCTTGCAGTTATGTCATTTGATTTTAAAGTCACAATCATGCAACTTTAAGCTGCGGTTATATAATGCCATCTTGGTGTGGGAGAAAAAGCAACAATTCTTTCTTGGCAGTGACTTGTTTAGAAGAATGACATTTATGATGGAGAAAAAACTTAGACGATAAGCTGAACTCTTTTCAATGCATGCTCCTTAATGGAAAAGCCTTTTGCAACAACTAAAGCATCAATTGTTCTTCCGTATTGTTTTATTTCACACAACTTAAAAGATAAAACTATTTTTACATTATTGTTTAAATTATATAGATCTGTTCAGAATTTCAATTCACCTTTTTCTTCATTCTTAGTCTTATTTTCCCACAAATTAATTTTCTGACCCAGTTGCTCTTTCTCTACTTCTGTCTATATCTTCACAATGGGTTACTGACACATTTTTAAACTGTTCTGCTATGTTTCTGCTATGCTGTTTCTTTCTGGCACTCTTCCAACATCTGGTCTTTGTCTCTTTGGCTACTCCACTAAAGTATCATAGGTTTTACTTACTGCTTCTGTTTTAAATTCCTTTTCTGTTAGTTGTTTAGTAAATCAAACAATCTTCTTCTTTTTGGCATGAGTATTTGACACTGCTATTCTTATTCTTTCGCTAAAATGTTCCTTACACATCAGACCCCTATCTTCAGATATCCCTTATTATCTACACCTTTTTCCATACTGCAGTCTTTACTCCATAGGCACAGTTGCCTGTGCTCAAAGAAGATCTGAGATTCTGATTTTTATTAAAGCTTTTCATAGCCTGCAGTTCCCCGCTTGGTAGATTTTTATTCCATGGGTACAGAAAACCTTCACAAAAGGTTATTTGTTCTCAAACATTACTTATATTTGTCCTCCTAATTTTGCACATCCATGAGCTCTTTAAAAATGAGCACTGTGACTTGTTTCTGCTATAAGCTATTTCTCTAGATACAAGTTGTTGTGTCTTTCAGCTTTTCCTGGTTAGGGGTTGCCACAGCGGAACTCCAGTCCGCTAATGATTGGCAGTAGATTTTTACATGCCGAGTTGCCAGCTCTGATGCACAACCTTCAACGAAGGTACACCCATTCACGCATGTCTCCACACAGAAGGTGCTCTATCTGAGAATCGAACAGAACAACGTCTTATTGTGAGGCGACAACACTACCGCAGCACCAGTATTGTTCAAAAAAATGGGAGTCACCTAGTGTAGCTCAAAGTGACTGCCTGCCCTGCATATAAAAAGTCTGTCATCATCAGGAAGAAGAATGAGAACTGGTCACATTAATCATGTATACGAGCTCAGCTAGAGCATCTTCTGTGTGGAGACGTGTGAATGGGTGTACCTTCATTGAAGGTTGTGCGTCAGGGCTGGCAAACTCGGCACGTAAAAAATCTAATGCCAATCATTAGCGGACCGGAGTTCCGCTGTGGCGACCCCTAACCGGGAAAAGTCGAAAGACACAAACAAACAAGCCTCTTACAAGTAGGCATTGTAAACCTTTTTTGCTATACAAGAAAAGATTAGTCTTTAATAATGTATTTCAGGAGATATAAACCACATTAAAGTAGGCACAGCCATGCATATTACATGTGATAAAAGCATTGATAAGGACAATTAAGACTGAGAAAAAGTTCTGAAATAAAGCTTTCATAATTAGCTCGAAGGAATGTGAGCCACACAAAGGCAGACACAGTCTGTCATATTACATGTGTTATAAAAGAGGCTAATAAAGTATGTTGATAGTCTCGTAAAAGAGGGCAGTTTTAATAATCAAAGTGTAAACCAGTTTATTAAATGGGCCTAATGAAGATCAGGTGAAAGTATTTTCTTAAACATAGTTCTATAGTGGTAGCTAGTGGTGTGTTTTCATGTTTTGTTGTTAAAAATAAAAATAAAAAAATTGTAACTGAGAATGAGATTCCACAGGCTGCAGAGCTGGTCTTTCAGGAATATTCAAATAAGGCACTAACCTCTAAGCTTTGGGATTGGCTCCTTCTTTTTTCACCTCCCAGATTTTCCTCCAGTCAGCTCCCCTGGACCCTCCCATCATTGTTTGTAACTGCCTTTAAATAACTGATCTGTTGAATGTAATGTATAAGAACAAGAACACATGTCCATCCTCCTACTTAACTGAATAAACTACCAGAAACTTCAACAAGGCTATTTTGTTTCTCCCACTGGGAGGGTATCACACAGACTAAAAGATATTGAGTTTCAGTGTTTTTGGAATAAAGAAGTGAGGTTAGCCATGCTGAACATTTTGGTATCATTTGTTGTTCAGTACCTTACGTGTTGGTGGTGTTTATCAGACAGAAAGTTTCCTAGACCTGCAAGTTAAAGTGATTTTTATCTGGACTAATCCATTGCAGTCTGCTTCTTATTATCTACATCTTTTAACGAGTACAAACTGCTGTTGACATTCATCCTTTGTTATATTGCAACTATATTTGTATTCCTTTTTCTATGACCCCAAAGTGATCTTACAAAGGTGGATATTCTATAATCCAGTACTGATGTTCTGTGAGCACTTTCAGTAATTGCCTTAACTCTAGTTGTATTTGGGGTAACATAAACCATTGCTTCTTCAGGCTTCAAGACAATCACTGTGTAGATATACTTTAATGTTTACTGTCATTAAATCCTGCATTTGGGAGGTCAAGGACCTTCAAAGAACTACAGCTTGCACAACATTATCAGTCTCTCTTGGTGCTTGACTTTACATGAAATTAATTTAGTTATTCCAGTTATTTCAAGTTAGGGAATAAAAGAGTCATCATATTTACTTCTAACAGATATAAGAGAAGTGCCTCATGATCAATACCCCTTACTTTTTTGTGATGTTTTACATTCCTGCAAGGTGAATGGCTGACACAGCAAATCCTGCATGCCATTTGAGTTTTACTGTTCAATAATCACTTATAGAATAATAATCTATAAACATGTTAAATACACTAATAATCCACATTGCTCTAGTATTGCCAGCATTTAGGTTATGTTTAATCCAGACCAGAAAGTGGTGCTCCATTGGTATTTTGAGACTTCATTGTGAGTACAGAAACACTGAAAAAGTAAGTGTGATTATCCAAATATAATTATAAAGTGAGAAACTCACTCTTATACCTGAAATAAGACCCCCCCATTCATCCCTTGATTTGAGAGACTGCACCCCCACACCCAAAGTACTTACTGTATATATACTAACTCTGAGATCGCTGCACTTTTTTAAACACAGCACTTTCACATTTAGCATATATTTTCCTCTAATTGCATTTAAATTCTTATTGGTCAGGGGATAGCAGTCATGGTCCTGGAACATACAATATGAACTCCCACAAATCACATTTTTTCACACTTTTTTGACAAGCCCCCTCTCACAGGATATCCAGTTCTTTCTCTTGCATCTCCCAAAAGATGCACTGCACCATGACGGCCACCTGGGTAGCATGCAAGACACTTTACAGCAGTATCATTTTGAGATCCTCTATACACTTTTGCTTATATCACAAATTGTGAAAGAATTATATCCTAAATCTGGAACTGGAACCCATCTGCTTCAGAAGTTTGTTTGTTTTTGCTAACATCTAAATCTCTGAAGCATGTGGTTGTCTGTGCCTCTGTACTGCAGCTTAACCTTTCTCATTGCAGGACCCAGAGGCTACATAAACAATTAAATATTTCAAATAGACTACAGTGTGATATACGCTTATTAAAGCAGACACTGCCTGGTCCTCACTCGTTACTGCAGCGACAAGTAACATTAAGCTGGATACAATTATCTTTACAAACAATTTATCATCTATATTTTCCTCGTATCTTATCTATATTATATTAATAACTGCTGGCTTATATACTTTCAGTATTCTAGTAATATAATATTAATATTTACTCAGAAAAAATCAGCAGCATTCTTATTTGCTTTTTGTACCAGTCATCCCAGTAGCAAGAACATTTCATTCTTTTTTTTTTTAATAGTAAAAATATTCTCTGTATCTGTCTTCCTGAATACTTCATGAGTTATAGTTTACCATTGTCATAACAGTTTCTTGCTTCAGTGTTACTTATTTGCCCATGTAACCTTATTAATCTAGGGACAATTAAGACATATAATTGCCTTGTGCACTGTTTTGTGTAGTATCTGGTGCAATACTGTGGGCCTTCTGTAAATGTTTCATAAACTGTTCATTTACTTCTGTCAAATTAAGCTTCTTTTTTTACCTGCAGTTATAAAACCCATTCTGTCTAAATTCACAGCTTATTCCAAAAGTTTTACTCATTGTAGCCTTTGCAGCAGTTAACTAATGATTTCTTGTTGTTTCATTTATTTTTCCTATATACTACGAAACTTTACTTCTTTGTGTATCTCTCTTGCTCTTTTTTGCACATTCTATACTTTTCTTTTTATTTGAATCTTAATACATTTCATGCTGTGCCAAATCTTATTGGCCATTCTAGTTTATTACTTAGGCTGTTTTCTGTACTTCTGATATTTCTGTCATTGTATGCTAGCATTATGAAAACTTGGGGAGTTATTAGTCATGGGCTAGATTGGATTCCTTTTACTGGAATAACTTGTATCACATCTGTAACAAGAAAAAAAATCAACCAATATGATAGAAGCTTCTGTCCAGGTATTGCCACTACATTTGTTCACTGGAGCCCACTACAAAATAATCTCATCAAGAATTTGTTGCTCCTCTACAGATGATTGAAGTGAAATATTTTGAGTGTCAGTAGCCCAAAGAAAAAAATAGTGAGGTGTATAACACTGATCTCTGTTTTGCATAGGAGATCATTGCGAATATGGGAGATTTCTCCCTTCTTCAAATTGGTGTGACTATGGTATTGGAATATATAAGTTCAGGGGGTATGCAGGGCTTGCCCCTCACATCAGGGGATGCAGGGGGTCTTATTATCCCCTGCAAGAAACACTTAATTTTGTTTTTCCCCTTCACTGATTTGCCATTATTTTTCACCATATCAGATTCTCAGGATTTTTGGAAATTGCCATTTCATAGTAGAATTTGCCTTACCATTACAAAATAAGTAAAAGCACAAACACACAGATACAACTTTTGGTATGTATCCATATACACTGTCTGACAGCTAGCATGTCTTCACTAGTGTGCAAACATATCAGTGTTCCTTGTCTGCATCCTTACATAAGTCCATACTATGTTTACATCTGTGTGTGTGTGTGTGTGTGTGCGTGTGTGTGTCTCTGTGTGTGTGTGTGCCACACTTCAAAATCTCAAATTACTGAAATCCCAAATTTCAGTAACCCGAGACCATAAAGCCAAAAACCAGAATGCCGAAAGTGCATAAGAGTGAATTTGAATATCTCGAATACACGCTTATGCATTTCCGGTACATTGGGTGTAGTGTTATGGAGTCTGAAATTGCAGGTGAGTGAGTGTTTGTGTGTGTTTTTGTACATTGTATGTGTGGGTAAGGGTAGGGAGGTGTAAGTGTGAGTGTTGGAGTTGTTGGTGTTTGTGTATGTGTGATGTGTATTTGTGTGCGAGCGAGTAGAGGATGCCGTTGTGTGAGTTTTTTTTATGTTTTGTGCAATCTCAGAGTTGGTATATATAAGTAGGGGGTGTGGGAGTGCAGCCCCCTACATGGGGGGGTGCAGGGGGGCTTGGCCCCTGCTTATATGTAGTGTACAGTTGTGTGGTCTCTGTGCTGTGGGTGGAATGGTGTGTGTGTGTGTGTGTTTGTGTGTGTGTGTGTGTGTGTGTGTGTGTGTGTGTGTGTGTGTGTGTGTGTGTGTGTGTGTGTGTGTGGGCGTGTGTGTGTGTGTGTGTTATGTGATGTATGATGTATGCATGATCATAATTGTGTGGTTTGTGATTATGGGTTTCGATATTATGAATGATTCGACTTTATAGTCTCGGGTTACTGAAATTTAGGATTTCAGTAAGTCGTAATTATGAAATGAAACCCTGTGTCATCCAGGTGCAACTAACATTGGGCAAATCTGCAGTGCAAATTATAGCCTGCTACAGATCACCCTCCATGACCCAGGACCACCACTCCGCCTTTCTGGAGACACTGGAAAACATGAAGGTCCTTCCGAACAACCTGATATTGGGCAATTTCAATTACCCTACCATTAACTGGGAAAACTACTTGAGTAGAAACTCCCAGGCTTAGCACTTCCTGGAATTTATCAACTCAAATGTCCTGGATCAGCTGGTAAACTCCCCTACCAGAAGCCACAACATATTGGGCCTGGTCATCACCAACATGGGCGACAGGTGTTCCGTACTGGAGGTCGACCCATCACTGTTTAGATCAGACCATAAACTAATCACCCTGGATGTCCACACATCACCACCACCTCCAACCAAGGAAACCACAGTGAAAAACATTTCTAAAGCAAACTTCACCTTACTTAAGGCAGAGGTGGTAAGTTTCACAGCCCCGACACTAAAGGATAACACTGCCCTAGATGCAGAATCCTTTACAATTGCACTCTATGAGCACCTACAAGGATGCATGGATCGTGCTATATCTAGCAAAACCAAGATTCACTCCCCTAAGAGAAGGAAACCAGTCTGGTGGACCCCTGCCATAAAAAAGTTATACAACAAAAGGAGGAAACTAGTTCAGAAAAAAGCAAATCCCAAGAAGGAAAGACATCCCTGATCAGTATCAGTAAGAAACTAAGGTCCCTCATAAAATCATCCAAGGATAACTTCGAAAGAAAAATAGCCAAGGATTTGAAAGATAACCACAAAGCCTTCTTTAGCTATGTCAAAAATCTAAGTGGCAACTCACAGATATGCTCTGAGCTAGTGCAAAATAGCACAAAATATACTGAACTTACTGATATAGCCAACATCCTGGCAGATAGATTCAGTGCAAACTTCACCTCCCTCTCACCTTCAAAAGGGTCCACAACAATACTGGAAAAGTGTAGTGTCCTAGAAATCATAGAAGCACAGGTGAAAACAGCCCTTTCAAAAGCCAAAAACACAGCATCAATGGGGCCAAATGGTGTCCCAGGCTGCATCTTGCATGAACTACAGAACAAACTAACCCCCCACCTAAACACGCTGTTCAACTTCAGCCTCACCACAGGCTGCGTGCCCATAGAATGGCACACAGCAATGGTTATTCTGTTCCACAAAGGAGGGGCCACAACTGACCCTGGTAACTATCGCCCCATAAGCTTGACTAGCCTGGTCTGCAAGGCTATGGAGTGCATCATCATGGAACTCATTAACAAAGACATTGGGAACCTCCAAACACTTGACCCGACCCAGTTCAACTTTGTTAAGGGCAGAACATGCCTACTAAACCTGGCTGACTTCTTTGAGACAGTCACCAAGGCCATAGATGAGGGAAAGGTGGTTCCCACAGCCTACTTTGATCTCGCCAAGGCATTCAACACCATTCCTCACTTGGGTATTATAGAAAAACTCACCAGCCTGAACATAAATCCCTATGTCACGAGGTGGGTTGCCAACTGGCTTACAGACAGAACTCACACGGTAAGAATAGCGGGCTCCAGGTCCGACTCAAAACCAGTCACAAGTGGTGTCCCACAAGGCTCGGTTCTGGGACCCCTACTGTTCGGCATATATTTCTCAGAAGTACAGGCAAACACAGGAGGACTATGGCTAACCAAATTCACCGATGACTGCAAACTGAGAGCCATAATTGACTCGCCGGCTGACATGGACATCCTTCAAAAAGGCCTTACTGAGACAGACACCTGGTGTCAAAGTCATGGTCTCAAGCTAAATGCCAAAAAATGCATAGTCATCCCATTTGGGAAAAACAAAACACCCAAGAATTACCACAAAGGCGGCAGCCCCCTTAATACAGCAGAGGTAATAAGAGATCTAGGGACCCAGGTAGATAGTAATCTCTCCTTTGGCAATCATATTGCCAAAGTAGTTAGGAAATCCTTCTATGTGGCCCATCTAATTACTAAGGGGTTTGCATCTAGAAATAAAGAGGTTATAGTGCCCATCTACTCATCACTCATCAGACCCATCATAGAGTCTAATGCCCCATTTGGGATGTACCTCACAAGCCACTTCCAACAGCTGGAAAGACCACAAAAGCACCTCACCAAAAGGATTACTGGTCTCAAACATATGTCCTATGCAGCCCGACTGAAAAAACTCCGGCTGTACTCAGTGGCATATCGCTTACTCAGAGGTGATCTCTGCTTGACTTACAAAGCCATGTCCAACTCAGAATTGATGGACATGCTCCACCTTAAGAAATCCAAGTCACTGCGAGCCATGTGCTCTAGTGAGCTAAACCTCACCACAACAATAAATAGAACATGCTGGAGGGATAGATTCCTATTACAGAGACTCCCCATGCTTTGGAACAAAATTCCTAATTACATTAGGCAGAGCCCCTCACTAACATTCTTCAAGAGAAGCCTTGACGAGTGGATGGGTAACAGAAAATACACTCCTGGGTTCACTTCATTGGCTTTGCTTGACAGAGGCTCAGTTAATTAATCAATGGGGGCAGCGAAAGCCGACACACTCTAGCTAGGCTTATAAATGCCCTTGGGCAGATAGCCAAGTACCTACCTATGAACCTATGAATATTTATAATCTGCAGGTGAATTGCTATACACTTCCATTTTTTTGTATTACAAAGGACTGGAACACCTGTGTCATTACTCCTTTTAGTCTCTTAATGAAAAAAGACCAGTGGCAGAATATATCAAATTCTGCTTTACTTTAATATCATTAATGTTGCATCACTGAGTTCATGTTCCATGAATAAGTACAAGTCCTGTAATTCTGAGCCTCTCAACTATGAAGAGTAAGCAGCAATCTGAAAGAAATGTAAAAAATGATTAAACTAAATGTAAGGCCAGTAAAGTGTTTTTATATGTGGCATTTGCCCCTCCGAGCCAGACTCCTGGTATGTGTAAATGCCCTAAGGGTGATATTCATAGTCATTACTAAGACATGTTATGGCTACTTTTGCAGTAGTAAGTGACCATGTGTGGCAGGCTCATGCATGGCATATCACTGCACAGGTAAAGAGGTGGTATCTGTTCCAGTACCATGGATCATGACATTCAGGTTAGTACTTCCTTTATTGTAAGAAACACAATAGAATATAATTGAAACATACAGCGATATCTGTGGGCTATGCTGTATGGTCTGATATTACTGTTCATCTGGCATTCTCTCTAATCTTATTTTTTTCTTTTATAACAGTTATTTCATATTATTCCTTGTAGAAGTCATGCCTGCTTGCTCACTGACTCCTGTTTGGTGTTATCGTAAGGCAACATATAAGTAATAATCACCTTTATAAGTGTTTTGCAGAATACGTTCTGCTAAAGTGGTGTACATAAGTATGCATGTTTTGAATCTCCTTGTTGGTATAATTAGTAAAAACTGTTATTGCAATATTTGATGATTTCATATATTACATTTGAATAAAATGTATCATACTGTATTTTATGTTTTGAAATTTCTTATCAGATTAAAGTATTGTATTTGTTGAGGTACTGCACATCAGATTACTTTATGTCATCATACACAGTAAATAATGACTGCAGAGAGAAAAAAATAAATAATTTGTGCAGCGGTGAGGGTGAAGTGGCAGCAGTATCCATTAAAATAGCAGGATACTTATTTTAATGTGTGATTTTCTCATTACTGTGTTTCTATTAAAAGTGTTGTATTAATACTTTTTAGAAATGTTAATGCATGGAGCACTGGTGTTAATGACTGCAGTATCAGTATCATGTTATGCCATATAAATTTCTTTCTATAGTACCCTGAGGTTCAAAGCAGTGGTATTACAAGGGTGTAATGCATACAGTTATATAGTGTCTCGACCCTTCTCATTTTTTTATATGTTCTTCCCCTTCTAATTAAACCATTCAACAGTTATTATGAAGGAGAAATTTTAAGTAACAGAATTATCAAAGTTAATTTACAGTAGTTCAGAATGAAATGAGTCATGCACATCTGTGACAATAGGAGGTACTGCCAGCCATGCCAGAAGTAGAGCAATGGATGTAAGACTTGTGCCAACACAACTAGCTGGAATTTTGTAAATAATTATATGGCATTTGTATATCAAACTGATTTGTACAAATGTTTATGCTGAAAATGTATTTGTGAGGTTTGCTTGTGTTAAAATGTATCAACAGTGCACCCTGCTGGAATGAAAAGAAATGTACATGTATTACTGTAACTGAATTAAATGTATATGTTTTAATAGAGGACACTGGGACAGCAAAGGTTAACCAGCAAGCTTACTTTAAGAAAAATAATGAAACTATAAATGAGCTGTTAAACCATTAAAATGGCAACACACTGTGCTGAATAGAACCAGAGATGCTGGGTCTGGAAGACGTCTTTGTTCATTAGCTCAGCAAAAAGAGGGGAAGTCCCAGGCATTGCCATAAACATTTAAGATGGGTATGGTAGCTGTCGACGCTAAATTCCATTCCTGTCTCAGCTTTAAAGGGGGTTACTGTGATAACCTAGAATCAGGTGACCAGATGAGGTCATTCTACAAGCCATCTTGGATATTATATTTTACAGGGAACAATCTCTGAGGATAGAGATTTTGTTTTGGGACACCTGACTAGAAATACTGGTCATGTACTTCATGGTGCCTTTCTCTATCAAGTAAGTTATTAGGGAATAGTAATTCTCCTAGATTCAGTCAGGAATATTGTGGAGCTTAGTTTAGAGACTGTTTCCTTTACTTGTCTGAGCCTGTCCATCAATGTTATTTTCAATATTCCCATTGATTTGAACTTTGTGGTTTACTGTAAATATATGTTCAGTATTTTCTTGTGCTTTTATTACTTATTATTGAATATATTTAAAGCTTTTGTTGTGGCTGGTCCTTTTAGAAAGTATTTAACCTTTGAGAGTGCTTATATTTATTTGGTGACACTGTGTGGGCCACTCCTGAATGTCTATCTGTCTTGGTCAACTATTAACATTTGTATTAGCATTAATATTACACAGTATAATTGGACACCCTTTGTTGAGGGCCTTAGAGTAGCCGATTGTGGAGTGTCTGGTGGCAGTGGTAACTACCTTATACTCTGGGCAGAAGAGGGCACAGCAAGTAAATCCATGCCAGCCTTTCCCAGGTATGTGTGTGAAAAATCAAATATCTGAGTGTGTGGATGTCAACTAGTTGGGGCAGAAACACAACACACTGGGTTTACAAAAAGGGTGTTAGAGGACTTGGTCTGGACACTCGGCTGAGGACCTAACCCTGCAGCTGTACCAGTGGGGAGTCTTACTGAGGAACTGCAGGGAGACAGATATAGAGAAATCTAGACCCCAGGCAGAGTATGTTCCCTGTGTGCTCTTAAGGGAAATGATGCTCGATGCAGAGAGGTCTGCGTCTGGAAATGCTGAGTGTACCTATTTGTCTTCCAAGTGCATGTCCCTCTCCAGTGTCAGTGGTGAAGATTCAGACTCCATGATTACTGGCCCAGAGTGGAAATGTCACATATTGGTTGGCAGTGGTGGGACCATTACTTGTCACAGCATCTTCTTAGGATAGGATAGACAAGGTGACAGTGGAAGTGATTGTGAAGAGGGGCTATCATGAGAGCTGTATGGTGAGTTGGTTCGATGTTGTGACCTCACTGATGCAGGTGAACCTGCAGATACCAATCTGATAGCACTTCATGAATGTGATTAGGACACCAAACAACAAGGTCTGCTAGGTATAAATAAATGCAGATGCAACCGTGGATTTTTGATGTGCCTCCATACTATGCATCAATGTGATTTTGGCATGATCCCTACTCCTTCACATTTTGCAGTAGTGACTGAAATTCTCATGCATACTCTGGATGGCTCTGACCATTTCCAGCTGACTCTCTGTGTCAGTGCTCTGAGCACTAGGAATGCCATGGTGCATTTGCTGCTAGACAGCCAGTGTTTTTTCTGATTCCTGGGGTAGCTGTAACAAATGTCTGTGCCTGCCTCCCATTTGTAAAGGCATCACTGTGGATATTGTTTCCTCAAAATGCTTGCCTTCATCTTCAAAGAGTTTGTCTTGGTTTGGATATACTGGTGTAGAGGCACCTGGCTGTTCCTGCTGTACAAGCTCAAGTGCGATGCTAGCATGTGCTTGACTTTATGATGTACTGTCACTTCTTGTGAATGTTGTGGGATGTGAGATCCGGCCTTTAAACTTGAGGACTTTGTGCCACTTTGTGTAGGCTGACTCATAAATATAACTATGTTTACATCATCATTATTACCAACAGCCATTCTGTTGTTCATATCCTCCAAATTCATTGGCAAGGTGGAAGTCTATGTTTCTGATGCTGAACCTGTGTGTATATATATATATATATATATATATATATATATATATATATATATATATATATATATATATATATATATATATATGGTTTCCCCTTCACAATATCGAATGAATAGAAGCTTGAAATGCATAAGCTCGAGATGAAAATCTCGAACTTCCATTCACTTGAAATTGTGAATGGGAAGTGTAGGGTTAGAGAAAAAAGGGTCCACTTACCATTCTGCAGGGGGCCAGGTCCCCCTGCACCCTTGCAGGTTAAATCCACATGCTACATGACCGCAGTATAGCAGAGGACTGGAAAGTTTTCTGTTTTGCGCTTATGCATATAGTGCGGAATGGGAGATTTCCCATTCCTTTGCTGTAGTGCATCTTGGAGTAGGAATATTTAAGTAAGGGTGGGTGTGGGGGGTGCAGGGGGGTGAAGCCCCCCTGCAAAAATATTAGAAAGGTGAACAATTTTTTTTTTATGTCCCCTTCATATTTTCGAGTTTCTTTAAAGTCAAGATTCTGGCTTCGGGCTTATGAATTTTGAGTTTTGAGGAATTCGATTATATGAAGCGGAACTATATATATATATATATATATATATATATATATATATATATATATATATATATATATATATATATAGATATATATATATAAAGCACACTAATTGAAAACATTGCTCATAATGAAATGACATACACTAATATATGCTTGTTAAGGGGATGGGGGTAAACTTACAGTGCATATTGCCTTCAGTGATATTCTGTGTGGTGTAAAAGGTTCAGCTAGTAATAGTATTTGTCATTTTTAATGTAATCATTTCTTGTCAGCATTCAGTTCTCTATATGAATATATGGTACTGTTTTTTTAAACCAGCCTTCACAAGCTGACAAGTGCTGCTGCTGCAGATGTTGGTAACAGCCAGTGTCAACACCTCCGCTACTTATTCCAGTGCCATCATTATCTGTGTCATACTCATCCCCATGGATGGAGAGAAAGTATTCCTCATCTGGAGTTAACTGGATAAATGGTATAGCCACCCTCCCCACCCCCAGTAGTGGTATGGGTAATTGCATTCTGCCTCACCTTGCTTCTAGCATGTCCTACCGTATAATTTACCCTCTTCTTACATTGTGTTAATGTGCAGTTTCTACCACTAACTGTATTAATGTTGAGCAGAACTTGATTCCAAGCCTTTGTCCTCTTAGCTAGTTTGGCACTCCTTTTATCAGACAAATAGAGAGACAGTTGTTTCCCATATGTCCTAAGGGCTGCCATGAGGGTACAATTTTTCTCATGGCTGAAGTTTTCCTTTCTCTGCCTTGATCCCGTGTTTTGCATCCTTACTAATATTTAAAAAAAAAAGGGTCATAGCCATACATAAAAATCTTTTGGATGTAATCATTATTCAGACTACACAACACTGACCATGTGTACCTGCCACCCTCCTAAAATGTTGGGTAACACAATCCCCATACTTACATACAGTCCAGCCAAGTGAAGTTGTGCAACAGCATTCATTGCAGTACACTGACATTAGTAAAGTGATCACTTTTTAGCAGATTTATCCTTTCCCCACGACACTCAGAAATCCAACAGTAAAGCCACTATGTGGCAGGAAAACATCCCTACCACTGCAGAACTAGCTTAATGACTGCATTTAAAAGATGTATGAACAATCACTAAATGTTACAAAAATATTGATTTTCCATATTGATTATTGATCATTTCCACTGCTGCTGTACTGAATTCCCACTTCTAAACAGCAACTTTACACTATTCATTAATAGCCATCATAACTTGCTCATGATATTAGTAAAGCAGCATTTCTACAATTTAACTCACTGATTTTACATATCTTGACCAGCTTCTTATTAAATTATAATATTTTTGTTATTATTAACTTTCTTTAAGAAGTCTGTGGTTTCTTAAGACATTTGCTGTCTAACTCAAATAATGGCAAGTTAATAAGGTGGTATTCAACTATTCAGCATAAATTCCACAGAAACTTAGGTTTGTTTGTATGTTTTGTATGCAGATTACTGTCATTCACATTCATCTCTATGAATTACAGTAAAAAGAAAATGTGTAATGACACTTTTGGATGCAAATTGCCCTGAGATGCTTATGAACATGGATTTAGACTCCTATATACATGCCGCAGGAATGTGAAGTTATGTCAGTTATGTTGAAATGTGAAAATTTTCAGACAAAACAAAATGGAATCTTAAGTATTACAGTTAGCACAACAATACAGTCTAATCTCTGTCCATCTAACTTCCTCTGACATACCTTGTTAGTACTACCCACTAAATGGTTTATAAAAATTGATCATCAACAACTTAGGTAGATATATTTATGCACCCCCCCTCCCCCCATAAAAAAGGATCCTTGATGCTACTGTGAAGGAAGGTATAACATTCAGGTGTTATACTTCTAAAAAGATAGCTAAGGCAAGGTACACAAACACTGGCAATTTTAAGTATTACATACTGGAAATAATCATTGCATTTTTATTCGCAATATAAGTCAAACTAGAATGTATTCCTTAAAATAAAAGTCTGTGACAAAGAATTTTTGGTTAAACCAAACTTGCCAATAATAACAGTGCCTGCTGTAATGACCCTGCTGGTTATCTGGGTTTGGTTAAGGTAGTGTCACACCCAAGATGGAATGGTTCTAAAACCTTGAACCACAGCCCTGGTCATACTTTTTCTTCATTCTGGTACTGGTAGTTCTAGGTATGGCAGCACTTGTTAAGGCTTGAGTCCAAGTTGGTCAGATAAAGAGATCAAAATAATGCACTACCTTCTGAAGGAGTTACATCTGGATAAGACTGAGGCAAGCACTGAGGGTAGTGACTAGAAAAAAAATCAATATCTGACAGGAGTTCAGTGCACACCTGGTAATCCTGATGAGGATCACCTGCTCCAGCATGGAATGTAGTCATAGGCATGACAATTTGAAGAAGCACAGGCCATACCAGCCAACTGAATGGGTAAACCACATAGAGGTAAGAAGGCCAAACTTCTATAGTAAGTATAAAATTAATATTTTTGGGAGTTACGGGATATTTAACATAAGCAAATCATATAACAACATTGCCTAATTTAAAGCATTACCTAGAAGAAATATGTGTACCTGCTGAAATGTATCTGTAAGCTTATATTAATAACATACATCTGTACATAGAACTGCATCAACATAGAAATAATGGTAGCAATAACTGGCTGTAGAAACAAATGTAAGAAATGTATGAGTAAAGTAAGAATTTGCATATATATTTCTAAAAAGCAGAGGTAAGCATATTCATAAGTACTGTAACAACTACCTGTCTGTGTCTTCAGACAGAAAGTAAAAAATTGCATTTCTATACTTTCATTTCATATTACATTACCTTAGGTAGTAATTAAATTTTGTGTTGGATAGGAATTATTTTATAGAATATTAATTGTATAAGAAAATACTTTCTTTGCAGAATTGTAAATGCACATACAAGATGGCTGAAGTCAGTCAGGGACCACACCCTAGTGAGACTAGAGGTTGTGGGATGAGTGACGGGGGTTATTATACTGTGAAGTGAATGTCCAGCACATACTTTACTGAGAAATATCCAACATTATTATCTCTGTTTTACATCTGCAAACATTTTAAATCATTACCTTATAAGCTTAGAATTGTACAGGAAGAAACCTATCAATCACATGCTTTTGAACACCTTAGGAAATGAACATTTTCATTACTTGCTATATTGTTTTCTGTGTTTGAAACTTTATGCTGAACCAAATTCAGAGATTTTTGCATGCAGAACATTATAAGTTTAAAAGAAATCCACCAAAACTATCTACTTTGAATTATTAGTGACAGTAAAGGCAAGATAAGCAAAGTATGAGAATTCAGATAGTATTATACATTTGTGCAAATACATGGGTAAGCAAATAATGCTAAGAATGTAATGGCTTAGAAACAATAATGGTACAGTCAGTGTCAGGGTTAGCATTTTGGGGGTACACTCAGCAAATGTCAAGTTGTGGGCCCCATGAACACTTCCAGTTTAAGTATCTCCCTGTCATTGCCACCTCTCCTAAGCAACCTTTTAGTTCATAGTGTAAAGTTTTAGGAGTAATACTGTAGCTACAATGTCTTTACATTATGTAAGACCTATGTAGCATACTATGTTGGCCCGTCTCACACAGGAACATTTACAGTGACTGGCATTTAGTTACAATGATGATTCATTACAACAAGTCTATATACAGGGCGACACTTGTGAAATGGTGCCCAGGCACATGCTGTTATTTCACCATCCTACACCCACACACATATTCACCAGTGCTCCTTCCCATTTTCCCTCAATCCCAGGCTTTACACACCTTTCATATTATTGTTTTATGCCCCTTTCTCACATGTTGTCTTAGTAGTCAGCTTTTTCATGAAGCCATGGTATTCTATATGCTTTGAAGTGTATTTTACAGGGTTTTTTACACATCCTTTTCATCCAAAGATGTCTTGAATAAAAAATTGTGCCTAAGAAAAGAAATTTGGTGTTGCTGTCCATCTTTAACTTTCCTTGCATCCTTTCAATACATCTTACCTGGCCTAGGCAGCACTATAATAACTGTGTAAGAAATAACTCAGTTAAGCCATAGGATTATAAATGCTCAGAGGTGCATTTTAGAGAAATGTCCCAACCTTTAACGCTAGTGGACGCCAGAATAAAAATCATGAGTAGGAAATAATTTAAGTTTTATTTTTGTCTTTCATTGAGGGCATACATTGTCCCTAAAGCTGAATGTTCAAAGCTGATGAAATAATAGCTCACAATAAATAAACAAAATAATTTATAAGGACACCCAAATCCCATTTGCCAATACTGCCAGCCTCCCCTCAAAAAAGACAGACAACACAAGCACTCCCACAACATTTCTTTCCAAACATTGAATAATAGCAGGAAATAAATGAACTTGAAATAATTGAAATCTGTTTAAAATGTAAAAATCTACTTATTCACAAAGCTTTCAAAATAACTATTTTAATCCTTAGAACAGCTGCAATGAACCTAGTTGCTTCTTATGTGTCTTTCGGCTTTTCCCGGTTAGGGGTCACCACAGCGGAACTCCGGTCCGCTAATGATTGGTAGTGGATTTTTTACGTACCGGGTTACCAGCCCTGAAGCACAACTTTCAACAAAGGCACACCTCATTCACATATGCCTCCACACAGAAGATGCTCTAGCTGAGAATCGAATGGGAAAATGTCTTGCTATGAGGCGACAACGCTACCGCAGCACCACCACCTTGTTTCTTATGTACCATTATAAAATCAATTGACATCAATTAATTCACAGCCTAATCAAACAATAAAAATATTTAAATATCTATTAAAAAATTAAAGACCTCTTCTTCAAAACAGGTTTAATACTAACAATATCTTTCGGTCCTGGATACATATCAGCCCTAAAGTAATTAATCCATTTATATACAATGCATTCAGTACTTAAAACTATATCTCCTCCCCAATCATTCTTAGTTATAACATTAATCACGCTCAAAGAGAACTTATCACTAACATCAGTATTCAAAATATATTTGGCTAAGGCACTACTTTCAATCTTTCGATGTATATCAGATATATGCTGTAAAATCCCTTCTTTTAAACTCCTATTGGTTTTTCCTACATAAAAACAGGTGCACATTTCATAAGTAGCTAAATAAATCACATTTTCAGTTTTGCAAGTAGCAAAACTTCAAAAAATAAAAGTTTGATTGGTTATAGGATGTTTAAATGCATTTTTTTATTTATGTAACTGCAAAATTGACAGCCATAACAGCGAGGGTACCATTTGTTACTACATTAAGATTAGATGGCAAATCAAAATCTTTAAAACACAGTTGCTGCCTTAAGTTTCTCCCTTATACACAAACTTAGGATGTTGACCTATAATTTCCTAATATTTTGGAAGAGCATGAAATAGACCAATTAGCTTTGATGATCACTTTAATTTTGTTGGTGAGTAGTATGTTTAACTTGATACCTAATTTGTCATTTAGTATCTTCATGTCTAGTCAGTATTTCATTAGATTGTTCTGTAGAGAAATATGGCCTAGCTACATTAGCTCTCTCTTATATAATTCTATCCTTATCGCTAAGTATATCCTTATTGCAACCCCTATTGTAAAATTAAAAATAAATTTCATTAAGTTGTAATGTACAGTCACTTTTCTTAGTATTTATTGTATTAGCTCTTAAAAATTGTCTACATACTGTATATATATATATATATATATATATATATATATATATATATATATATATAGATATGAGTCGGATGCATACTACAAGCATGTAATTATTTAAGCATGTGTATATCCTTTCTATAAATCCTAGTACCTAGTTTCTCATCTTGTATAAAAAACATTAATATCTAAGAAAATAATGTTAGTGGTAAAATAGATAGATTTAAAACTCACAATATTAGTAGTAGACTGCAAATACTCAATAAAATTATTCAAACTATTAACATTACCATACCAAATTAAAAAAGATATCATCAACAAAATGTTTGTAAAATTTTAAAGAGCTGAAGTATATATTATTAATAATAAAAATATACTCTTCTTCCCATAGTGGCCATGCTGCGTTAGTGTAAGTAATGGCAACAGATGTGCCCGTGGCCACTCTATGGAGTTGATAATAATGCTTCTTGTTAAATAAGAATACATTATTGCATAGGACTCATTCTAAAAGAGAACATAAGCTTTCTATTTGTTAGGTTGATTTATCAGTATATTTACATAAATGGTGTCTAACAGCTTGCACACCTTATACATTCTGAATATTTTATTGTTTGATTAGGCTGGTAATTAGTTGAGGTTAATTGATTTTACTGTGGTATGTAAGAAGCAACTTGGTTTATTGTAGTTGTTATAAACATTGACAAAGGGTTATCTCAAAAGCTTTGTGAATACATATGTTTACATTTTATACAGTTTTCAATTATTTCAATTATTTGAATTTCCATTTTTTTGCTCCTTTTTGGATATGATTTGGAAGATTTGTTTCTCAAGCTCATCTATTATTGAGGAAGCCTGCTCTACGTTCTATACAAGTTAATGGCAGACTAAGGACTCCGCTTAATGTTTAAGAGAATTCATTTCTTTTAAACCTATCTTATGAACTAAATGGTGAATCCATCAATGAATTACAAACTGGTACTTTTATTGACATTAATTCACTTGAGAAAAAGGTACAAGTTTATAAACACTTACAATGGTAGCATTTGAATTCTGAAACCTACCTTACCATAACTATAGTTCCTAGAAGATTATGAGTAAAGAAAATTATGACTTATGGAAATACATAACCTGATCTGTTAAAAAAGGCATGAATTAAGCTTGAAACTAAGCTGAGACTGTGACGAAAGGGGGTTACTGCCAGCCCATTTATCTGGAATGTTTAAGTAAGTATATGTCATTTGTGAATATCAACATGATTCATATAAGATGCGTGTGTTACAAATATATTAGAAGTGTATGTCATGTAGTAACAAGTTACAGGGTTTCAAGTTTGGGGTCTCAAACAGTATTATTCCTTATTTTGATTTTGCATGTTTTTTGTTTTCTTAGGAATAAGCACAGACTGCGTATTGGGAAGCACTCTGCCTTGTGAAATAGTGAAACCTCCCAACAATTTATTCAGCTATTCATTTTTTCGGACAGCCAATTGCAGATGCTTAGGAATAATGGAATTTTTCTTATTATCTCGGCTGTAGTTACAAGAGTAACCCCAAAGATTTAAAAGTAATTACTCTTAACCTGAGAAGTATATGTAATAAAATAGCCCCAACTGCATGCCTGGATTGATCAAAATAAACCTGACATAATAGCCCTTATTGAAACGTGGCTACACCCCAATGGAAAAGACTCAGAAATCATACCTCCATACTTTGCAATAACCAGAAGAGATATATCTAAAATAAAGGGGGAGGGATAGCACTTTTATATCCTTCTACACTCAACATCATACCCTATACCAGTAATATACCCATCTTTTCCAATGCTGATGTACTAATCCCCTTTTTGAACCTCAATATATTAAAAAGAATTTGCGTAATATATATACCACCAGGTAACAATATACCAGTGTTGGAAAATATTTTATCCTGGACATCCCAAACAATAAACCTTGAAACAATAAAGGAGACCTAAATATAGATTGGCAAACCTAGCTTCTGACTCCCCAACAAATAGTATAAATATGTATGTTTTTTCTTAGACTGGATTCTAGTATCCCACCCTGCCAATTACCGCTTTTCTGGTACACTGTCTAGCTCCCTGAGCAATCATGTGCCAGCTTATTCCCTTGGAACAAACTCCCAACAACTAAGAGTGCACACTATAAAATCAGTTAGGAACAACTAATTTTTGCCAGCATAAATTCAACAATCTCCTGCAGGAAATAGACTGGACACCCCTTAAACAACTACCCCTTAATGATGATGTACTCTACTTTAATAACCCTTTCCTTCACATACTTGATACACTAGCTCCCATTAGTATGAAAAGAATCAAAAAGATCTCAGCACCATGGCTGTCTAAGGAATGTACACACCTGATAAAGCAAAGGGACCTAGCCTGGTCAACCTGGAAACAAAACAAAATGAACAAAATCATGTTAATTTCAAAACATTATGTAACAAAGTGACAAAACGAATCAAAAAAGATAAGAAGTCATATTATTCCCAGCTTCAACTCCAGCATAAAATCAATCCAGTAAATGTTGGCACTCCATATCTTCTCTACTTAACCCTGGAAGAAATGGAGAGTGCACCCTATCACCAGATACCCCTCCATCATAAATAGCCTAAAACTTTAACAAGCACTTCATAAAATCAAGTTCAGTCCTATTAACTAACACCTCAAATGCTGGATCCCCCCACCCTTCAACCTATTCAGACACCAACCCCAGGCCATCAGCTACTTCTAACCCTATCATTACTAACCCCCCTACTCAACAAAATCTCATACAAACCCAATTCTCATTTCAGCCCATACCTACTGACACCATTAAGAAACTGCTACAAAAACTAAAACCCTGCTCTACCTCAGCTGACAGTCTCCCCCCATACTACCTAAAACTGGCTGCTAACTCAGCCAACTACCCAATCAGTATCCTTATAAATAGGTCTCTATCTGAATCAGAAGTACCTACCATATGGAAACAATCTCACATAACCCCCATCCACAAAGGAGGCAACTCTTTTGATCCATCCAATTTCCATCCTGTATCCATCTTGTCACCCATATCCAAAATTCTCAAGAAAGGTATCCATCAGCAGGTAATGCAATATCTATTGCAAAACAACTTTTTAACCAAAACCCAACATGGCTCCTGAATGAGCCACAGCACAGATGCAGCCCTATTATTAATAGATTAATAGATTAATAGGTTAGTACTAAGCTAACTGCCCTTGGGAGCCATTTTAAGCCTAGCCAATTATCCCTTGTGAGACTCAAACCCTTCACCTTGCGTCTGTAAGGCAAACACCTTAACCATTAGGCCACCCTCCCAACTCTTTTACAGACACCATGAGCAAGGCCAGAGATGCAGGATGCTATACTGTCTCAGTATTCCTTGATCTCTCCAAGGCCTTTGACACAGTGTCTCACCCCTTATTTTTGAACATACTGTTAAACTTAGGCTTCTTGCATAACGCAGTAAAATGGTTTCAGAGCTACCTCAAGGATTGTAAACAAGCAGTCAAATGGTCCAATGAACTCTCACCCTTCCTCCACAACCCTACTGGAGTTCCCCAAGGCTCAATCCTAGGACTCATACTCTTCAACATTTTCACAAACAACCTTCATACTGCCTCTCACCCTGGGACTCTCATTCAATACGCCGATAATTCCACTATAATCTGCACTGCTCAATCACTACCAGAACTACTTTCAAAAACTTAACTGCAGTCAAATCCTAGCTAAGAAATGCCCAACTCTTTCTTATCAAAAGAAGACAAAACTAGTACTCTTTCATCCCAAAAACGCTTCCCCTTTCACTGATCATTTCAACATCATTGCATCTGACACTGTCATAGAAATAGTGCAGGAAACCAAACTTCTAGGTGTTATCATTGACAATAAACTTTCATTTGACCCCTATATACAGCAACACTGTCATAGAAATAGTGCAGGAAACCAAACTTCTAGGTGTTATCATTGACAAACTTTCATTTGACCCCTGTATACAGCAAAATATAAAGAAAACTGGGACTCTTATATAGAAAAAAAAATTCTTTACTGCAGCAACCAAAACTACCTTTGCAAAAACATTTATACTTCCCTCCCTTCTTTATGGTGCCCCTGTCTTAACTAACTTACAAAATTATACCCTAAGCAAGTTCGAACAGTGCTACAGCAAAGTTGCCAAGTTTGCCACAAACTCTAAATATCACACACAACACTGTAACCCACTCCTAGAGTAAAATGCACAACCTTATTTTCAAGCCTACTGCCTGCCCTGCACTAGACAGTGCAGTCAAACCTTACACACCAAATCGATCCCTACGATCAGAAGACAAAAATCTCTTAGCTATCTCAAAACACACAAGAAAACCTGGTCACTCTCTGTATTCATACTCTGTCTCTATACTTTAGAATTTACTACCTCTAGCTACCAGGTCTATGCATGGCCTTACCCATTTCAAAGCCTTTTTAAAAAAATCATCTCAAAAATACATGGATCTGCTTCTGCATAAAGCCTGCCTAATGTTCAGGTCTTCCTCTTCTGTCACATTTCAATCCTCTCATAGACTGCAAGATCCTAAGACTCTACTAACTCCTTCTTTGCTTCTATACCATATCCTTAAGCTACTGCTTAGGCTTTATTGCTTCTATTCTTCTTAACTCTCTCTCACTACCTAGCTGGATCACTAACTTTCTGGCTGCTATTTTCCTAACTGAAACTAACATTCTATTTTGCATGTACTATTACAGACCGTGTCACACATTGCACTACATGCGTACTATTTTTTTTGACACTGTCTACATCATGTATGGTGAGAGTGACTATTATTGTCTGTAATGTTTTAACTGTATAGAATTGTCTAGATGTGTAGTAATATATTGCAACATCTTGTAGCAGTTTGTTCTTTCAACTTATTTTTTGTATAGTATTTCTAATGTAATTTTTATTGTATTGGATTATACTGTATTTGTATTGCACTGTATGTGGAGCTTTTCTTCCCAGGCCTCTGCTGAAAATGGGTTCTGTAGACCCGGTCAAACCACTCTGGTAAACAAATGTCAAATAAATGAATACAAAAAATAAATGTTTTATACATATATATATATATATATATACATATATATATATATATCTATATATATATATATATATATATATATATATATATATATATATATATATATATATACATATATATATATATATAAAACTAGGTTTGTACAGACATGTTTCAAAGATATTTTATAAAGTGCTTGTGCTTAAGATGTAACCACAGCATTCTGTACTGGAACAGAACAGAAATGTACATGCACTATTATAACTCTTTAAATGTACATATTTTAATAGTGGAAACTGGAACACAGGACATTAACCTCAGTCTAGTAAATTTCAGAAAAATAGCTGAAATTAAATTATTTTATGGCAGCAAGGAGACACAATGTCTATGCTGAGAAGCTTTCTGTATTGTCTTGGAAGTGTTTTAATGTTTTATGACTTCCAGCATTTGCCACAGATCTGAGGAAAAGCCCTTGTTTATGTATTTTAGAGGTAGATGCTAAATGCTACCAGCTGCCATGAATGGTTATTTTGGGCCTGGGGTTCACAAGTCAGATGACAAGAAATTATGTCATTCTGCAAGCTAGCCCAGCAGTAGTATTTGAGATATTAATTTGAGAACTCTCTGAGAGAGATACAGCATTCTGTATTCTGTCATTGGCCTGACAACAACAACTAAAGAAGATCTATTTGCCACATCTACCTTGCTTTGGAAGTAAGTTAATTAGGTTATAGTAATTCTCCTAGATATAGTCAGGAATATTTTTTTATTAATTAATTAATTAAGTAATTAATTAATTAATTTAACATTTGTTGACTGGTAAACTCTGACTAGGAGAGAGTCTATTTTCAATGGAGGCCCGGGAAGAAACTCTCCAGATGCATGTCTTTGAAATATAGCAAAGCTTAGTTTTGATATTTTTCTTCATTTATTTGAGACTGTCCTGCAATGTTGTTTTAAATATTTCCTATGGTTTTGAACTCTATCACTGTAAATATATATTTAGTATTGCTCTGTTCTTTTATTATTTATTATTAAATACATTTAAACATTTCATTGTGGCTGATCTGTCTAGAGATATAAGTTCTATTTGGTGACACTGTGGGCCACTCCTAATAACCTTTCTCTTTTTCAAACTACCATTTGTATTGAGTAACATTACACAGTAAGATTGGACACCCTTTGTTAAGGGCCTTAAAGTAGCTGATAAGGAGCTGGCTGGTGACATTGATAACTACCTTATAGTCTGGGCAAAAAGGAGCATATCTAGTAAACCTGTGCCAGCCTTTACCAGCTGTGTGTGTGTGTGTGTATATAAATCAAACCTCAAAGAGTGTGTCAGCGACTTGGGCATGAAGCACTGGTTGGACAGAGAGGTTGCTGGAGGTCTTGGCTTGGCCACTCAGCTGTGATCTCAACTGTATAGCTGTGTCAGTGGGGAGTCTTACTGGTGATCTGGAGAAAGAGGGAAAAAACAGCCCAGGACTGACTGCGGACTCTGTGTGTTCTTAAGGGAAATTGCACTTGATGTAGAAAGCTGCATTTGGAAATGCTGTGTGTGTGTGTTTGTGTGTGTGTGTGTGTGTGTGTGTGTGTGTGTGTGTGTGTGTGTGTGTGTGTGTGTGTGTGTGTGTGTGTGTGTGTGTGTGTGTGTGTGTACCCTATCATCCTCTCATTGTATATCCCTCACTTTTGCCAGTGGTGAGAATTGAGCCTTCTTGATTACTGGTCCAGTGGTGGGGTGACACTGAGACAATATGATATTTATGAATGAGTTTTTTTCCGGTATTGAACAGCAATTAATAACTGACATTATTGAGCTTGAAAATAGTATTGTGAGCTGTAATGATTTTTGTTATGCTTCAAAGATATATATGAATGTCCTTGATTCTTTAATGAAATATGAAAATGAGGCTACAGCTGTTAAAAAGAAAAAACTCATTTGCGACTTATATGATTTTTAAAACTGGCCATATAGTTTCTTGGCTGAAATCTGAGTTTAAAAATAGTAAAACTAAGTCTGTGGTTATACAAAGTACTTCAGCCACAAGGTGTACAGCAGAAGGAGGGTCATCTCTGCAAAACCTCTATGTGCTGATTTCACAACCAATTGTATCAGCTGAGGCAAATTTGTGTCAAGACATGAATAATTCAACAGTTAAATCTGAATCTGCAATGGTACTGAGACAACCGTTAACAGCTACCAGTATTGATGGCATGCCTGCTGCTCAAAATGCTGCTGTAGCCTGCCTAGACAACTCTACACTTCCTGTGTATAGTTTTTTATTTCCTTCACCACAAATACTCATAAAGTTACCAGAAAAGGTTGCTACTTGGACCAATCGCTCATTAGATTGACATGAGCAGACTACAAATGAGGGAAAGGAACAAAATACACTGAATGTGTGGAAAGCAAATCAGGGTCCGAATACTAGAAGTTGGACCAAAAACACCAGCCATCATGTAAGGTAGCCAATGGTATTAATGATTCACAAGAACATTTTATTAAAGATGGTGTTTTAAATCTATTGTACATTCAATTAACAAGTTATATGTATGATGTTTTAAAGAAAGGACTAAATTTTGTACCCTCCACTACAGGTGATACTAGTTAAGCATTAACTGAACTGTGACTACCTGTTAGAGAATTAATTGAAAAAGTCTTAGTTAATGGAAAGAGTGAACTGATGACTATAAAGGATATGTGTAAAAGTTGTTTTATATCTACTAGTCAGTTGTTAGTTATGCCATACCGAGTATGTGTGAAAAACAATTGCATGAATTATTTTTGAAAGACAATGCATGTAAATATTATAATTTTACTCAAAATGAGTTTTCGGCTTTGAAATAACTTAAAGACAATACTGACATTACCACTAAGCAAGCTGATAAGGGAAGGGCTAATATAATTATAAACAAAAGCAAATACCATGGAAGCATGCTGTAGTTATTGTCTGATAATTAGGCCTTTCATGTAACAGAATTTTTGCATGTGCAGCAGCTAATATATAAAGTTAAATCTCATTTGTTTGACCTGCAAGTGGAGAATTACATTACTTTGGATGATTATACATTCATGGATATTGCTAATCCAGTTATTCCTGTTATCTGTGGATTACTAAAAAACATAAAAATATTTATTCTTGCCCAATGAGACCAATTGTCTCAGGCTCCAGATAGGTTACATAATTTGTATCTATTTAGAAAACAATTTGAATTCTGTATAAAGTTCAGTTAAAAGTTATATAAAAGACACAAAGCACTTTATTTCTAAACTTTATATGTGGCAGTCCAATATGTTTAAAGACATTTATCATGAAATTGTGTTGGTTACTTTAGATGTAAATTCCAAAGCACATCAGTTGCCAATACTTACGCTAACATAGTACTGTCATTATGGGAGGAAGAGTATATAGAATTATACAGGAAAGAGATAGTGTAGCTAGGCTATATTTTCCTACAGACCAGACTAATAAAGTACAGACTACTTGTGGAGCTACTAAATTACAAAGTAGGTATCAAGTTAAATACAATACTCATGTGACAGTCCCTACTCCGGGCCAGAAATCAAGAAGCTTCAATCCTCAACACAGACATCGGTGTGGGACAGCCACTAGAAGCAAAAATGGATACACACAGTATTTTTAGATGCAGCTCATTGTACTAAGCACAATTTCCCTTAAGAGCACACAAGGAGCACACTCCAGACCTGATGCTGGACTCCCTGTCTCTCTCCAGGCCTAGGCCCCAAACAAGATTTCACACTGACCACTTTGAAGCATTGTGTCCCTGTTTCCAGTAGCTGACACATGCACACACACACACACACACACACACACACACACACACACACACACACACACACACACACACACACACACACACACACACACACACACACACACACACACACACACACATATCACACACACAGGTGGGTAAGGCTGGCACAGATTTACCAGCTGTGCCCACTCTGCCCAGACTATGAGGTAATTATGCTGCCACCAGTCAGCAACTCCAAGGCTCTTACAAGCGTACCGAATTATACTGAGAAAAATTAATACTAATACAAATGTTAGTTTGACCAATGCAGCAAGGCTATCAGGAGTGGCCACAGTCTCACTAATATAAGCATAAGTACTCTTAAGATGTTAAAAGTATTCTCTAAAATAAAAGGTACAGAAATATTAAATAATAAATAATAAAATGAAAAACATGAGAATATTGAATATCTAGTAACAATAAACACCAGTGTATTATCAAAGGAGATGTAAAATAATACAGTTGGATAGAGTCACACAGATGCAGAAAAACAATATTTAACTAATCTCACTATATTTTCCTAAGCGACTAAGGAACTACTGTTCCTTGGTTACTTACTAAAGCAAGGCAAGATGAAGTGTTGAATTGCTTACTACAGTAAGGTGAGATGAGGTGTAAGGATTTGTTAGATACCTGTGAGAGATCTCTCCTGTCAGGTTCTGAAAAACCAAGTGCTGCTGTGAGAATTCTGGAATAACTCTCATTAATAGTTGCATAGGTTCATAGGATGGTACTAGGCTATCGGCCCTAGGGCCTATACAAGCCTAGCCATAACAATTCCCTGGCTATTTCTTCCCACAATATTTACTTCCCTGGACCCCTGTCTAGCAGGGCGAGTGACATGTTCCCCGGGGTGAATATCCTATCTCCCTTCCAATCGTCAATGTTCCTTTTGAAGAGGGCCAAGGAGGCACTCTGCTTGACATGTATGGGTAGTCTATTCCAGAGTATGGGGAGTCTCTGGGTCAAGAACCTATCCCTCCAGCATGTTTTCTTCATTGTGATGACAAGGTTTAGATCCCTGAAGCATGTGGCTCTGAGGGATTGGGATTTCTTTAAGTGGAGCATGTCCAACAGCTCAGGGTTTGACATGGCCTTGTATGTTAAGCAGAGATCGCCTCTGAGTAGATGATATGCCACAGAATATAGCTGGAGTTTTTGAGTTGGTCAGCATAGGGTATCTGCTTTAGGCCTGTGATTCTTTTAGTGAGGTATTTCTGCAGCCTTTCCAGCTGTTGCAGATGTCTTTTGAGGTACATACCAAATGGGGCATTATACTCTATAATAGGTCTAATGAGGGATGAGTACAGTGGGACAATTACCTCCTTTATTCTGGGTGAAAAGCCCTTAGTGATGATGTGTGCCACATAGAAGGATTTCCTGACTGTTGTGGCAATATGGTTATTGAAGGTGAGACCACTGTCCACCTGTACCCTTAAGTCTCTCATCATACTTTCAGTGTTTAGTGTATTGCCACCTACGTGGTAATTCATGGGTACATGTTTTTTTTCCCATAGGTGATAACTATACATTTCTTGGCATTAAACTTGAGCCCATGGCTCTGGCACCAAGCATCTATTTCTGTAAGGCCAATTTGTAGAAAATCCACATAATTTGGGGATTCAATAATGGCTCCCAGTTTGCAATCATCTGCGAAATTTGTTAGCCAGAGTTCCTTAGTGTTGGCCCGTACTTCAGAGAAGTAGATGCCAAACAAGAGCAGTCCCTGGACTGAACCCTGAGGTACTCCACTTGTCATTTGTCTGGAGTTGGATTTGGAGTCGGCTACTTTTACAGTCTGGGTTCTGTCAGTAAGCCTGTTGGCAACCCATCAAGTGACATAGGGATTTGTGCCCAGCTTAGTAAGTTTATCTATGATTCCAGAGTGGGGGGGGGGTGGTGTCAAAAGCCTTGGCGAGGCCCAGATGGGCTGTGTGGACTGCCATACCCTTGTCCACAGCTCTGGAGACTAATTTGAAGAAGTCAATCAGGTTCAGGAGACAAAATAGGCCCTTCCCGAACCCAAACTGGGTGGGGTCCAGTGTTTGAAGGTTGCCAATGTGTTTGTTTATAAGTTCCATGACAATGCGTTCGATGCCCTTGCAGATCAGGCTCGTCAGACTGATGGGACAGTAGTTCCCGGGATCCAAGGTGGAGCCCCCCTTGTGGAGTGGGATAACTGTAGCTGTGCACCACTCAGTGGGCATGAAGCCTAAGATGAGTCTATGATTAAACATGACACTTAGGTGAGGTGCCAGTTCATTTTGTAGTTCATGCAGTAAACAGCCCGGAATGTCATCTAGTCCCATGGGTGCTGTATTCTTAGCTTTGGAGAGTGGGGTTTCTTCCTGTGTGGCTGTGATAACCGAATTTGGCAATCTTTTGGTATTGAGATGGGCCCTTTAGGAAATGAGGGGGTGAAATTGGAACTAAATCGATTTGCCAGGATATTGGCAATATCCTTGGGATCAATATAATTAATGCCATTCTGTTGTAGCTCAGAGCAGATCTTAGCATTGCCATTTAGATTCTTGACATAACTATAGAATGCCTTCTGGTTGTCTTTGGAATCTTTGGCAATTTATTTTTGTAACTAACTCTGGAGGATTTTATGAGGGATCTCAACTTTTACTGAGGCTGGTAGGGGAGTTTTTTTTGCATCCTGGGATTTTCCTCTTTTCTGCAACAGTTTCTTACTTCTGGTGTATAGTTTGTTTATGGCAGGGGACCACCAGATTGGCTTCTGTTTTTTGGAGGAGAGCATCTTGGTTCTATTTGGGATGGCACAATTCATGCACTAGTGGATGTGCTCATACAGTGCCTTAGTATAGGATTCAGCAGTCGAACTTTCAGATCCCGTCTGCATGAGTTTCATGAAGTTTGTCACTTCTGACTTGAGTAGCATGAAGTTGGCTTTAGAGAAGTTTTTTACGGAGGTTTTCTTACTGGGTGGTGGGGGTGGGATGTGGATGTCAAGGGTGATTTGCTTATGGTCAGACCTGACTAATGAGGGGATGACCACTGGTGTGGAGACTCTAGCTCCTATGTTGGTAATGACCAGGTCTAGGATATTGGAGCCCCTGGTGGGACAATGGATTAGTTGATCCAGGGCGTTGGAATTTATGAATTCCAAGAACCGTTGGGAAAAGGTGTTGGTACCAGAGTAGTTGTCCCAGTTAATGGCAGGGTAGTTGAAATCACCCAGTATTAGGGTGTTTGGTTGTATCTTAATGTTTTCCAGTATGTTTAGAAAGGTGTAGTGAGAATCTTGGGGTATGGTGGGGGATCTGTAGCAAGCTACAATTTGTATTGCAGTCTTACCTAATGTTAGTTGCACCTGCAGAATTTCAGATGCATTGTGTTGGGCAACTAGCCTGGAGGTGTGAATATCCTTGGTGAATATGGACACTCCTCCACCTTTAGTGTTTCAGTTTTGGTTTGGTGACCAAAAAGTGTGGTAAGAGTTGTAGTCTGGTACTGCAGGGGTGCTCTTTGGAGCCTTGAACCAGGTCTCAGTTACTGCACAGATATCAATGCTCTCCATTTTTAGGAGTGCCTCGAGAGAGTGTATTTTGAGGTTTTGACTTCTAGCATTGAGTAGCATCACCTTCAGATTTTGCATACTTGTATCTGTTACAGTGGTGGTTTTGTCCTTTGAGCCTTGCCTAAAAAAGGCACTATAGGGGTGGAAAGAGCTTTAGCCAGTAACCTGAATCCCATGGGTGAGAGATGCAGACCATCTCTGGCAAAGCATCGTGGTTTGTTGATCATATCTTCCCAGGCAGACAGATACTGGATCTCCTTTGAATGACACCAAAAACTTAGTCAATTGTTGAAGTCAATCACTTTGTCCTTATATTGTGGTATCATTCTGGGCGAAGGCAGGATGCTACTCAGGGCTAGGCTCATACCTGCCTGGGTCACATGATCCGAGAGCTCTTCCATGTCTCTTTCATGTAGTCCAGGGAGGTACGTCTCAAGTCATTCACTCCAACATGGACAATGACAGAGTTGTATTTGTACTTGTTGTGGAGTGACTTGAGTGCATGCGTTATGTGGTGGATGCTGGCACCCGACAGGCAGCTGAGTGTAATTTTCTCTTTGTTCAGCCTGGTGAGTGGGACATCAGTGTGCCTGACTATAGACTCACCTATGACTAAATGTTGGGTACATTGTCTTGCCTTAGGGGCTGTTGTTGGGTGGCATACTGGTGTTGTGAGCTATGTGTCACTTTGTTTGTGACTGGTGTTTGTTTGCATTTCAGCTTCGGAGGTCCATGTTGCTAGGGCAGGTTAATGTTAAGGGCCTCTTCATATGTGGGTTTAGTGTTGTTATGTGTGGGTGTTGATTGTGTGGGTTTTGAAAGGCTATGTGTTGCTTGAGGTGTAGTGCAGGTGATAACTTCTCTTCTTGTCTGTCTAGCACAATCTTGGCTGAAGAGAGCTTTGCTTCCAGTTTGGCTATGTAAGTGCATCTCTCACAGGTTGTGGTGTTGGGTGGTAGGAGGAGAGGGTTGTCTGTGTACATGAGGCAGTTGCTGCATTGCCCCAGTATGCCCAGACTCACCAGATGGACAGGAGAAATCACCAGAAGCTGACCCTTGGACATGCCTGTTTAGGTACATTTTTGTAAAGTACAAGAACTGTTTTCCCTTACGTTTGCATGATGCTTCGCAATTGTAGGCTTAGTGCCTATGATTAATTTCTCCTTATTGACAAGGAGAGTTGAGTGCTTGTATCAGTTTAAGGCTTTCTAGTGCTTTCCAGCAGGTTCTAGAGCAAGTGCTAGTCACAGAGGTTCAGATTTTAGTGCTACTACTGAGAAACCAGCTAGTTCTAAGGGTAAATTTGAAGAGCAGACTTTCCTGGCACCTGGAATTGTTTAACCGTAGCCCCACGGTGCTGCATGATGGAAAATATGTGCAAACACATGCATTTTTAAGCCAGAAAGTTGAAAGGGATAGAAATCAGCCCAAAAAGGCTAATAAAATTACAATTCTAAAGACATGCTTCTGGAGCATTGCTCCCCGGGCCTCCGCTTAAAACAGGATCTGTGGAACCTAGTCAGACATTCCCAGTCAACAAATGTTAAATAAATAAAAAATAAATAAAAATTTCAGAGCTGGAAACCACTCCACTAGTGTTAGATAGGCAATACAATGATCCTCACTCCCACTGGTAAGCAGTAGGACTTCTCTCTACCACAGCAAGGTCTGGATAGCTCTGAACACAGAAAATAAAGTCCTGAGACCAGCAAAGTCTGATATCTGGACTATACTAGCTAGGAAAGGTGGGAAATGAGCAAACAAGATAGTATTTTTTTTTTTTGGTTAAAACAGGTTAAACAATGTAATAATACAGTAGATAAAGACAGAAAGGGCTACCTCACTTGATTGTGTAGCCCTAAACAGTAAATGCAATTAAAACTCTACAAAATTAGCAATTTAAAACTTTTTAAATGAAGCAAGGTATGTGCACAACTGAAAAACGATTTAATAGGCAATAATACAGTAGAATAAGCAGCTAGTCTACATATACAGAGAAGTCTATATATACAGAAATGCAGCTAAAACACACAAACAATTCAGATGCAGTGCAACCTACAGTACTTGAGTTGTAGCAATATTAAGGCAAATACAGTTTTAATAAATGCACTAAAATATACTCTACATTTTTAAAATGCTTGAGAAGCACAGTCAGAACACAAGCAAATTCAGGCAATTTTTTTATATCTAAAAAAATCCTTTCAGTGCTGGTTATAGAATGACATCACATCTGGCCACCTGACTGTGGTACAATACACACCCAGAGCTTTGCTAAGATTTGTTGCAGCACCTGAAAGATAAAAACCATTTCAAAAATGTCCGCCCTTCTAGGGTAGCAATTAGTTAATGCTTAACGACAATACAGTAAGGTTCCTAGTCCAGGTTTTCCCAGACATTTTTGTCTCTGGCTGTACTCATGCCTGCAAGATAAAATCTTTATGGCCTAAACTAAACCATTTAATTATCAGCCAAATTTTTTTTAATTAGTTGGACTTAGATTAACCACTTCCCTGCCAGAATTCTTTATTAAAACATATACATTTAATCACTTATAATAATACCACCTGACGTACATATATATCTCTTTTCTGTCCTACAGGACCTACTGTTGATGCATTTTTAACACAAGCAACTTTACAAATACATTTTTAACACAAGCATCTGTACAAATCAGTGTGACAGTCAAATGACATAAAATTATTTACAAAACTCTGGTTTGCTATGCTAGCATATGTTATACATGCACTGTCCTACTTTACCTGGCACAGATGGCTCTACCTCACATCATCACAACTCAGACCAATAGAATTAAATATATCATATATGCAAACTGGTCTATTTTATGATCTTCCAAAATATTAGGAAATTATAAGTCAACATCCTAACTTTGTACATAAGAGAGAAAGAAACTTAAGGCAACAACTGTGTTTTAAGGATTTTAATTTGTCATCTAATGTTAATGTAACAAAAGGTATTGTTCCCTGTTACAACTGTAAATTTTGTAGTTATATAACTAAGAACAATGAATTTAATCATTCTGTAACTGATAAAACATATTTTTCAAAGTTTTTCTACTTGCAAAATGAAAATTGTGATTTATTTAGCTACCTGTGAAATGTGCATCTGTTTTTATGTAGGAAAGACAAATAGGATGTTAAAATAATTGATTTCACAGCATTTATCTAATATACATAGAAAGATTGAAAGTAGTCCCTTAGCCAAACACATTTTGAATCTTAATGCTGGTCACAAGCTCTCTTTTATTGTGATTAATGTTATAACTAAGATTGATAGGGGAGATGATATAGCTTTAAATATGGAATGCATTGAATATAAATGGATTAATTACTTTAGGGCTGATATGTATCCAGGACCGAATGACACTGTTAGTACTAAACCTGTTTTGAAGAGGTCTTTAACTGTTTAATAGATAAATAAATATTTTATTGTTTGATTAGGTTGAGAATTAATTAATGTTGATTGATTTTACTGTGGTATATAAGAAGCAACTAGTCTCTTTGTAGTTGTTATAAGCATTGATAAAGAGTTATCTTGAAAGATTTGCAAATAAATGTATTTTTACATTTTATGCTGTTTTGAATTATTTGAATTTTTCATGTTCCATTGTTTTGATCGCTTTTGAATTTGATTTGAAACCTTGCTTCTGGGGACTTGTTTGTCTGTTTAAAAACTTTGCATAAGGACACCCTGTATACTTTCAAATAAAAGTATGAATAAACATATGCATTCTGATTTACTTCATTAAAGATTTATAAAAATAGAAATGTTTTAAAGTAAAAAATGTAATACTTATAAACACAATGTTTGATTGTATTGTGTATTTTCTCTTTTGTCTCCCTCACCTTTTTTCTCTGATTTTATTTTATTTTTGCATTGCTTTGTCCTTTATTATTTTATTTCTCTATCATTTATGTTATTTTTTCTACAGCATCAAAATCCCTTGGATCAAACCAAGGATGTACCTAGCTGGTTAGGGATCACTCACACCCTGCTCTTCTAGAGACATCCTCACAGAGTCAGGGCAGTGTCACTGGTGCTGCAGGCACCCCAACAGGTGACAGACTAGAAAGCTTAACAGAATGGGGGCTTCAGAAGTTGATAGAGACATGCTGGGATAGATAATTGTTCAGAGGAGTCTGCTTAATGTGGCTTTACTGCAGCATGTAGAAGTCATTCTGTCCCAGCTAGTGCTGATCACTGCACCATCATTTGCCCTCATCCGCTCAACATTGGAGTCCTCCAATGTCCCACCATCTGGCAGTGGAAATGTTTTGGACTCTGTGGGCTGGGATTCCTGCAGGTGGTTCAGGACATCTTCCCATTGCCCTTTTACCCACACTGTCTTTCCTATTTCCTGCCCACTCTAGACTCTCATATAAAAAAAATTTGAAAAAATAGGGGTGGTCTATCCCCAGATAAGAACATTGCATCTTCCTCTCCAACCTCCTTTATTACAACCCTTTTGCTGTTTTTTCTTCCACATTCCCCTCTTTGTTGTGTTGCCCCTTTGTCATTTTTTCCTATCTCCCCTTTTCTACTCATTAATTAAACTAGCACACATAAGGATAACCCCATATAACACACACACACACACAAACACACACACACTATATATATATATATATATATATATATATATATATATATATATATATATATATATATGTATATATATATATATATATATATATATATATATATATATATATATATATATATATATATATATATAGATAGATCCCTATCACAACACCGACACGCCACAAACCCAAAACTCAAAACAACAACACCAAAACACCAAAAACACACAAAACCGAACACCATAACACAGACACCCAAAACACCGACACACAAAATGTAAACTACACATAACACACAACTATACATGCACTAACCCTAACCCAAACCCTAACCTTAAGGTCCGACACTACCGCACACTTACCCTACCCGCACCCTAACCCTAACTCACTTAACCCGCCACTAAACCTACATTCTGTCACTATCGCACACTTACCCTACCCGCACCCTAACCCTAACTCACTTAACCTGCCACTACACCTAAAGTCCGTCACTACAGCACACTCACCTTTCCCGCACCCTAACCCTAAATCCCACACTATCTCACACTTACCTGTCCGCTCCCTAAAGCTAAATCCCTTACTATCGCACACTTACCTGTCCGCTCCCTAACGCTAAATCCCTCACTAGCACACACTTACCTGTCTGCTCCCTAATGCTAAATCCTTCACTAGCACACACTTACCTGTCTGCTCCCTAATGCTAAATCCCTCACTATCGCAAACTTACCAACTCGCGCTCACACGTTGCCCATGTCGGTGTTTCGGCTGTCGGGATTTCACATTGTCGGTCATCTGTCTCGTCGGTCTTCTCGTGTCGGTCTTCTTAGCGTCGGTGTTTTGGCATGTCGATGAAGTCAAGGGGACCCATATATATATATATATATATATATATATTTATATATATATATATATATATATATATATATATATATATATATATATATATATATATATATATATATATATATACACATATGCATATACATACATTAACACTTTTGCTTTTTTTTTAAATATCAGTAATAAAAGCTGCATGATCCATAGCTTGCATCAGGTATTTTAAACATGACTGTGCATAGTCGCATCCATCCCTAATATCCAAACATATACAAAATACTACTAAGTAATACAAAGCCTAGTGTTTTCATGTAGTCCTTTGTATCTGCTTAATCCTTGGCTTAAGACACTTTATGATTTTACCCTGAGTAGGCTTTTTTTTTTCAAAAAATGTTCTGCATTTATTTATATAAAGGCACAGTGGTGCTTTTCACTCATAACCACTACATACACGCAAACCAGACTTGAATACCACCCTAAGTGTCTGATTGCTGATCCTCATATTAAGAACCAGAGATTTGGCATTAATTCACACTCTCCTGAGGTTCAGAGATGTGGTTCACAGACTCAACAGGAAACCAAAATCTTCAATTTTAGCTTTGATCTCCATTACGCTTGCAAGAAAAACAACTGTTTCATATTTCATGCACCTGTTGTAAGATGCACAAACAGCTGAAATCAGCAGGAAGGTCTAAAATTTAGACGTAATATGGCCTTACTATGTTTAATAGCATTGCCCGCCAAACAAGGAATTGCTAGAAAATAGAAATCAAAATATAAATGAACTGTTACTGAATTACTGAATATTGCAAAGGAGATAATAGAACTGGAGATGGGAGTCTTACAAATGGGTAGGAACAAATAAGATAGACATAAACTAAATTTGTGGAAACAATACACACAGAGTAATGCTCAGGGGGTGGAGCAGTAAAGTTTAAGCAGAAGCAGGAATTGAACAATTTATCAAATGCTGAAATGAATGCAAATTGTGAAAATGAAAACATACATGTATAATGCATGAAAATAAGGAAAATGTTCCTACATTTTTTATTTGCCTGTTAATCTATGTGCAACTATGTCATTCTTTAAAATGTGAAGATTTAATAAAGAGGTTGGAAATAATCATTATTTCATCATCAGCTCTACTCTTCATATTAAATCCATCAACTGCTGTGTCACATTTCTTTGTTTTATTCTCTGGTATGATTCATCTATCTTTACTTGGGTATCCTATATGGAAATCATTAACTTTTCATCTACTCAGCATTTTTTACTAAAGCTTCTGTGGTTAATAAGCTCATTGTTAAATGAAACTCTCAAGTAGTTCACTCCACATACATTTATCAAAACCATCTCTAAGACACTTCCTCATAGCTGATAAAAATCAGAAGTCAGTCCAGTGACTTAATACGATTTCAGCACACCCACAAACAACTAAATGCATTCACGTCCTAGTTTCTTTAAGTATCACTGCGTCCTTATGAGCTGATGTGCAAGTTATTGCACATGATCTGGTGATACATTTGTCCATTTTGCTTGTTTATCTGTCCATCTAGACAGCAGTGATTGGAAATGACAAAGACGGAATTCTCAGTGAAGTACATTGCAAACCCATTATGGAAGTATCCAAGTGTGACTGTGCAATGGAAAATTGTAGGTAAAAATTGGTAGAATAAATACAGAATTGGATTTCAATACTTTTGGCACAAAGCAGTCTTTTATCATACAATGTACATGTTAGATGGTTACTAACCTGAAAACAGTATTTTAGCTGTACTTAAGGCAATATTACGATAGATTGATCACAGTACATGCTTTCTGCACACATAACCCCGTGTCAAATGGCAAGCTGGAAATGCAACATAAGGGGTCTGCAACAGATCTTGGCTATAGACCTTCCTAAAATGTGGAACAGGAAAGTGAAGGAATACTCACTGATGTAGATGCACTGGAAATAGTGGGCAACATATAAATAACCATCCTGTCCCAGGGGGTTGCAAAAAATTGTGCATTAAGGTATATACACACATGGATAAGCATGCAAAGAAAAATATTTCTGAGTGTGTACAAGAAAGATGGCAGGTACTTACCATGGATTGGTAATCACCACCACAAAGGACAGTGAGCAGAAGCTGATTAAATATACTGGTCACCACAACTATCCATAATCCAGCTGCTAAATACATGTTTCCCCCCAAGAAATACTCTCTACAATTTCTCCCCAACTATCACTAAAGAACAGATTCTCACTGCAATCTTCAGAGCTAGGAACACTGCATCAGTGGGCCCAGATAATATCCCAGGATGCCTCCTAAATAATCTGAGACATGACCTGGCAGGCACACTAGAGTATTATTTAACCACAGCCTCTTTAATAGGTTTCATCCCTAGGGAATGGAAGACTGCAACTGTCATCCCTTTACACAAAGGTGGATCATCAACAGACTCAAGGAACTACAGACTCATAGGTCTGACTAGTCCTACATGCAAGGCCATTGAAAGATTTCATATGGTCCTCATAAACAGAGACATAGGAAATATTCAAACACTGGCCCCATACCAGTTCAGCTGGGTCAAGGACATGTCATGCCTACTAAACTTGCTGAACTTCTTTGAGAAGGTCACTAAAACTATGGATGAAGGCAAAATGGTGCATACTGCCTACCTTGACCTGCCAAAGGCATTTGACACAATACCTTACTTGGGTATCATAGACAAAACTCTCAAATGTAGGCATAAATTGCAAAGTCACTTGATGGACAGCAAGATAGCTCACAGATAGGATACATGAAGTTAGGGTGGGGGACTCCATCTCCACCAAGAGGCCTGTTACTAGTGGTGTCCCACAGGACTTGGTATTGGGACCTGTCCTCTTTGGAGTATGCTTTTATGAAGTCAAGGCACATGTAGAAGGCTTTTGGTTGACCAAATCTGTGACAGTTGCAAGCTAGGTCTAATTACACTAAATCCCACAAAATGTAGATATCCTCCAGGAAGGTCTGACACAGACAAATAAATGGTGCCAGAACTGTGGCCTAAAATTTATTGCAAAAAATGCATAATTATACTCTAAGGGAAGACAACTACCTCTGCAAATTGCAGCACTGATAATCCTTCCATAAAAGTAGACCCAGTTATAAGGGACTTGAGAACTCAGGTTGACAACAACCTGTAATTTGATCAAAATGAGTCTGTGCTAGTGAAAAAATCATTTTACATAGTGGAACTTATAAGTAAGGCCATGCCATCTACATGCAAGGAGATCATAGTCCCACTGTACTCAGCCCTCATTAGATCAATAATCGAGTGCAATGCAACCTTTGGCATGTATCTGCCCAGGCATTTACAACAGTTGGAGCTGACAAAGATGTTCATCACTAAAAGAATACAGGGTGTAAATAACATGTCCTGTGTGGACCACATCAAAGCCCTGTCCCTATTCTCAGTCTCCAACAGACTACTGGGGGTGATCTATGCCTAACCTATAAGGCATTCTCCGATCCATTTCTTTTTTTTTTTCTCAATTGTTTTTATTGAAAATTTTAACATCAAAATATTAATATATGATAACAGAATAATTATAAAACAAATATCCATATCTACTAAAATGATAATAAATGACTAAAATAATAATTTACAATGGTGTCTACTATAACACAAAGCTTTTTAAACAGATAAATAAATGTGATGAGTAGTTAGTTAATTACTAGTCTGTTTATCCAACACTCCTTTGAATTTCAACCGTATATTATATGAAGAGGTTATAGGTTCATAGGTTCATAGGTTCATACTAGGCTATCTGCCCTAGGGCATTTATAAGCCTAGCCAGAATGTGTTTGGCTTTCGCCACCCATTTTAAATTTATTTTGCTATGCCCTTTTTCGAGGTTAGTATACTGTGCCTCTGTCTAACAGTGACACAGAAGTGATACCCGGGGTAAACCTACGATCTCCCATCCATTCTAGATGTTCTTGTCTTGATCATGATAAGTTCTAGATGACAAACTTCAGTTGCCAAGTGTACAAATTCCTTCATAGTAGGAGTCGTCTGATTCTTCCAGTTCTTGGTGATGACTTTTCTTGCAAATGTTAAGATACTCCATAAAAGAGGGTGTTTTATTTTTGCGACATAAGTGGGAGTAGTTGTATTAAATAAAATAAGAGATTTGGTCAGCAAAAGGTTATCATTAAAAAATGACTGTAAGAGGGAATTCGTATTATCCCAATATGTTTTAAGTTTTATACAGTCGTGAAACATGTGCTGCCAGTCAGCTTTAACATTTAGTTTACATCTCCAGCATCCTATGTCTTTATTAAGAATCAGTTCAACTTTATGTGGTGTGATATAGATTCTATGTAAGAACTTCCAAGAGAATATCTTCCACCTTAGTGATGAAGTAGTTTGTTTTGAAGATTGGAGTATTACTTTTTTAGCATTTTCACTTGGGCAGTTATTAATAACAAGTCTAATATAGTCACAATCACTTTCTCTGTGACATACTGTTGATTTCTTAAATACCTTATATATTTTAGAGAGAAGTCTCTTTGCAGTTATATTCTGGTGCATTAGAATAATGAGTAAATCAATGAATGTAGGGGGAAACAATTTCTAACTATTGGTTGCATTAGATTAATCTTATGTTCAACCAATTGTTTACAGTTTTGAATTTCTAACTACATATCTTTGCTTAACTCAAACTTTTTAATGATACGGCCAGCATTTTGTAACTTCCCATTTTCTACTAAATGATACCAGTATAACAGCTTTTTGTCTTTAAATGTAGTCATTGCTGTTAAATTAAATATATTAATACTATTTTGAGTGTAGGCAATTGGAAATACAGAGAAAAAAAACATGTTTTATATTCAGGGTTACTGAAAATGAAATTTTTAAAGGAGGTTATTACCGTGTTAATATAATAAGTGTTAACTGGTTTGTTTTTGTTTTCTATAACATAGTATTTTACTAAACAATGAAATTTATTAGTAGCTATATTAGTATGATACAATTTTGTTAAATTACTGGATTTATACTAAATAACTCCCTGAATATCTTTCCATTTAGCAGTATAAATGTTATTTAACCAATAAAAGATTGTTTTAACAATTGAGGATTTGCTACTCACTTTCAAAACAAACAGCACTAGAATTACTCAATCTAAGATCTAAACTTTGTCTGTGACATAAACAAAACATGTTAGAGGGAGGTATGTGTCTCAGAGATTACTCCTTCTCTGGAATTCATGTGAAACAAAGTTCTTTCCTAAACCTTATGCAAATTTGATTAGGGCCAGTGGAGGGGGAAATCACAAATTCACCCTTGCTTTGTTGCCTTTGGCTCTTATGGACAGGGCAGTCTTTAGATGCCCTAAAGCACAGGCATATAACAAAGCCATTCTAGTTAATGGGGTAATGAAAATTGTGTGAATGGCTAGGCTTAAAAAAGTCACTAAGGCCATGTGCTTAGTAATCTCCTATGATCCTATAATCTTATGTGTAATACAACAGGAACAACCAAAGATGTGGCATCAGTATCTACTGATCCCCCGTTCTGTCATCCAAAGCTGTACAAGCTTTGACCCATAAATGTTTACACTGTGGTGGAGTCAGTTCCTTTACAAGTTGTTTAAGGATTCCAAGAAACAAGTAAATCAACATTCTGACCTCAACAACAGCTGACAACATAGGTGTCCTCCATATTAATAATGTTGGATGGAATATTTCCTACAAAGTCCTCTAATAAAAAAAGTTAGTCGTAATCCCTAAATGGTTTAGTTAGTGATGCAGATGTAACAATGAAATACATTTCCATAGTGGTTCCATTCATTATATGTAAGAGCAAGGCATAATAAAGCATTATCTTTGATGATTTATTTGAACTGACAGAGTGAATGTATTTGGATTTATTTGAACTGCTACAGTGGATGTAGATGTACAAGTTCAGTATATCATTCATGATCTCAGATCTGCCACCATTAAAACAGTCAGGGAAATACTTTTCGCAGGCTCAGATGAAAGGTTGTAACTGTCAAGTGGGATAGATTTTGTGACGAGAAGTATAGCACCAGCATCTCATGGGACTATGCAGATCAGATCTGTTATTTACTTTCTATATAATACAAATCGTAGCCCTGTCCTATATTCCTATGGATGACATCTATGATACATTCTGCATTTTACATAGGCCTCATACTACCTCATTGTGTTATCACTATCCCTAACCCCCTTACTGTGCTAAAAGGAGAACACAATTGATTGGCTGCCTACTTTACAAGCTCATCCATGGAGCACTGCAATCCCTTAAGAAGAAAAAACAAGCAACTGAGGCAGGTCATCTGCACTAAGTTGCTCTTTGAATCTGGAACCTATGAGTGTCACCTTAGAGAAACTGGACACAATATCAGCTTACAGGCTGTGCAGTATCTTCCTATAACATCTAACTCTTTATTTCTTTTGTATAACATGCTTCAGATTTTGTGAAGACTGTTGCTGAAATGCTTTTCTTCTGTATCTCATTATGCAGACATTGACTACATCTGCATGTGTGCTGCCTTTTATCACTATGATGATTTTAGTGGCTTTAGCCAGATATGCTCTCCTAAGGTCTCTCCTTTCTCTCCCATTATCCTGCTCCACTCCATTCTCAATCCTGTATCCCTGCTAATTTACCACATATGTGTACTCTGTGGCCCACACTGTCTGCCCCTCTATCACTCTGGCTGAACTACCTGCTGCATGTTGCGGTGTCATTTCAGATAAGTGACTTCTCTTCGCACACATACTTAGAAGTTATGCTCCACATTCAATGCTCAGTCAGGTAATTATTTCAGTCAGTAAACATATATTAGCATATTTCATGCTAACACATACTTGCCACACAATCTGCACCCATTCTCCTGCATTCAGGACAACTTCAGCTCTTGATAACTACTGGTGTGGTAACATTAGTGTCCTCACCTTAGAGTATGAGTTCACCATATGTTGGCACACTTCAACATTAGTGTCCTCACCTTAGAGTATGAGTTCACCATATGTTGGCACACTTCAACATTAGTGTCCTCACTTTAGAGTATGAGTTCACCATATGTTGGCACACTTCAACATTAGTGTCCTCACTTTAGAGTATGAGTTCACCATATGTTGGCACACTTCAACATTAGTGTCCTCACCTTAGAGTATGAGTTCACCATATGTTGGCACACTTCAACATTAGTGTCCTCACTTTAGAGTATGAGTTCACCATATGTTGGCACACTTCAACATTAGTGTCCTCACCTTAGAGTATGAGTTTACCATATGTTGGCACACTTCAACATTAGTGTCCCCACTTTAGAGTATGAGTTCACCATATGTTGGCACACTTCAACATTATTGTCCTCACTTTAGAGTATGAGTTCACCATATGTTGGCACACCTCAACATTAGTGTCCTCACTTTAGAGTATGAGTTCACCATATGTTGGCACACTTCAACATTAGTGTCCTCACCTTAGAGTACGAGTTCACCATATGTTGGCACACTTCAACATTAGTGTCCTCACTTTAGAGTATGAGTTCACCATATGTTGGCACACTTCAACATTAGTGTCCTCACTTTAGAGTATGAGTTCACCATATGTTGGCACACTTCAACATTAGTGTCCTCACTTTAGAGTATGAGTTCACCATATGTTGGCACACTTCAACATTAGTGTCCTCACCTTAGAGTATGAGTTCACCATATGTTGGCACACTTCTTAACCACTGTGCTCTTTATAAGGCTTCTTACAGTTATGTAGCAAAGGGAGGCAGGCTACCACTAATTTGTACTTTCACAGGTTCATAGGTTCATACCAGGTTACTAAGCTAATGGCTTAAGAGCCCTTACAAGCCTAGCCAGTATAACCCAATTTTACCAAATATGTGGCCCCTATGGGCAAGAAGATAGTATAGGTCTGTGTATATACTTGCAGTATTTTGGACATTGCTCCAGTCCATAAGGCACTACCCCAGGTGTGGATTTGTGAGTTAACATCCATTGATCCAAATTGCATTTGAAGAGGGCTAGAGAAAGGCTCTGTTTAACGTGAAATGGAACCCTGTTCCAAAGAAGGGGTAATCTCTGTGACACGTATCTGTCTCTCCAGCATATTTTGTGACAGTAACTAGGTTTAGATCCCTGAAATGGGTGGCCCTCATGCTCTTTGTCTTGCAGATGTGTAACAACTCCATCAGTGCTGGATTTGTGAGTGCCTTGTAGGTTAGGCACAGGTCACCCCTTAAACATCAGTAGCAGACAGAGTAAAGGGATAGAACTTTTAGTTTAGCCACAAAGGACATGTTGTTTACACCCTGGATTTTCTTTGTGAGGAACCTGTGGGCTCACTCCAGCTGTTGTAAGTGCCTAGTCAAGTGCATGTCAAATGGTGCATTGTACTCAATTACTGGTCTAATGAGGGATGATTACAGTGAGACTATAACTTCCTTGGATCTGGATGCTATACCTTTACTAATCAGCTGTGCCACATAGAAGGACTTCCTAATCACTGTGACATGTAGAGGTCAAAGATCAGACTAATATCTATCTGTGTACCTAGATCTCTCACCTTCTGAGTCTATTGTTAGGGGTGTGCTAATTAATGTTGTAATTTGCAGTGTCTTTGGCTTCCCAAAGGGTATAATAATGCATTTTTTTGTATTTAGTTTTAGGACATAGTTCTGGCACCAATCATTTGTTTGATTTAGCCCTCCTAAAGGATATATACATCATTGGAGGATTTGATTACTGCCCCCAGCTTGCAGTCTGCATAGGCTTCTGTGTTTTCTGGGTTTGGAGGAGCTTGGAAACTATCTATGCCATCACTTAATAGGAGGTAGTTTGTCTTAAAAAGGTCTTAAGTTTTTGGGTTTAGGTGAGGGTCTATTTTTACCTTTATTTCAAGGGAGAATGCTTTGTTTTATGATTATACCAGTGAGGATATCACATTTGGGGGGGGGGGGTGCAGCACTCACCAGTATTTGTGAGCACAAGATCTAGGATATGTTTACAAATTCAAGAAATCTTTGGGCCTGCATGTTCATGGCTATGTATACCTCCCAGCAACATCTGCGCTATTTAAATTTTCATTACTCCAACCCTTTAACTCACTTTCACAAGAAACACTTTATTCCTCTAATTTTGCTATAAGAAAAGGGTGACTCCATAGTGAGACACACAAATGTTCCCTTCACCAGGCTGGACAAGGAGTAGATCACTGTCAATTGCCTAAGAGGTGCCAGGATCCATCAAATCATGCATGTCAAGTCACTTAACAACAATTACCACTAGGACTCTGTCATAGTACATGTTGAGGTGAATGACCTGAGATGTACCACTCTGGACTATATGAACAGAGACATGACTGATCTCTCAGATTTTGTGTCCCAGGCAGGTATGTCTCTAGCCCTAAGCACCATTCTAGCTTCACCCAGGATGATGCCACAATATAAATAAAAAATGATTGACTTCAACAATTGGCTTAGCTTCTAGTGTCAGTCCAGGGGGATCCAGTATCTGTTAGCATGGGAATACATGGTTGACAAACCACGCTGCTTTGACAGAGATGGTCTTCACTTGTCTCCTCTAGGCTTCCAGATAGTGGCAAAGGAACTTGCCTCTCCCATAATGCCTTTTTAATCAATATCAAAACAACAAAATTTCCAAAGTAAAAAAATCCACGAGAGACAAACTCAAGGTTATACTGCTTAAAGCTAGGAGCCTAAATAGGAAACGGCACTCCCTGGATGAAATCCTCCCCTTAGAAGATGCTGATGCCTGTGCAGTCACTGAGATATGGTTTAAAGCCACAGAGAGTACCCTGGCCATGCAATGCTTCAATGCCTTCCACAAGTTCAGACCCCATAATGAGGATGAAAGAACCAGAGGTGGAGGTGTATCCATCTTCATTAAAGCCAAATACACCTTGAGACTGATTAAACAGTATAAGAGCTACTTCATGTCTAACTAACTATAGGTAAAGCACCCTACCACATCATTAATAAGCTGCAGTCCTCCACCATGAGCCAAGAAAAGCACATCACCTACCTCATCTTACTAGAGTCACTCACTATACAGCCAAACACTTTGGTCATTGGAGATTTTGACTATCCTTCCTTCAATTGGGTGAAATGCATGAGCATAAACATGCTTGCCCTGAGGTTCCCAGACTTTGTCAATAAAAATGCCTTGGAACAGCTAGTGTGCAACTCCACAGGGGTTCAAATCTTCTAGACATGATACTCACCAAAATGGGGGAGGGGTCAATGCATTACACTCTGGATGTTGCCCTCCCTGGTATGGTCAGACCATAAATCTGCCTTGTTTGAAGTAACAATCAGATCTGACACTCCCACAGGAGCAAAAATACTGACAAATGTCTCCAAAGCAAACTACAGCAATGGTATAAAAAGTTTCAAGCCCCCTGTTAACACAGCCAACAATGACTCCTATGCAGAAGAGTACACAAATGCCCTGTACAACCAGTTAAACAACTGTATAGACTTGGCTGTACCTGACAGGATCAAAACCAGGTCTTCACAAAAAAACACGCCACCCAGGTGGACCTCAAGTATAAATAGGTTATATAAAAAAAGGAAGAAGCTAATATCTAAGAACCAGAGGGATGTTACTAATCAGAAGAATAATACCCACCACAGCTTGAACAAGCAAATCAGATATCTTGTAAAGTCCTCTAAACTTAGTTGCAAAGCTAAATTAGCATTCTTTAGCTATGTCCAAAATCTAAAAAGGAGTGCCCAACTATGAGCCAAACTTAACATCACTCCCCTGTCCCCCCCCAAGCCATACAACAAAGCATATGTGACACCAGTCTTCTACCTAGTATTTCCAAAGAGTAGGTCATATTCACACTCTCCAAGGCCAAAACCATGGCCTCTATGGGACCAGATAGTATCCCAGGCTGCTTACTAAACAATCTAAAACAAGACCTAACAGTACAACTTGGCACTCTTTTTAACCTCAGCCTGAACACTGAATTTGTTCCACTAGAGTGGAGAACAGCAACAGTAATTTCCTTGCACAAAGTAGGTCCATCAACTGACCTTGGGAACTATAGACCCATAAGCCTAACCAGCCTTATCTGCAAAGCTGTGGAAAGAATCAGCATGGACCTTATCAACAAGGACATATGTGACCTTCATACTCTTGACTGAGCAGTTTGGCTTTGTTAAGTGTAGATCATGCTTATTGAATCTGGTAGACTACTTCGAGGACATCACCAAAGCTCTGGAGATGTAGGCAAAACAGTATATACAGCCTTTCTTGACTTAGCCATGGATTTTGACACAATCCCCCATTAAGGTATCATTAAGAAACTGTCCCAGCTGGACATTAACCCATACATCACTAGATGGATAGCCAACTGGCTCACTTGACAGAACGCATACAGCCAAAGTTGGGGATTCCACCTCTAGTAGACCAGTTACCAGTGGCATGCCACAAGGATTTATACTGGGTCCTCTTCTGTTTGGTATCTATTTCTTGGAAGTATAGGCAAAAGTAGATGGCTTGTAGCTTGCCAGGTTTGCTGATTATTGCAAACTGGGTGCAATCACTGAGTCCCCAAACTATGTTAACATATTACAAAATGTCTGGTGCCAAAGCCATGGATTAAAACTAAATGCAAAAAAGTGCCTTATTATCCCCATTGGCAAAGAGGATCCCTGAAACTTATGATGTTTACAGCACCCCCTAAGCTCAAACCCAGTGGTGCAATATTTGGGAACACAGGTTGATAGCAATCTAAACTTGATCACCATGTGTCTGCAGTTGCAAGGAAAGACTTCTACAAGGTGCATTTCATAAGTGTATCGCATCCAAGACTAAGGATGTTATAACTGCTCTGTACTTGACCCTCATCAGACCACTAATGCAGTGCAACACTCCCTTTTATATGTACCTTACCAGACACCTGCAGCAGCTGAAGAGACAACAGAGGTTTCTTACCAAGAAAATTCAGAGCTTACAAAACATGACCTGCATGACTGAAAGCCATTTCACTGTATTCTGTATCCTACAGGCTGCTGAGAGGCAACCTGTGCCTGGCCTACAGAGCAGTCTCTGACACTGCCCTAACAGAAATGCTGCACATTCCCAAATCAAATGGGACAAGAGTCACTCGCTCAAGGGATCTCAACCTAGCCTGTGACATTAACAGAACATGATGGAGAAACAGATACATCTCCCAGAGATTGCCACTCCTCTGGAATAAACTCCCAATACATGTGAAGCAGAGTTCCACAATAACCCTATTCATGCACAACCTAGACAATTAGATGGAAGACCATACACTCACTCCAGGGGTGGCACCTATCTCCCCCATGGATGGGGCAGTCGGTGCTGATCACAGACTCACTCTAAAAATAACGACCATCTAACCAAGGTCAGTTAGGGAACAGGAGTATAACATGGCTAGGATTGTAAAGGTTCTAGGGCCATTAGCCTAGTAACCTCCTGGGAACCTATAAGAAAAAGTATGACAGTGGTTTGAGGGAAATCAAAGGACTGGGAACACATGAAGCTGCATCTATACTATATTACAGAAAACTCCCAGTACAGAAAGCAATCAAACAGTTTTAATTGGACAATATATTAATTGCTTAACTTTTTAAATGTGTGATGTTCTGTTTGGTTGTCTGAAGAAGCAGTGGGTCTCACCGCAAAAGCACTCACCTTTTAATAAAAATCCTGTATTTTACAGCTGCTGGTGTATTGCCCTTGTTTGACATATAGCCTTCTGTACTGGGAGTTTTCTGTGTTTATACTTTGTGGTTTTGCTCACAGCTTTGCTGGGTTTTCTTAGACTCTATACTGTATTAACAATCTTCTGTCTGTTTATTAAAGGATATAGTCTCTCTTTTCTTTAGTTCCTTATAGTCTTTCTGGTCCAGAAAATATTTCTTCAGTTCTAAGTCTCCATTAATTTGAAACTATCCATCTGATGTCTTATAAAAATGGAGTGCAGAAGGACTATCTCATTTTTGGAGTGCTACTTTTGTTTCTTAGGCATCGGCAGACACTGCTCATGGATGTTTTATTCTCCCCATGTTTATTGCTATGATGCAGCCATTCCCAAAAGTGCCATAAACATGGCACCGGTAAACATAAACACTGTTTAACTTCTCCAAGCCTTTAATCAAGTTGATCAGTCATAAATAGCAAACAGACAAATCTGCCACAAGTGAAGCAATATTTCCAAGACTGCAGCAGGCTTGCACACTCAAAATAAAGAGGATCAGTTAGAAAGAACTCTTCCCAGCTGTTAAGTTTTATTTTTAAGGCATGATTTCCTTCTGTGTAAACCATCACCAAACAAGTTACATAAAAACAGCATCATTTGATAATTATTTAATTTTCTGAATTTATTTCTGTTTACCTTTTTTCCTTTGTTTGTCATGATACCTGTTACATTAGGAAGGCTACTAAAAGCAGCACAGTAATTACGTTAGGTCGCTTATTCCAACAACATACCCATTAAGAAAACAATGGCTCTTAAACAATGTTACTTAAATGTGACTTATAAGTCAAAGATTATCAGCACCACACCTCAGATATATGATGTAACCTGGAGTCAGAACAAAAGGAAATCTTTCAAGCTTAGTTTTCAGGTGCAAATGAACAAGAAAGCACAACTCATACTTAGTTTAAAAATTTCCTCTGCCACAAAGAAAGAAAATATTTTCATCTTACTCTTCTAATTTTCTGCCAGTATTTGATTTTGTATTTTTTTTTTGTTCCGTATTTTCCATAAAAGTGCATGTTTTTTTTTTTTTTCTGGAATTTTTTTACAACATTTTTGCATGGCATACATTGTTTTACTGAAACAAGTCACAGACATGGGGAAGAAAGATTAACATCAAAGACTCAGCCCAAGTAATATGTATTAATCACAGGTGTCAGATTTATTACACTTGAGCGCTTTGCTACAGTGGTTAATTTGTAAGGAACAATTAGCTATGTTTTCGAGACTGTCATTCAGACATTCCTTAAAATGCTGTATCAGAGACGGCCACTAATAAAAATCTAAGGAAGAAAAGTAATGAGAAATATAGACTGATGTTGAGAGTCAAAAGTAGGCAGTCAGTACTTCTGCAAGCTGATAAGAGAGAGAACCATGGGAAATGATCTTCTTAGAGTTGCTTGCTACTGAGATTTGTCTGCATACATCAACTGGACATAAGCTGATTTAAGTATATTTTCTGCATTTTATTGTGGTTTTATAATTTGGACTGATTCCTCAGATCTAGCTCTGTTGAAACTGTCTTGTGTGTGTCTCTGAAGCTCTGCACTAGTTGTTAAACTGCTTTGAAATTCCTTTAAGTGTTAATTAGCTTGGGGGTTTCTGATAACATTAAAATCTGTGTTGGTTACATTTCTTGTAATCATTTTAAATAGAGTTGCGTGCTACTGAAATTTGTCTGCATACATCAACTGGACATAAGCTGATTTAAGTATATTTTCTGCATTTTATTGTGGTTTTATAATTTGGACTGATTCCTCAGATCTAGCTCTGTTGAAACTGTCTTCCCCATCCCCCTCCCTGTTCTTGGTTGTAGTTTAAATTTGGTGGCTTTTGCAGTGCCCACCCCACTGTAGATTTGATCTAGGACACTCCCCCAGTCCCATCTGTTTACCGCATTCTATCTAATAAACCCTTTCTGCACTTGCTTTTAGTTCTTTTTAATTTAATTACATTTTTTTCAAACTGTGTGTGGACTAATATTGCTACATACTCAAGTGTGCCACCTTGCACTGCATGTGAATTGTTTTTACTACTGTTTTTGCTACTTTTCTGAAAAAAAAAATTATCTGCTTTTACTGTATTTGTGTTTCTTCCTAATTTATTTTGCTTTTGCGTCATCTTAAAAGTACTCAGTTGTATTTATTACTTCTTGGTGCAACTCATTCTAAGCCTTTTAGTTTAAGCACTTGGGCTTCAGACCAGTTGTTTTACATTAAGAAGGTTTGTGGTTTGCACTCTAGTGGCAGGACAGGTAGCTTACATCCTTCTAAGTTGGGAACTGCTGATTGAGGGCTCAGTGTCAGTTATTCTAAAAGTGTATTAATTCTGGTTTAAGCACTTGGGCTTTAGGCCAGTTATTTTACATTAAAAGGGTTCGTGGTCTGCACTCTTGTGGGAGGAGAGGCTGGACTCTGCCCTTCTGAGCTGGGAATTTCTGGTTAAAGGCTTATAGTGCCTGCATATTTGAACTGCTTCTTACTGAAATTGGTACACCTTGTTTGCTGTAGCGTAGACTAGATCCAGGCCTGCTGAATCTAGCTTTGTTTGTATAACTTGAGCACTAAACCAGGCATTCTTCAAAGTATTCAATTGTATTTATTACTATTGGTAGTAACTTGATTAAAGTGTAGCTATCATTCTAAGTCTTTTGGATTAAGCACTTGGGCTTCAGACCAGTTGTTTTACATTAGGCAGGTTTGTGGCCTGCACTGTGGTGGCAGGACAGGTGGCTTACATCCTTCTAAGTTGAGAACTGCTGATTGAGGGCTCAGTGTCTGTTATTCTAAAAGTGTATTAGTTCTGGTTTGAGCACTTGGGCTTCAGGCCAGTTATTTTACATTAAGAAGGTTCGTGGTCTGCACTCTTGTGGGAGGAGAGGCTGGACTCTGCCCTTCTGAGCTGGGAATTTCTGGTTAAAGGCTTATAGTGCCTGCATATTTCAACTGTTTCTTACTGAAATTGGTACACCTTGTTTGCTGTAGCATAGACTAGATCCAGGCCTGCTGAATCTAGCTCTGTTTGTATGCATGTTGTTTGTTTGCTTGTTATTTCCCTGAAACGCTAATACCACCTAAAACGCAGCTTTTCAGCGCTTCTGTGGATCCCTAGTGATATCTGCATTGCTTACTGTACTCATTTTCTTGTTTCACTTAAAAGAAAGTTACTGTTTGTTATTTTTGCATTTAAGTTACCTGTAACACATTGCATTTAAGTTACCTGGCACTTGCTCACTAAAGGCACTTGCTCACTAAAGCAATTATATAAGTCAGCACTAAAAAATTAAAAACACTACACTCTCACAAAATCCTCTCAAGTACCTTGCTCCCCATTGTTTTACAGTGTTTTACGTGTTTAACTCTGTGGAATAAAGCATTTTGTTTGGATTTCATCGTTCCTTACTACTTTGGAATTATTTGACATTTTTTGGAGTTGTAATACACAACAACGTGAACTTTGCATTTTGCTGGTGTACATCTGCTGGTACCGGAGTAAAAATCCAGGTCATCCACATTTTAAGTTTTCTTGTTCCCCATTGGCCCTTTTTTTTTTTCAATTATAAAGGAATTCCCAATACTATTCTAGCATGTCCAAAGGTCAGTTGTCAACCTTCTCTCCGTTCCAGCTGGTGAATCTGGGAATCTTGAGGCAATGTTACAACTGCCTCATGTACACAGACAACTCTCTCCTCCTCCCAATAAATTCCAACAGATGTGAGAGATGCATCCATATAGCCAAACTGGAGGCTAAGCTCTCTCAACTCAGTACTGGCGTAACCAGTCAGGAGGAGAAGGAAACCACACTCAGTACAATTCCAGTCTCACATAGACCTACCACGACAGCAGACCAAACACATAAACACACAAAAACATACTCGGAGGCTCTAAATAAAAATCTGCCTAAGCAGCAGAGACCTCCAAAGCAGACACCCAAGCAACCGCTACCCCAAAACAAAACACGTGCAACACATAGCTCACAAAGCCAGTGTGCCGAACAGTCACAGCCCTTAAGGCTAAACAACACACCTGATACACTTGTAATAGGTGACTCTATCATCAGGCACACTGATGTCCCACTCATCAGGCTGAACAAGGAGAAGGTCATGGTGAGCTGCCTGTTGGGCGCTAGGATCCGCCACATAACACAAGCACTCAGGTCACTCCAAGACAAGTACAAATATGACTCAGTCATTGTCCATGCTGGTGTAAATGACCTGAGACATACCTCCCTGGACTACATGAAAAGAGACATAGAGGAGCTCTCTGAGCATGTGGCCCAGGCCGGTATGACCCTGACCTTGAGTAGCATCTTACCCTCACCAAGAATGATGCCACAATATGAAGACAAGATGATCAATTTCAACAATTGGCTTAATTATTGGTGTCATTCAAAGGGGATCCAATGCCTGTCAGCCTGGGATGACATGGTTGACAAGCCACGATGCTTCGATAGGGACGGCCTGCAGCTGTCACCCCTGGGCTTTCGGATATTGGCAAAGGCTCTTGCTACCCCCATAGTGCCTTTTTTAGGCAAGGCTCAAAAGACAAACCCACCTCCATAGGTATCACAAGGGATAAGAAACTAAGAGTAATGCTACTCAATGCCAGAAGTCTAAACCTCAAGATGCACGCACTCGAAACTCTCCTTAGCATGGAGAAAATCGATATCTGTGCAGTAACAGAAACCTGGTTCAAGGCTCCCGAGAGCACCCCAGCACTACCAGGTTATACCTCATACCATGCTTTTCAGCCCCAAAACTTGGACCGACCCACAAAAGGAGGGTGAGTATCAATATTCATCAAAGATACTCACACCTCCAGGTTGGTGGCACAGCACGAAGCATCAGAGACTATCCATGTGCAACTAACAGTGGGTAAAACTGCCTTCCAGTTTATAGCCTGCTACAGACCACCATCCCTAACCCAGGAACCCCACTCAGCCTTCATGAGAACACTAGAAAATATAAAGGTCTCTCCAAACACCATTATATTGGGCGACTTCAACTACCCAAACATAGACTGGGAGCATTACTCTAGCTCCAACACCCTAGCCCAAAGGTTCCTAGAATTTATAAACTCAAATGCTATGGAACAACTTGTTACCACTCCCACAAGAGGGGAAAACATACTGGACCTGATCATTACTAACATGGGGACTCTATGCTCCAGACCAGAAGTGTATCCCTCACTGGTAAGATCAGACCATAAACTAATCTCACTGGATGTTCACATCCCGACACCACCCCCAGCCCAGAAAACCACAGTGAAAAACTTCTCTAAAGCAAATTTCACATTCCTCAAAACTGAGGTGGAATCCTTCAAAGCCCCCGGGCCTGTGGAAAATACGGCCCAGACCGCAGAATCCTTTATAAACGCATTCTATGAACACCTTCCGGAATGCATGGATCATGCGATCCCAAATAAAACCAAGACCCAATCCTCCAAAGGCAGACGTCCTGTCTGGTGGACCCCAGCCATAAACAAGCTATACAATAGAAGGAGGAAGCTACTAAATGATAGAGCAAAATTCCAAAAGGGAAGGCATCTCTGATCAGTATTAGCAAAAAACTACGGGTACTCATAAAATCGTCTAAGGCCAGCTTCGAGAGAAAAATTGCACAGGACACTAAGGATAATCACAAGGCTTTCTTTAGTTATGTTAGGAACCTGGGTGGTAATTCCCAGATATGCTCAGAATTAGTCCAAAATGACAAAAAATACACCGAACCCACAGACATTGCTAACATCCTAGCTGACAGGTTTAGCGCAAACTTCTCCCCCCCCCTCCCCACCAAAAGGGCAAATATCTATTCCAGCAGAGTGCTGCCCCCCTGACATCTCGGATGCTCAGGTAAGAGCCGCCCTCTCCAAAGCAAAAAACACAGCATCAATGGGACCAGACGGTGTCCCGGGCTGCATCCTACATGAACTCCAAGAAGAGCTAAACCCAAACATAAAACTACTGTTCACTCTCAGCCTTACTACAGGATATGTACCCAAAGAGTGGCGTACAGCAACTGTGGTCCCTCTCCACAAAGGTGGTGCCTCAACAGATTCTGGAAACTATTGCCCCATAAGCCTGACTAGCTTGGTCTGCAAAGCTATGGAAAGGATAATCATGGACCTCATAATTAAAGATATTGGGGACCTACAGACACTGGATCCTACCCAGTTCGGCTTTGTTAAGGGCAGATCCTGCCTCTTAAACCTGGTTGATTTCTTTGAAACAGTCACCAAGGCCATTGACGAGGGGAAGGTGGTCCACACAGCCTACCTCGACCTCGCAAAAGCCTTTGATACAATACCCCACTCGGGCATTATAGATAAGCTCACCAGCTTAAATATAAACCCCTATGTCACTAGATGGGTTGCAAACTGGCTCAAGGACAGAACCCACATGGTTAGAATTTCTGGAGCCATGTCAGACTCCAAACCAGTTACAAGTGGCATCCCACAAGGCTCAGTCCTGGGACCTCTCTTGTTCAGTATACATTTCTCGTAGGTACAGGCCAACACAGAAGGACTGTGGCTGACCAAGTTAGCAGATGACTGCAAACTGGGCGCCATAATCGAGACTCCAGCTGACACAAGCATCCTCCAAAAGGGCCTCATAGGAACAGACAACTGGTGCCAGAGCCATGGCCTCAAGCTAAACGATAAAAAGTGTATAGTCATCCCCTTTGGCAAAAACAAAGTGCCCACAAATTATCACATAGGTGGTAATCCATTAAGAACAGAAGAAGTAATTAGGGACTTGGGGACCCAAGTTGATAGCAATCTCTCATTTGACAACCACGTGGCCAAAGTGGTTAGAAAAACATTTTATATAGCCCACCTAATCATGAAGAGATTCACATCTAGATCAGGGTAGGTCATCGTGCCTCTTTACTCATCCCTCATCAGGCCCATAATTGAGTACAATGCCCCTTTTGGGATGTACCTTACCAGACACCTGCAGCAACTGGAAAGACCCCAAAAGTACCTCACCAAGAGGATCAAAGGGCTCAAACAGATGCCATATGCTGCCCAGTTAAAGAAACTCCAGCTCTACTCAGTGGCATACTGCCTGTTCAGAGGCGATCTGTGCCTGACGTATAAAGCCATGTCCAACTCAGAATTAATGGACATGCTGCACCTCAGAAAATCCAAATCCTATCGAGCTACACGCTCGAGACTTGAACCTCAGCACTGAAATAAATAGGACATGCTGGAGGGACAGATTCATAACCCAGAGGCTCCCTTCACTCTGGAATAAAATCCAAGTCCAGGTTAGGCAGAGTCATTGACTCTCTTCAAGAGGAATTTTGATGAGTGGATGGGAGATCGTAGGTTTACCCCGGGTATGACTTCTGTGTCACTGTTAGACAGAGGCACAGTATACTAACCTCAAAAAAGAGCATAGCAAAATTAATTTAAAATGGGTGGCGAAAGCCAAACACATTCTGGCTAGGCTTATAAATGCCACAGGGCAGATAGCCTAGTATGAACCTATGAACCTATTATAGGGATTTTTCTCTGTCCATCTAACATGACCTCAATAAGGTGAAAGCACTGTCTGTATAACAAAATCATCCTACCCATGTCAGCCCCCTTTCAGGCCATTCTGAGATATAACAAATTAGAAAAAAAGTAATAATAACCACCTGCGCATATTCAGAGACACTAAGTTGCAGAAAAAATATACTATATGCTGAAAAACAAGTTTTTTTTCCAGTATTTGGGTGTGAATCTCCTTTAAGGATTCCATAAGATATGTTTGGGATTAAACACTTCACATTTTAATACAATAAATGGCATTTATGTTCAACCATTTCTGAAAGTTTTAATGATTTCCCAAATTTATACTTCATATATGGACAGAATGCCTACTGCATGTTGCCTCACATCTTATGCAGTGAATAAAAAGCAGCTAGTAAAATGCTTCAGTACCAATACTGACACTGATATATGAAGTAAACAGCGCGTTGCAAAAACCTAGTACTTTTTTGAAAAAAAAAGAACATATAATCTTAATTGTTTTTTTTAACAATGTACTGAAAATGTTGGGGTGGGTATGTATAATTTAAATTCTATATACTAAGTTTGACAGATTCCCTTTTGAACTTTAAAGTGTGAGTATGCAAAAATAGCTATTAGAAGACATAGCTTGCTACAGTTACTTATATTGCATTTTCATGGGTAGAAATTTAGCTCCCATTTGTGATTCTTAATTTTTTATAGTTTAGGATTCCTAGAATAGCATTCGTCATAGATGTTTTTTTTTAAAATGTCCTAATTAGTAGATAGAAGCATGAAACAGAAACTGGTGGCCATGAAGTGTGTACCTACTTTAATTCCTTACACATAAAAGTAATGTCCCTGTTTAAGAAGGTAAAGAAAAAATATCTGATAAGAAGACAAATTTTGTGCTGAGTCATCTATCATCTTCTCTTCATTCAAGACCTTGTGCTTGTTGCTAATATTTTTCAATGGAATTTTCAGAAAATCCTCTCCTCGGGAATGAAGTGATCTTCAGACACCCGTGCTCCATGACCCTTTTGCTGTTTTTTTCTTGAATACCTGTGATCTGCTGTAATGAATCAAGGACTTATACTGAGTGACATTAACTTGTAAAAAAAAAAACTGTACAAATTTTACCTAAATTTAAAAAAATGAGTTTGACGGTACGGGAAAAAAGGAAATGGTACAAGTGCCACATACACCCTGCAAAAATGTTGGTTGTTATTCCGCCATCTGCGGTGGTGCAGCGTTAGTGTTGTTGCCTCAAAGCAAGAGGTTCTCCCGTTCGATTCTTGGCTGGAGTGTGGGGAGAACCTTCTGTGTGGAGTCTGCATGTCCTCCCCGCGGTTGGGTGGGCATTCGAAAGACATGCGTAAATGGGCATGCCTTCACTGAAAGTTGAACGTCGAGCTGGCACCTCGGCATTCATCAAAATCTACTGCCAATCATTAGCGGACAGGAGTTCCGCTGTGGCGACCCCTAACCGGGAAAAGCTGAAAGACAACAACAACATTCCATCTTCCTGCAAAATATATACATTACCTTTATATTTTAGTAAAATAGGTTCTCTAGTTTTGTTGTTTGCAAATATGTTGATTCTTGCAAAATGAATGAATAAATAATTAAATAATTGTCTTAAAAACTTAAAAAACAATTTGTAACTCGTGATTTAACTGAGGTAGAGGGAAATATTTTAAATGTTGCACTCTATTTCTTAATGTATTAAAAAAGTGTATTCAGACAGGATGTTTTATATCACAGTGAGCAAAATTTCAAAAGAGTTGATCTTATGTAAGTCTTGCCCTGATTCTTAAACACCTGCTCTCAGTGTAAATTACTTACTTTGGTAAGGGGACCAGATTCCAAAACACATGCTCTCAGCTTGCTGAGTCACTAGTCACTTACACTGAGAGCAAGTCTTTTGGAATCTTGCTCAGTGTGTCTATAATCTCTGAGCAGCATAAGATGAAAGCACTTCAGATAATATCAGGATTTCTATGAAATAACATAGCCAGATAAGAGATGCCTGTCTTAATTATAATTTACAAAGGGCACATACTATTGGCACAGTGAGATGTGGCAACTCACAGAATACTGTGGCATATGAAATGTCACAGGTCAGCACCATGTTTCATTCCAACTTTTTAACTCTAGTATATACTTACTCAGGATCAGCAGGATTCCTAACAGGAACAGAACGACAGCAAACACCAGTCCCCCAATCCGCAGGCTTTCATAGTCTAATTAAACAAACAATAAAAAAAAAAGTTGTCATTTTTGTGAATGCTTTCTCGGTCTTTCATACCTTTGCTGGTTACACTTATTACACAACAAAGAGTTTACTGCTTGAATGATAAACATGAGGCTAACCTACTAGTCGGTGAGGTTTAAACAGATAAGGGTTCAAAACATCAATGTAAATTTGTTGAGTTTCTACATATTCTACATATTTCCCAAAATTATTACTCTCCATAGAACATTGTTTCTTGTATGATGTTTACCATGGCCATCAGTTATACAGCTAGTCATAGGTTCACAGGTCATTACCAGGCTAAAAACTCCAGGGAACCTTTTTAAGCCTAGTCATGCTTAATAAATGTCTCTGACAAGTTTTGATAGCTTAGGGTTAGTTTAAGCAGTACATGTAGGCTTGTGCATGGGTGGTCAAGCACTTACTGGCTGCCTATATCTACAAGAGACAAAATAACCAGAACAGGGGGTATATTCCCAATTCCCCATACACTGATCCACATGAATTGGATTAGGAAGGAACTCTGCTTTAGGTGGATGGGAAGCCGGTTCCAGAGAAGGAGTAGTCTCTGAGACACATACCTGCCCCTCCAACATGTCCTATTTATGTTGCAGATGAGGTTTAGGTTCCTACATCAGGTAATTATATTATTTGTTTTGCAAATGTGCAACATGTTCATCAGATTGGGATTAGATGATGCTTCATAGGCCAGATATAGATTGCCTATCATCAAATCTGCAGGAGACCTAGTATAGGGATTGGGCTTTGACACTGTCTGAGTAGGACCTGATGTTTACACCCTGTATTATTTTTTAAGAAACCTCTGTGGACGCACCACTTGTTGCAAGTGCCTGATCAGGTACATACCCAAATGTTGTACTCAGTGATTGGTTTGATGATGGCTGAGTATAGTGGAACAATGACATCCTTGGGCCTTGATGCCAATACCGTTATTTTTATGTTATACAATATTGGATGATTTCCTTACCACTGTAGACAAATGATGGTCAAAGGTCAGGTAACTGTTTACATGCATTCCAAAATGTGTGACCACTGGATCTACTCTTAGGGGTATATTATCAATGTTGTTGTTTCCATGGGTAGCCATCTTCCCAAATTATGTTACTATGCATTTCTTTGCATTGAGTTGGAGATCAAGACTCTGGCACCAGTTAATGTTCTGTATTAAGCCTTCTTGAGGGTATTTGTATATTTGGGTGATTATATGAAATCATCTGCAAACTTAGTCATCCAATTAGTAGTATTGTCACTTTTTCTATGTCTATGTGTCAACGAAGTTGGAATATATAGCTTCAGGGAGTATGGGCGGCTTGCACCTCATATGCGAGATGCATGGGGCCTTCCATTCTCAAAAAACTTTAATTTTTAAATTTCTCATCGGGGATGCTGATGAATCACTGTCAAGCTGGAGTTTGACAATACACAGGTGTACCACCATAAGATAGCCATAACTTAAATATAAAAATCATCATAGACCAGATCACAACATACAGAACTCCATCAGGTTTACACCAGCACCCCCTCACCAATTTTGATTTACAGCCTGGAAAACTGAAAGAACTGGGTTTGTATGATTTATGAGCATCTGAATGCCAGAATTCCAGTTTTTCACACAAAATGTAATATGCGCAAAATTGTAGAGAAAGAGACAGCAGGAGAGAAAAACAAACTGGCAGTATGTATTTCTAATTTGCTTTACTTTAATTGATGTCCACAATGTAAGTATTGACAAATTTTGAGGTCATTTTTTTTTTTTGGTTAATAGGTCACTCGTTAATAGCTAAAATGCTGGCCCTGAGAGGCTGACAGTTGTATTTGATAGTTTCAGATGATGTACAACAACTGTTGGAGTTACTATTATTCAAGGCAATAAAGGTCAGACTTGAATACACATTTAGAATATACTGCAGAATGGCTATACAAATTACAAATTAAAAGCAGATTACTTAAGCTTTAGCAAAATATCAGCAGCAAGAACTTTTAGGTATTTTCTGATTTAGTTGGGGAAAGGTCATCCTAAGGGTTACACACTGTACTCTTTTTGAAAACAATGTCGGAAATTACAATATGGAATATATGACAATAGTCAGCATAAAATTCTCATTTTATTTGACTATTTTGTCTCTTGAGCTCCAGATAATATTTTTAATGGAGAAACATGGATGAAAGAGTTCGTATTAAGTCACATTTCATCAAAGCATGAGTTACCAAATATTTGGTTAAGATGTATTATTGTAAAATCTCCCAAATCCAGGCTCACCATCTAGATGATAGGGAAAAAAGTTCTACCTGAAAACTTACTGTGTTCCCTTTTCTGTGAAAAGGCTTGACATGAAGATGAACAGCTTAAGCAGTAGGGCTGTGAGGATATTGCACTCTTTAAGTATCCACTGAGTCAAATATTGTATTGGTTTGTTTTTAGCAAGCTATTATGTCATCACCACTCAGTGAATGGTGTTACCTAAAGCATAACCCATAAAGTACTATGAATTCCACTAAACCTGAAAATATGAACATAGTTTGTAAAACTATCACACATTTATGTGAAAACAACTTAAGTGTACTTAATTGACCGAACATGATGAAAACACAGACCCCAAATGAAGTGGGTAGAATCCCACATACACACCACATACGTACACATTTTCCATGCAAAAGACCTCACGTCCTGAAAAGCCGTAAATATTGTAACGTGCTCTGAAGCAGGACATCTTAGGTTAAAAAATCACCACCACCAATCTTGTTGAATTTACTGTATGCCCTTAAGTGGGTTTCTCTTAAGTAGCCATATAGTTTGCAAACAGCAAATACCAATATACTTCAGAACCTCGTTCCCTTGAAAATCAACGTATTTTGCTTATTAAATAGTATTTTTATTACATTTTGTCTAAAACTTCACCACAGAATGCGCACCTAATTTTTTCACAATTTACACAATTATATCCCCGCTTTCAAATCACTGTAAAGTTATGAAAACTGGAAATCTTGCAATTTATATTTAACTTTACCAAGTCTGAAGTTATGCTTTTTCCAGCAAGTTTGCACCACTGAAGCTGCTTGAAATGCTTTAGTTTCTATAGTCTAGAATATCTTTATATAGATGGTACAAACTACTTGATTTTGTTGATAAGGAAACAGCTTAATTTAAATGCAATAGTTTTAATTAACATTGTTTAACTTGTTTTAATTAACAGTGTTGAGCAAGACTGTTTAAAATAAAAATAGTTTGGCAATGAATAAAAATAGAGTTCTGTCTCATTCTTCTGCTGTTAGTTGTTAAGTACTTAAGCTTAATTTCCTTTTTCCAAATGCTACAGTGCCCTATGCATGAACTGTAAAGGTTTTTCTTTGTTCTTAAATGACTGAAAGTATGATTACAGAAAAATGTGATATGGTTTGTACTTAACAAAGAAGGTCATAACCAAGTTATAGTTTATCAATATGCCTTACCTTTTTCTTAATTAAAAAACACTTAAGCAATAACCATGTAATTTAAAAATGTAATTATCTCCCACACAGTGTGTTAGTGAATACATACATGCACTTATAGATGCATGTATCAGTGTAGGTATGTACATGTGTTGGCAAGTGGAACACTCAGCAATGCAGGGCACAGAAAAAAAAAACACTGTTAAAATAAAGGAATCCACTCCCATGACACAGAGAGATAATGCCCTGTGACCCAGACAACCTGTGTCTGAACAGTGTACAGAAGCTGGATGGTGAAGGGAGTAGGAAGAGAGTAAGCAATGTACGGCTTGCCATTCTGGGAAAAAGGAGGAAGTTTGGCTCACTGCTTGGGTGATAACTAGTGGGAACTCTGGATGGTGCAGCCTGCAGAACTCAGTGATGGAATACATGTGTTGTTGCTACACTGCTGCATGAATTGAGGGCAGTCTTGTGGGGAAGCTTGTGTGCTCTTTATGTGTGCCTTCACACACACATACAAACACACACACGCGTGCATGCACATACACACACACACACACACACACACACACACACACACACACACACACACACACACACACACACACACACACACACACACATCCCTATATAAACATGAAGAACTGCTAATTTGCTTAAAGTACATCTTTGAAATGTGGGAAGAAACCAGAGCTTCCATTGAAAATCTATGAAAGCACAAATAGAAAGAATAGTTCTGTAAAATCTTAGCATAGCCATAGATGTCCTTTTCTTCTATGTTGCAGTATTCTTCACATATGGGAAGTCATCCACCCAAGTGACCCGGTGTCCATCCAGCATACAACAGATTTTAGCTGCTGCAGGTACGTGGGATGTTGCACGCATGTGCTGGCAATGTCAGCCATAAAAGCATGTTTGCACATACAATCATCAGAACTGAAATGCCCCATTAGGAACACCAGACCAAAGGACAAATAATCTGCCATCCAAGAAAAAAGCAAGGTGTAGGGTGGCAGGAGAGAGAGGGATAGAATAATGCAACATAGAAGAGAAGAACATCTATGGTTATGGTAAGATTTTACACAACTATTCTATGTCCTTCTTTTCAATGTTTCAGTATTCTTTACATATGGAGAATACCAAAGCTTAGTAAGAACCCTGGAAGGAGGAAGGCACAGAGGAGCTTTCTACAAAGCCATGGAGAATGGCTCTAGCAAACCCTGCCATAGATCTAGAAATGCTATCCAACGTGTAATGTCTGGTGAAAGTATGAACAGAAGACCAAGCAGCAGCCTCTAAAATGGTGTTAGCATCCAAGCCTTTAAAGAATGCTCCTGAGGAAGCCACAGACCTAGTGGAGTGAGTCTTAACAGGAGCAGGAAGAGTCTTACCATGAAAGTTATAACAAAACAAAATTGCCTTAGAAATCCAAGAAGAAATTGTCTGTTTAGAGACAGGCAAACCCAGAGCCCTGGGATGAAAAGAAACACATAGCTGATCGGACTTCCTAATAGCCTTAGTCTTATCCAAATAAAATCTGAGGTGTGTATGCACATCCAAAGTGTGTAGAATCCTCTCACTGGAGGACTGAGGATAAGGGAAGAAAGTGGGCAATTGAATAGACTGACTAAGAGACAACTCATTCATCACCTTGGACATAAAGGAGGGATTAGTATACAAAGATACTCCATCCTTGGGAAAACAAGAAAAGGTGGAGAAGCCATCAAAGCCTGAATCCTAGAAGCCCCCATAGCAGAAGTTAATACTAGCAAAAGAACTGTTTTCCAGGTACAAAGCTTTAAGGAAGCTGAGACTGCAGGTTGAAAAGGGGCTAGAGTTAGCTTCTCTATGACATAATTCAAATCCCAAGGCAGTAGAACTGGTTTTCTGGGAGGCTGAATATGAAGGATGCCTTTAAGAAAAAGTTTTACTTCCGCTCTGGAAGCCAAAGGTGGAGATAATGGCAGGCAGGCAGAAATGGCTGACAAGTGAACTTTCACTGAAGAATAAGCCAAACCACTCTTAAGTTACTCACACAAGCAAGAAAGAACTACTGGAACATCCACTGAAAATGGATCCAGATCTCGAGAAAGACACCAAATTGAAAATCTCTTCAATTTGGATAAATAAGATTTCCTAGTATTGGGTTTCCTGGCCTCCTGCAGAACGCTAAACACATCCTCTGAAAAAAGGTGTCTGAAAGGAAACAAAAGTTTATCACCTACAAAGTGAGTTATAAGGTTGACAGATGTGGATGAAGTAGAGATCCCTTGTCCTGTGTGATAATGCCCATTCTGTGAGGTAACTTGTGATGATTGCCCTTGGCTAAATGCAAAAGAAGAGGGAACCAATGCTGTCTTAGACAAAAGGGAGTCATCAACAGGATTTTTGGTTTGTCCTGCTGAATTTTGAGCAGGACTTTTTGAATGAGAGGAAAGGGGGTGGGGGACAAATAGAGAAACATCCCCTTACATGAGAAAGATAGGGCATCCACCTTCAAAGCCAGAGGATGTGGGACTCTGGCCCAAAACAGGGAAGTTGTCTGTTCAGAGAGGAGACAAAAAGATCCAGTAGAGGAGTACTCTACCAATGTACCAAGTCCAAAAATACATCTCTGTGAAGTATCCAGTCAAGGGATTGAGTCATGGACCTTCTTAGTGTGTCTGCCACAATGTTTTGGGTGGATGGGATGTAAACCACTTGAACAGTCACATTGTAATCAACTGCCAAATCCCATGCCATTAGAGCTAATATGCAAAGAAGGTAAGATTTTCCCCCCTGCTTGTTGGCATACCAAAGGACTGTGGTGTTGTCTGTCAACACTTTTGGAGAGCTTGGATGAAAGAGAAGATGAAAAGCCTGTAGCGCTAGAATAACAGCCCTAATTTCCTTGATGTTGATATGCTTTGTTCTTTGTGAAAGAGACCGTAGGCCCTGCACCTTCTTTGATGCAAAAGCTGCCCTCCCCCCCAGCCTATGTCTGAGGCATCTTTGAACAACTCTTGAGTTGGCTGGGGCAGATGAAGAGGAAATCCTGGATTCAGAGAAAATTGTTGAATCCACCAAAGGAGCTCAGATTTTAGGCATGGGAGAAGAGGGATCACAAACTTCAGATGGTAAGCATGCTACAACCAAAATGATTTTATGTACCATTGACATTTCCTCACGTGGTGTTTTGCAAGGGGGAACATAGGTACTGTGGATGCCATAAACCCTAGAAGTCTCAGAAACTCCTTGGCAGTAATAATGGGAAGAGGCAGAAGGTTTTCAAAGAAGGAACTGAAACTGCATCCTAGAAAGATGTGATCTTGTAATGGGGAAAGAAAAGATTTTTTTTTTAACTTTATGGTGAACCGCAGACTTTGCTGGAGAGAATTGCCAGACTGGAGATTTTGAATCAAAGGAAATAAAGTCTGTAAAGACAGCATGCAGAAAGTTGGTACTTTTAGGAATGTGTTTAAGTGGGATAGGTCCAGAATTGGTCTCCATGGACTGTTTTTTCAGGGGACAAGAAACATTTTTGAGTAAACCCCCCTGCCTCTCTGGTCCATTGGCACATGTTGAAGTGTGCCTTGAGAAAGTAATTCCCTTAGAACCTGTGAAAACAAATTCAACTGGTTTGTAGGGGGCCGTGGGACATCCATGAAAGGAGGAAATTTTTTCCAAGTCATGAAATATCCTTGCTGGATAATAGAAAGAACCCAAGAATCCTCAGTTATACTAACCCAAGTTGGAAAAGCAAGGGATAGATGAAGAGACAGAGGAGTATGATTTGTAAGAGGTTGGTAGTCACAGAGTACTTGGCCTGGCTGGAAAGGGCTGCTGGGATGAAGGGACAAAACCAGTAGTCTTAGACTGTGGAGGTTGTCTTACAGTCTTTACAAGTCTGGAAGAAGAAGAAGAGGAAGAAGATGGACACATCTGTCTCCTAACAAAGGAAGTCTTAGTGGGAAAATTTATGTGGAATTTTGGAACAGGAGACACAAAAAGGTGCTTCAAATCTTGAAGCTCCTTTCCCTTCTCCTGTAAGGACTTAAATAAATCTGCAGCTGCAGAACCAAAAAGAGTAGAGTTATCTAGAGGTGCATCCATCAATTTTGCTTTGATGTCATCTGGCAAAAGTTGAAGCCTCAACCAAGAGTGCCTACTAAGGACAGAGCCAGAAGCAGCTGCTCTAGAGGATGCTTCAACTGCATCATAACTGCATATAATCAAGTGTCTAGCCACTTGTGAAAAAGGCTGCTAATAGAGATTTTTTTTAGGTCAGAGTCTGGAAGATGAGAAAGAGATTAAGAGGCCTGTCAAAGTAGGGCCATTGAATACCTGGACATGTGTGTTTGATAGTTTATAGCTCTGATAGCCAAAGTGGAAGAAGTATAAACTTTCATACCAAGTCTTTACATAATTTTACTCTCCTTATCTGAAGGAAGAAGCTTTGAAGAAGGTGACAACTTAGAGGACCTGTCAGCTGAAGGACACTTATACAGGAATTTGCAGTCATCAGACACCTTGAAGGATGTGTCTGGCCTTTTAGGAGCAGAAGTCTGTGAATCAGGTTCTTAGAAGTAGATGAAAAAGCATCCAAAAATGCTGGCAAAACAGGAGGCACAACAGAAGGACTTTCCATTTGTAAGAGGTCATAATACCTTTTTTGCTCTTCTGAGTTCTGTCAGCAGTCCCATTTAAAAATAAATACTATCATTTTAATGGCCACCCCAAAAGAAATCTGTTCTACTGGGGAATCTGCCCCATTGGACTCTCCCTCTGGAGAAGCATATTCTAAACGGGAAGTAATTTCTGTAGGGTATGCCAAGGAATCCTCTTCAGAAGAAGAATCATCATCATCAGGTAATTCTTGCTCCCTAATCCTTTTAACAGGAGATGATGTGAAAGAAGGAACAGAAACAACAGTAGAAGCCTTCAAAGCCATCAAAGCATTAATCAGCCCCTGAGAAAAAATGTATTGCAATCGGACTGTGGAGAGGAAGGGACCTGAGAATGTTTGGTTTCCTGTTTTTTCTTAACATGCATTTCTACATGATGAGTTGTGGAATAACACAATGTAGTCCTGGCTTCTGCAGCTGACTCTGGAATCTGTTCCCTACTGTAGCAAGAAAAGCGGTGGTGGTGCTGTGGTAGCGTTGTCGCCTCACAGTAAGACGCTGTCTGGTTCGATTCTCAGCTAGAACATCTTCTGCGTGGAGACATGCGTGAATGGGCATACCTTCGTTGAAGGTTGTTCATCAGGCTTGGCAAGCCGGTACATAAAAATCAACTGCCAGTCATTAGCAGACCGGAGTTCTGCTGTGGCGAACCCTAACCGGGAAAAGCCGAAAGACACACACACACACACACACACACACACACACACACACACACACATGCAGCAAGAACTACATCCCTGGGACCTTCAAGCACAATAAGCTGTGGCTCCCCTTGTCCATCTGAAATGGACATCTGCACTGCTTCTGAGGACATGCCAAGGTTGGATTTGTCGACAGCTTCTGATGAGGCACCCAATAATGAACCCAACCCAACTTCTGAATGTAACTTTGGTTCTTCACTAACCTCAAGGGATAGGTTGTTGGATAGAACAGCAGCCAAAGAGGATTCAGACCTAGGTTTACTGACTTTCCTCTTCAAATTCAGCTCTGCCAAAGGACACAGGGAACTCTCCAAATATCTTCAGCTAGTCTTTTAAGTAATTAATTCTCTAAACAAAAACTCAAAGCTGAAAGTCTGCTTCTCAATGTTTTTGGGACAAAGGCCTGGCAAATGAAACAAAAAAAATCGTCATGATTGGGGTCTAGACAGAAAAGACAAATATGTGGAATTTGCCTTCCATACCTACACTTGCCCTTCCTGGATTACATGAACTTAGTAAAAAAGGCAGTAACAAAGAAAGAAATCCCCAGTGGGGCATTTATCTGAAAGCTGCCAGCAAACAACGGAATCAGGCAGCAGACCGATGTATGATTCAAGCATTCTGAATGGCAGCAGAAAAGATCTGAAGATTGTACTTGTGGATACCCTTTTATGGCAGACATTCCCAGCACATACATGAGATGTGCACATACCTGCAGTAGCTAAAAGCAATACAAAAATAAATAAATAAACAAGTAATCTGGTAATAAATCCAGTAAAAATAAATGGACACTGGCAAAGGAAACAAATTCACGGGAGCCATGCTAGCTAAAACAAAGTCCAACAATCCAAAGATAAATTCCAAAGTTTATTACGCAACCTTAGCAGTTTCATTTAAACATCACTAACCTCTACACCATGTCTATTGACATATCAGTGGTGAATAGTACTCATGCATTAATATACGAGTCATATGATGTAGGAAATCTAAATAACTACAAAATCAATGTATGTTCACTTAATACAAGTTTCGAGTAGTGGTGAAGGTGTCACTCAGCAGTCAGTCACATTCACCTTAAATCATATGTAATAACGTGGTTATATAGTGTAGCATTTTGAATAGGAACAGAACTTCTGATGCTGATGTCTCAGTGAATGACAATTCACTGTTTCTATTTTATCTTTTGTCCCTCTTGCCAAATGCTGCCATTGTTTACAAATCACAATTATTAAGCAGAACTGTCTCATCATTAGCTTGCCAACCAGGAGATCACGCAAGCATGAAGAAAGGGAAAGTACAGTTGTGTACACTTACCATAAATGTAGATGTTCATGTGTATTCACTGTTGCAGTCATCACATCTGGGTTATCCCTGCCAGGGTAGCGCTCAGCTGATCCAAATACCAGAGGCTTAGTATTTCTGCGTCAGTTGCTGTCGCTTCAGGACAGACATCAGGTCATCAGTCGTATAAAGTAAGGCAGACAACGCCATTACATCAGTTTTTCTTACCCTAAATGTCAGGATCCCCCAAGTGGGAGCCAGGTTATGGTGGAAGAACCCCACCAGTAGAAAATAAATACCAAAATGTCCCTTGTAAGGAAGGAGAGAGAGAGAGAGAGAAGAGGGGGATAGAGGGAGGGAAACCAGGACTGCAACAGTGAATACACTCAAACATCTACACTTATGGTAAGTGGTAATGTTTGGTGAAAGTGTGAACAGATGTCCAGGTGGCAGCCACAAGGATGTCCCTTGTGGGGACTCCTCTGAGGAAAGCTGCAGAGGTGGAGGCTGCTCTGGTGGAGTGAGTCCTGATCCCCTTAGGGGGAGGCTGTCCATGTTGCTTGTAACAAAAATGGATGCAGTGTGCTATCCATTTAGAAATTCTTTGTTTGGAGATGGCTTTGCCCTCTGCTCCTGCAGCAAAGCTAACCAGCAATTGATCAGAATTTCGGAATGATTTAATCCTGTCTAGATAGATTCTGAGCTGTCTGTGTACATCTAGGGAGTGCAGGATCCTGTCCCCCTTGTTCTGTGGGCTAGGGAAAAAGGTGGGCAAATGAATGGATTGGTTGATGGCCACAATGGACACCACTTTGGGCATGAAGGATGGGTTAGCCCTGAGGGAAACCCTGTCAGCATGGAAGATGATGAAGGGCTCTACAGCCATGAGTTCTTGTAGCTTGGAGACCCTTCTGGCTGAAGTGATGGCCAGAAAAAAAGCTGTCTTCCAGGAGAGAAATTTTAACTCTGTTGAAGATGCTGGTTCGAAGGGAGGCAGGGTGAACTTTCCCAACACAAAGTTAAGGTCCCAAGCTTGGGTAGGTGCTCTTCTGAGTGGCCTCAAGTTGTTAGCCCCTCTTAGGATTTGATTGATCAGAGGGTGTGAAAAAAGGGGCTGCTTAGTGGGGAAATGAGCAGAGATAGCAGAGGCATGAATTTTAATAGAGGAAAAAGAGAGACCACTGTGTAGCAGGTCAGCTAGGTAATCCAGGATGAGAGGGAGGGAGGGCTGTGCTGTATTGGCTCCCTTAGCCTGAATCCAAGTGCAGAACCTCTTCCATTTGTCAGCATAAGACTTTCTACTGCTAAGGCATCTGGCCTCACATATAACATCTAGAACCTGTTTACTGAGGTTGGCAGATTGATCAGTGATTAGGGAATAAGCCAAGCTGCCAAATTGAGGGGCTGCAATTGGGATGCATGAATTCTCCTTCCCTCTGGGTCAGGAGGGTTGGGGTCTGAGTGAGATGCCATGCTGGCAGTTGGGACAGGCTGCAAAGCAGTGGATATCAGTGCTGTTGAGGCCAGTCTGGAGCAATAAGAATTGCCCTTGTTTTTTCCTCCCTTATCTTGAGCAGTACCCTGGTAATGAGAAGTAGTGGAGGAAAGGCGCAGACCGATAGACTGACCCAGGGGAGGGACAGAGCATCCACTTTCCAAGCCATGCAGTGATGCTCCCTGGTGCAGAACTTGCTGAGCTGATGGTTGGTGTGGGAGGCAAAGAGGTCGACCTTTGGGGTGCCCCATTTCTGAGTTATTAGGGTGAAGGTTATTTTGTCTATCTGCCACTTGTGTAGGTTCAGAAGATTTCTGCTTAAGAGATTGCCAGACAGTTTAGAGAACCTGGTAGGAATTTTGCTAACAGGTGTAGTTGCATGGCAGAGGCTGTGTGCCAAAGGGTCATGGCCAGCGTGCATAGAGAGTAGGAGAAAGTCCCTCCCTGCTTGTTGATATACCACATCACAGTGGTATTGTCTGTTTTGATCAGGAGAGCCCCTGGGGAGAGAAGTGCCCTGAAAGCTGTCAATGCATGATGGACAGCTAACATCTCTTTTCGGTTGATGTGCAGATGGATTTGCTGGGGGCTCCATTGGCCCTGTATGTACCTGCCGTCCAGGTGTGCACCCCAGGTATAGTCTGATGCATCTGTGGTGAGGGTCTGGGTAGTGGGGGGATGGTGAGAAAGGTAGTCCCTTGTTGTGGGAGCATGCTGGTGCCCACCAAAGAAAATCTTTCCTGAGGTAAGGTATCATGGGTATAAGAGTTTCCAGATCTTGAGAGTGTTGACACCAAAGGCTTTTTATATACCAGTGAAGTTTCCTCATATGCAGTCTGGCATATGGAATGAGTAGAATGCAAGATGCCATGAAGCCCAGAGCTTGCAGGATTTTCCTTGCATATAATTGGGGTCTGGTGGCTAGTTGAGAGAAGTAGGCTGTCAGGTAAGTTTGCTTTTCTGGTGTAAGGAATGCCATCTGGGATGCTGTGTCCAGGCTTGCTCCCAGGAATATAATCCTTTGGGTGGGTACTAGTTTGGATTTCTTTTCGTTGATAGTGGACCCTAGGGAGGTCAATAGGGACTTTACAAAGGCCAGGTGCTTGAGCAGCTTTTTCTCACTGTCTGCCTGAATTAGGCAGTCATCTAAATATGGGTAAATTTGGATATTCCTTTTCTGCAAAAGGCAATGGCCAGAGCCAGACATTTTGGTAAAACTCTGGGAGCAGTAGATAAGCCAAAGGGAAGTGCAGAGAACTGAAAGTGCAGATATCCTGCCCTGAAACGTAGGTATTTCCTGTGTGATTCCCTGATAGGAATGTGACGGTAGGTCTCTTTTAGGTCTAGGGTGGCTAGCCAAGCATCCGTGGAGAGTATGGGTAGCAGTTGCTGGAGGGTGAGCATTTTGAATTCTGATATCACCAGGAAGGTGTTTAGAATGGATAGATTGAGGATGGGGTGCCAGGTGCCCTCTTTTCTGGGTACCAGAAAACATCTGGAGTAGAAACCTTGGCCTTTCTGTTCTGCAGGAACATGCTCTATTGCCCTCATAGAAAGCAGGGAAAATCTTGCTTTTGGCCTCTCCCCACTGGTTTGAAGGTAGATCTGGGAACCTTTTTGGAGTTGGAAGAGTGTGGAAAGAAAATTTGTTTCCCTGGGACACTATGTTGTGGACCCAGCGGCTGCTGGTAATGGTGGCCCAGGTGCTTGCGTGAAAGGAGAGTTTTCCTCCTAGCGGTAAGTAAAGGTGGGCAGAGGGAGGGGGTGGTGGAGGAGAGTCATTGTGAGTTCTTACCATGAGGTGTGGCTTAGAACTCCCTGTTTCTGAAGTGGAGGAATTCCACTGTTTTGATCTCTGCATTATGTGTGGCTGATGTTTAGGGATGTCTGCTTCCACAGGGTCTGGGCTGAACTGACCTGGTGTCAGCAGGACTAGTGTTTGGAGGGGCAATGCCTACTGAACCTGGGTGGCTGGACCTGTAAAAAATCTTTAACTGTCTGCGTAGATTTAGCTTTTTCTTCCATCTTTTTTAAGACCTCCTCTGCCTTAGTTCCAAATAAGTTGTCTTTGTGCAAGGGTGCATCCAACAATTTAGATTTAACATGGTCTGGCAAGGGCTGTTCCATAAGCCATGCATGCCTTCTAAGGACAGAACCAGTGACTTCTGCCCTGTAAGAAGCTTCTAGGGCATCAAAACCACAGTGTAAGGTGTGCTTAGTTACTTGACTTGCAGAGTGCATTAACTCTTGTAACTCTTTAAATTCTGCACACTTTTTATTTGAGGAGTTCCATGGTATGTTGCTGAAATTTTAGCATATAGAACTGGCAATTTAGTGCTCTGATAGCAAGAGTAGCAGAGGTGTATACTTTTTTACCCCATCTGTCTAGTGCTCAGCAATTCCTATCTGAGGGGGTAGGATTCTTAGCAGAGGTTGCTTTGATACCTTTAGGCCCTTGAGAAATGACCTAAGGGGCAGCAGTTGGATTTGTGTAATATCTGTCAGGTTTTCTGGGTGCAGGAGGTAGGCTGTCAGGAGTCAAACTGAATTACAGGAAAACATCGTTCACAACATCCAGGACTGGGGGAATGGCCAGGGGTCTGAGCTGTGGAAGATCTAAGAAATCCCTGAGTCTCTTTTTAGACTGAGGGTAGTCCTGACATTCCCATTGGAAATGCTCCCTTAAGGTATAAAGGGTTTCCCCAAAGGAAAAGTCCTCAGGTGGAGAGGCAGAGTGAATGGACTCCTCTGCATCAGAATCCTCATAAGCAGAAAGGGGTTGCATGTCTTCATATTCAGATGCAACAAAGTCATCAGACTCCTGTTCAGACAAAACTACTGGGGACAGATCTCTTTTTCTTTTGGAAGGGGTAGCTTTGCTCCCCCTGATAAGCATGATAAGGTCTTCCACCATTTTAAGCATTTGAGACTGAGGCAAGGAAGCAGGTGCCTGAAAGGGGGTCGTTAGTTTCTTCGGTGTGGTTCGTACCCTGGGCCTTAGAAACTCGGTTGTTTTTGAAAGAATGGAAGACACGAAAGAAGTCATTGGTTTCTGTAGAGAATCGGTAGTGCAAAGTAATTCCTCAGAAGCTGGTGCCTGCTCAATGGCTCTGGACCCATCCAAGGGAGAGACAACCACAGGATCCTTAGTCGAAGAAGAGTTTTGCGGCATACTGGACTCCGAAAGGGTCTTGGTAGTAACCTGCAAATCCACAGAAGTGGGCATCAGGGGCTGCAAAAGTGCCTCACTGAGGACAAGAGTACTGACGACTAACTTAACGGATGCATCGTCGGTAGGCTTGTACCTGTGTGGTCTGTCTCTGTCTTTAGCCTTACATTTTCCAAAAGATCTGCTGTCAGATGGCTTACCAAAGCCATATCGGAATTCGAGGACTGTAAGCAAAAATATCTAGCTACAATAAGGGCCCAATGACATATAGTTCTGGTGTTGAAAAAAGCTCAAAAGCAACAGCGGGGGACGTTGTGGTCTGGACCTAAGTAAGTGACGCAGTAAGAATGAAAGTCTTGGTGTGGTATTTGTTTTCCACAGGCCAGACAATTTTTAACTTTTTCTGATATCAGTTAGTGCAAGACAAAATGATCCCCAACAGGGTACTTAGCTTTAGAAGACTTCAGCTTCAGTTCGGAAGACGAAACTCAGGTAGCGGCCAACCAGCACTCGTGTGAACTGCTTCTGCTTTGGGCTCCATGGCAAGAAAGACTGAAGTAATGGCATGGCTGCCTTACTTTTTACTAATGATGACCTGACATTAGTCCTGAAGCGACAGTAACCAAAGCAGAAATACTAAGCCTCTGGTATTTGGGCCGGCCGAGAGCTACCCTGGCAGGGATAACCCAAATGTGATCACTGTACCAGTGAAACACGAAGAACATCTGTTAACATTATATACTAACAACTGTTTCTGTTTCTTTATGTTTGTGCAATCTCAGAGATACTGTACATAACTGGTAGTGGGTTTGTGGTGCAGCTTCTCAAAATAGAGGGTGCAGGGGGAATACTCCTCTGTCAAAGCACTTATTTGTCATACTTTACATTTGTTTCACATTTGAAAAGGCATATAGTCATTAATTGTGTAAGTTCCTATGGGATACATGGTCACTTCAGGTGTTTAGATCATAAAGGCTCGCAAGGTGTGGCATTTTGGTATTTGTGATGCAGCTCAGAGGCTTCCAACTATACGTTCTATGATTACCTGCCCTGGACTGCTTTGACATTTTTGATCAAAACATTCCAAAAATGATTGTACTTTAACAGTAATGCTAACCAGATAATAGTAACAAGCTAAAGGGGAACTCATAACTTCATCAAAACCTGACATTTGTCAGCTTTTGTTTTAAACGAGATCCTCTCTTGCCAAATTAGTGGGACTGTTTAGTTGGTTACATAAAATAATAACCACACAAATATTAAAAAAATACTAATCATTTTATAATTCAAATAAAATGAAGTAGTCCGCAAAATCCCAAAGAATAAGGCACCATGCCTGGAACAACAAATTACTTTATTATAAAGCACTATTCGTACACACCAAATAGCCGAACTTCATCAGATACGATGAAAGCGCTTTATAGCAAATTAATTTGTTGTTCCAGGCATGGTGCCTTATTCTTTGGGATTTTGCAGTTTGTTTTCTTGTGTTTAGTTGAAAAATGAAGTAGACCCACATAAACAACCCTGCCACCGCATGCACACGTGAGATGCACACCGACTGTCATACACATATGTGTTTTTACAACACAAGAATATTGGTCAGTGTTTTTTTTTTTCTACAGCATACACTTCTGAGGGTTAAGAATGCTGCTAGTGTAGAAACTGTTTAACACATACTATAAATAATAATAATAATAATATAATAATAATAAAGCTTTGTAGCTATGTAATCATCTGTTCAATTTATTTTTTATGTAGTTAGTAATTGAGTAAGTGGACCTGCTTCACATTCACCTGCGTTCAAAGGCTTTAAAAACAAAATTACTTTTACATATACGTGCACCATAACTTTGAAGAAAAAAGTACAAATCATGTAGGTATAACAATGAAAAGAATAGCAACTATGTAAAATATTAGTATAAAGAGAAACAAAGGCTCAAACAGATTACAACATATTTAACAGTTTATTCCAAACCTGCCTTTTGCATTTCTGTTTTATGACTGTAATGATCAAATTTGTAACCATCTTAGCTTAGCATTAAACTGGATTTTGTACGTTATATGCTCTCCCACCATTAGATATGATGAATTCAGGTATCAGGAACCTCCACCATGTTTGTGACTTTTACATTTATTCTGTCCCCTCTGCACAGTAATGTCTCTTTCGGCAGTGCTATTCTCCAAGTACCACATTCAGTAACCATTAATGTATTCCTTTTTTTATCAGAGCTCTGCTTCATGTTTTGATCTTCTATGCCCATTCTGCTGTCTTCCAGATGCATAGTCTCACTGCCAAGACTCCTCCATTTATCTCTTCAAAGCACAGAACAAATTTGCTTTATCAATGATGTTATCAATGCTATTTACCAGGAAGCAAACAACTAAATACTGATGGCGCAAAGCAGATAAAATCTGAGCCAGGTAAAATACAAATATAAATCCAAACAATATCATCTCAGGACACCACACTAAAGTAACTTATAATTTCATTAAAACATGCCAGCTTTCTTACAAAGTGCATCCTGTGGTTTCTTGAGTTAAAATTGTTTGGTATTGTACCATAATATTTACCCTGCTTCAGTTTATTAAGGAATTTTGCTATATTTAGCAGGACTTGAGTGTGGTTGCAGTACACCTTTGTGTTGAATATAGTATCATTATGAATCTCATTGTAAATTTGACTATACATATGCAGTTTATGTCTCTCTGTGGTACTTCTCAGTTTGATTCACATATTAGTATGAATCTCAAATGGCTTCAGATATTTATTATTATAATCAATTTGTATTTAAAAGCATTAATTCTTAGTTACATAGACAAAAATAGGCTGTCAGTTTCAGTGTCCTCATTCAGTGAAATCATTAATTTGAGTAGTTCAATTCATAAAATAAATATCTTAGGAAATTAAAATAAAATATGTTTTGCACTCTCTTCTTGGCCGTGAGTTAAAATTTTGACAGTACTATTAGAAAGATCAGAGCAGAACCACGTACACTCAGGTAACACATATCGATCATGTTATCAAATGTCAAAATTTTGTACAGAAAAAACAAGTCAGCACAGACCCTCACATCTCTCCTCACTAAGAAGACCAATTACTGTTCTCAGTATGGCCCCCTCCATGTGGTGTCCCAACAGAAAATCCATAGTAAAATTTCTCAAAAAATGAAGGAATTTTCATAGATTTAGCCCCAGAAATACTGACACCATTGCTTTTATGACTTTTTTTTTAAATCTGCGAGACTTGTACTTTTTTTCTATTTACCTACAGTCACTAACATATTCAAGGGTGAAAAAAACAGATTTTTCTATGTGTGTACTTCCTTATATGTGACTAACTAAGGTCAGGTTCTCAGTAAACAAAGAAGTCCAGGTAATTAGAAAATAAACTTTTGCCAGCTTCAGTTTTGAGAAAACTCATTCTTAGTCACAATTCACATTCATCCAGCAAAGTATGATGTGCGTTGTTTGTAAATCAGCCTGTGAGTTGTCCACAATGACAAATATATTATTAGTAAAAGGCAACACCTAATCATCACATTTCTACTTCTACTGCCTACGTAAGATGTAGGTAGGCTGACTGTATTGCCTTTTCCAGTATGTGGTAATGGCAACCTTTTTTCTTGTTTATAATTTTGTAATGTCAGTGGGAAGCGATTCCACATTTTTGTGTAAGAGATTTACATCAAAGTAAACCTGACTTCAAAACTCTCTTGCCTTTGTTTAAATCAAATCTTTTATTCTTTTTTTTGGAAATCTGTCTACGTCTAGTCAATGAACTTCAAAAAACAATATTTTAACAAGAAATCTCCCAATGATTTTGTAGTAGACAAATACTAATACAGTTCTGAACAGTTAACATTATTTAGACTGACACTGCCTTATCTCTATGTGGATGTTCAGTACAATTAAAAAGATCCATTGGTAATACTTTTGTTAAGAGTTATCACTAGATGATTTTTACACCAAATGATTGTGAGAAAGATTGCCTATATATGAACTATATATTACTGTGATATGTATGTACCAGTGAAACTACATTAAAGCCATTAAGATCTATGTCACAAAAAATGTGTATCCTTTTGCCATCACCTGAAAAGCTTAATATTATGTTTCCTACTTGGTGTGATTCACATGCAATTCTAGAAAGAATGAAGGCAGCATCGGTGGAGGGACATAAGTCCTGAATGTTGCTAGCCTAGGCGATGCCAGCATAAGGACAGTGATTAAATCCTCAATCCATCCATCCATCCTCAACCCCTTTTTCCCATTTTATTCATGGGGCTGGGGTGTCACTTCAACGGTGACAATCATCTTAAGCCAAGGTTTTCATCACCAGGTGGCTAGCCCTGCAGTGGTAGTTTATCCGTACCACTCACTTGCACACACATTTGAACCTATGGTCAATTTAGAGTATCCAGTCCACCTAATGCATGTCTTTAGGATGTGGGAGGAAATGAGAGGACCTGGAGGAAACCACAAGGCAGCAGGAAGGACATGCAGACTCCGCACAGAAGGCATCCCCCAAATCCTCAATATCTCATAAAAATACCACTTTTCATTTCTGTTGAAATTGCACACCAAATGCTAAAGCTACCAAACAGAATCTTTCAAACAGTCTTTTTAAGGGGTTTGTAGGACAAATGAGCAGAACAAAAGGTTCAAACTAACCTTAAACCAACTCTGCAAAGTCCTAAAGTTCTTAGCTTTCTTCATGATGTGAATAACTTAAAACAACAAAATCTTACTTTTTCCAAACTGTAGGCAGTCTTATTCTACCTTTTTGTGATGGAAGCCATGCAGACTGGTGATATCAAACCTACCAGTCTGCATGGCTTGCATCAGGAAAAGGTAGAATAAGACTGCCTACAGTTTATGATGCAAGGCATGCAGACTGGTGATATCAAATCTACCATTATAACAGGCCTTCTCTGGCCTGACCATGCACTGCACTATACAATACAGACAAAGTAGCAGAATTCTGTTCTCTATGACACAACTACTGCATTGCAGAAGTGAGTGCAATAACCTCATTCCTGTCTTGTTTTTTTTTTTCCTAAGGCAACTCACACACACAGCGGCAAGTGATCAATTAAAATTCCTCCTCATCCCTTACCCAATTTATCCATAAAGACCAGTGTAGTTCAATGACTACAACTTCTGGCTGTGGTAAGACTAGGGTTTCAGAGCTTGCCAAGAAAGGAACTACATCTCACGAATCCCAGTCAAATATTTTTAATCTACTTAATTGCAGGTAAACAAAATTTATAATGCACACACGCTACCTGTCTAACTGCATTTTTAATTATGTGACTCCTAATTCATTTATTGGCTTTATTAGGCATCACTCATATCTGAAAATGCTGAAACTGAAATTTTCTTTGCAGCACAGGAACATGCCTTTTGTCTCAGCATTTTCTCAACAAAAAAAATATTATAATAATTCTGATAGCTTGCCCAAATTAATTGGTCACACTTATTTTTTTCTGTATAAAACATTAGGTCATTAGACCATGGATGTACTCCATGTTGTATTCCTTGAACTCTTTGAATCACATCTTGAAAAGTTTGCATTTTTTCGTGGTAGTTCAGTGAAGTTTGAGTAAAACAGACAACCATTTAATAGCGCGGTTTCCTACATAATCTGCAGAGAATGTGTTTAATGTACAGTTTCCATCTAAAGGCTATTGTTTATTATCAAACTAGCCAAAAAAATTAGAAAGCACAGTTGTGTACACTTACCATAAATGTAGATGTTCGAGTGTATTCATTGTTGCAGCCATCACACTTCGGTTATCCTGCCAGGGGTAGCCCTCAGTCAGCCCAAATACCAGAGGCTTAGTATTTCTGCATCGGTTGCTATCACTCCAGGACTGACATCAGGTCGTCAGTGGTATAAAATTAGGCAGCCGATGCCATTACATCAGTTTTTCTTACTCCAAATGTCAGGAGCCCCCAAATAGGGAGCTACATTATGGTGGAAGAACACCAAAACATCCCTGTAAGGAGAGAGAGAGAGAGAGAGAGAGAGAGAAGGGGAGAAGTGGGATAGAGGGATGGAGGGATGGAGGGAGGGAAACCAGGACTGCAACAGTGAATACACTCGAACAGCTACATTTATGGTAAGTGTACACAACTGTACGATGTTCTTCGTGTTTCACTGTTGCAGTTATCACACTTGCGCTGATTCCCAAAGCTGAAGAAAAGGGTGTAGGCAGTCAAGAAGACTGGGAGCTGGCTAGGATGCCCTGCAAGACTGTGGTGGCAAAGCCTGCCCTGGATTTGGAGAAGATAGGCAGGTGGTAACGCTTGGTGAAGGTATGAACAGAAGTCCATGTTGCAGCCTCCAGGATGTCCCTGGTGGGGACCCCTCTGAGAAAAGCTGCAGAGGTGGAGGTTGCCCTGGTGGAATACATCCTGACCTTTTTTGGGGGTGGTTTCTCATGCTGTTTGTAGCAGAAATGGATGCAGTGTGCTATCCATTTGGAGATTGTTTGTTTGGATATGGCCTTGCCCTCTGCCCTGCTGCAAAGCTGACTAGCAATTGGTCAGTTTTCCTAAAAGATTTAGTCCTATCCAGATAGAATCTGAGCTGTCTGTGCACATCTAGAGAATGCAGAATCCTTTCCCCCTTGCTTTGTGGGTTAGGGAAAAAGGTGGGCAAATGAATGGATTGGTTGAGAGCCACACTGGACACCACCTTAGACATGCAGGCTGGGTTAGTCCCGATGGAGGCCCGGTTAGCATGGAAAATGATGAAGGGCTCTACAGCCATGAGTGCTTGTTGCTCTAAAACTCTTCTAGCTGAAGTGATGGCCAGAAGCAAGGCTGTTTTCCAAGAGAGGAATTTTAACTCGCTGAAGCTGCAGGCTAAAAGAGGGGTAGGGTGAGCTTTTCCAACACAAAGGTAAGGTCCCAAGCTGGGGTAGGAGCTCTTTTGGGTGGCCTTAAGTTGTTAGCCCCTCTTAGGAACTGTTTGATGAGAGGGTGTGAGAAGAGAGGTGACTCTGTGCTGTAATGAGCAGAGATGGCAGAGGCATTAATTTTAATAGAAGAGAAGGACAGACACATGTGTAGTAGGTCTGCTAGGTAATCCAGAATGAGAGGAAGGAAGGGCTGTGCTGTTCCAGCTCCCGTAGCCTGGACCCAGGTGCAAAACCTTTCCCACTTGTTAGCATAGGATTTTTTAGTGCTGGGGCATCTGGCCTCACGTATAACATCCAGGACTTGTTTGCTTAGGCTGGCAGCTTGAGGAGAGGTCAGGGAATAAGCCAGGCTGCCAGGTTCAGGGTCTGCAATTGTGGATGCATGAATTCTCCATTCTTCTGGGTCAGGATTGTTGGGATCTGAGGTAGGAGCCATGGTGACAGGGGTGAGAGGCTGTGCAGCAGTAGGTACCAGTGCTGGCATGGCCAGTCTGGGGCAATCAAGATTGCCCTTGGTTTTTCCTCCCTTATTTTGAGCAGTACCCTTGAAATGAGTGGTAGAGGAGGGAAATGCACAGATTGAGAGGTTTACTTATTGGAAGGATATAGCATCCACTTTCCAGGCCTTGCTGTGAGGTTCCCTGGTGCAGAATTTGCTGAGCTGATGATTGGAGTGGGAGGCAAAGAGGTCCACCTTCAGAGTGCCCCATTTCTGGGTTATAAGGTTGAAGGTTCTGTGGTCTAGCTGCCACTTGTGTGGGTCTAGCAGGTTTCAGCTTAAGTTGTCTGCCAGAGAGTTTAGGGAGCCTGGCAGGAATTGTGCTAGCAGGTGTACTTGCATGGCTGAGGCCGTGTGCCAAAGGGCCATGGTGAGCCTGCAGAGAGGATAACAGTGAGTCCCTCCCTGCTTGTTGATATACCACATCACTGTGGTGTTGTCTGTTTTGATCACTAGATGCCCCGGGGAGAGTAGGGGTCTGAAAGCTGTCAAGGTGTGCTGAACAGTTAGCATCTCTTTTTGGTTGATGTGCAGACGTATTTGATTTGGGCTCCAAAGGCCCTGAATGCACCTGCTGTCCAGGTGTGCACCCCAGGCATAGTTTGATGCATCTGTGGTGAGGGTTTCGGCGGTGTGGGGTTGTGAAAAGGGAAGTCCCTTGTTGTGGTTGCATGCTGCTGCCCACCAAAGAAAATCTTTCCTTAGACAGGGTATCCTAGGTATGATAGTTTCCAGGTCTTGAGAGTGTTGACACCAAAGGCTTTTTAGGTACCACTGTAATTTACTCATATGCAGTCTGGCATATGGAGTGGGTAGAATGCAGGAGGCCATGAACCCTAAAGCTTGCAGGATTTTCCTTGTGGATAACTGGATTCTGGTGGCTAGTTGAGCAAAGCCACCCATCAGGTAGGCTTGTTTTTCTGGAGTAAGGAATGCCATCTGGGATGCTGTGTCCAGGCTTGCTCCCAGGAATACAATTTTTTGTGTGTGGACTAATTTTGCTTTCTTTTCATTGATAGTATACCCCAGGGAGACCAGTAGGTCCTTTACAAAGATCAGGTGCTGTAACAGCTTTTCCTGAATGTCTGCCTGAAAAAGGCAATTGTCTACGTAGGGGTAAATTTGAATATTTATTTGTCTGCAAAAAGCAATGGCTGGAGCCAGGCATTTTGGGAAAACTCTGGGAGCAGTGGATAAGCCAAAGGGAAGCACAGAGAACTGAAAGTGCATAGATCCTGTCCTGAAACGTAGATATTTCCTGCAAGATTCCCCTGATTGAAATGCGTAGGTAGGCCTCTTTTAGGTCTAGGGTGGCTAACCAGGCATCCTTGGAAAGCATAGGAAGAAGCTGTGGGAGGGTGAGGAGTTTGAATTTTGGTATCACCAGAAAGGTGTTTAGAATGGATAGATCGAGGACTGGCAGGGAATCGACTTGCTTTTTGGCCTCTGCCCACTGGTTTGTAGGAAAATCTAGAAACCCTTTTGGGGTTGGCAGAGTGTGAAAATAAAATTTGTATCCCTGGGACACTATGTTGAGGACCCATCGGTCGTTGGTAATAGAGTCCCAATTGTTTGCATGGAAGGAGAGTTTTCCTCATAGGGGCATAAGCAGGTGGGCAGAGGTAAGGGGTGGAGGTGTAAAGTCATTGTGAGTTCTTACCATAAAGGGGTGGCTTAGCACTCCCTGTTTTTGAAGAGGAGGAACTCCATTGCTTAGATCTCTGTATTCCTTGGGACTGCTGTCTGTGAGGTCTGCTTCCCATGGGTCTTGGCTGAGCTGCCCTGGAGGGAATTGGAAAGGACCAGTGCTTGGAGGGACAATGCCTACTGAACCTCGGAGGCTGGACATGTAAAAAGTCTTTAACTGTGTGCATAGATTTAGCTTTTTCTTCCATCTTTTTTAAGACCTCTTCTGCCTTGGTGCCAAACAAATTGCCTTTGTTCAATGGTGTGTCCAGTAATTTTGATTTGACATGGTCTGGTAAGGTCTGTTCCTTAAGCCAAGCATGCCTTCTAAGGACAGAACCAGGGACTGCTGCCCAGCAAGATGCTTCTATGGCATAAAAGCCACATTGCAAGGTGTGCTTAGTAACTTTGCTTGCAGAATGCATAAGCTCTTGTAATTCTTTATTTTCTGCACAAGCAGAAAAGAAAGATATTTTTTGTTTGAGGAGTTCCATGGTATGCTGCTGATATTTCAGCATGTGGAACTGACAATTTTGTGTTCTAATAGCGAGAGTTGCACAGGTGTATACTTTTTTACCCCATCTCTCTAAAGCTCGGGAATCCCTGTCTGAGGGGGTGGGATTCTTAGCTAAGGTTGCTTTAATTCCTTTATGTCCTTGGGAGATGACTTCCGGGTCAGCAGTAGGATTTTTGAAAAGGAAATTGTGAGAGTCAGGGACACTGTAGTACCAGTCAGGTTTCCTGGGAGCAGGAGGAAGGGTGTCAGAAGTCAAACTGGATTCCATAAAAACATCATCCACAACATCCAGGACAGGAGGAATGGCTAAAGGTCTGTGCTGTGGTAAATCTAAAAATTCTCTTGAGTCTCTTTTTTGACTGAGGATAGCCCTGACATTCAGACTGGAAATGCTCCCTTAAAGTATCTTGGGTTTCACCAAATGAAAAATCCTCGGGAGGAGAGGCAGAAGGAATGGATTCCTCTCCATCAGAATCCTCATAAGCAGAGAGGGGTTGCATGTCTTCATATTCAGAAACCTCAGAGTCATCGTCATCGGACTCCTGTTCAGATAAAACTACTTGGGACAAGTCTCTTTTTCTTTTGGAAGGGGTAGCCTGGCTTCCCCTAAGAGGCATGATAAGGTCTTTTGCCATTTTAAGCATTTGAGATTGAGGCATGGAAGCAGGTGGTTGAGCTTGGGTCGTCGTTTTTTTAGGCATAGTTCGTACCCTGGGCCTTAGAAACTCAGTAGGTTTAGAAAGAACTGAAGACACGAAAGAAGTCCTCGGTTTGTGTCAAGTATCGGTAGTGCGAAGAACTTTGTCGAAAGCTGGTGCCTGCTCAGTGGCTCTGGACCCATCCAAGGTAGAGACATCTGCAAGATCCTTAATCGAAGAAGAGTCTTGCTGCATACCGGACATCTGAACAGGTCCCGGTATTGGACTGTGAATCCACAGAAGCTGGCATCAGGGGCTGCAAAAGCACCTCACTGAGGACCGGAGAACTGACGACTAGCTTAATGGAAGCATCGTCGGCAGTTTTGGACCTGTGTAGTCTGTCTCTGTCTTTAGCCTTACATTTTTTTCGGAAGCCATATTGGAATATGAGGACTAAGAGCAAAAATATGAAGCTACAATAAGGGCCTGATGATGTATAGTTTTGGCATTGAGCAAAGCACAAAAATGACAGCGAGGGACATTGTGGTCTGGGCCTAAACCGGTGACGCAGTAAAAATGGAAGTCTCAGTGTGGTACTTGCTTTCCAAAGGAGAGACAATTGTTATCTTTTTCTGACATCAGTTAGAGCAAGAAAAAAGGATCCCCAACAGGGTACTTAGCTTTAGAAGACTTCAACTTCAATTCGGAAATGCAAACTCAGGTAGTGGCCAACTGGCACTCCTGGAAACTGCTTCTGGTTTGGGCTCTTCGCCAAGAAAGACTGATATAATGGCATTGGCTGCCTGATTTTCTACCACTGATGACCTGATGTCAGTCCTGGAGTAACAGCAACCGACACAGAAATACTAAGCCTCTGTAATTCGGGATGACTAAGGGCTACCCCTGGCAGGATAACCCAAGTGTGATGACTGCAACAGTGAAACACGAAGAACATCAGGTGTGTCCTCATTCTCCCATTACACTAATGGGAGTCAATGGGTTAAGGCTATGACATTATATTCTTTGACATTATGTAGACATGTTTAATACTTAGAATCTGCACTTAAATACAGTGTGAGTTACCAAGTCACTTACAAACACAAAATGATACTGACAGAAATGATGCTTCTTTACCTGGCACAGTCTTCCATGTTCAATGTTTCTATATAATAATGGTTACATTTGTTGCTGCCTCAACATGTTAAATTATCAAAAATTATCATGTCAAAATGTCAGAGTTTTAAATTGTGATATATGATTGTCCACTTTCCAAAATATGTTACACTGAAATTTTCAACATTCTAAATGAGCAGACATTCAGTACTGAAAGGACAACTTGCATCACTCAACATTTTGTATAAGAATTATTCTTTTGTATTTACTCAGTGTCTTGTAACCCAGTAGGATTAGGTCTATGTGATATACTCATAAAACTGTATGTTTTATTGACATAGTACCAATATTGTTAATTTTCTTGCTTTTCTGCCTCTTAGACATGATCATTACTGAGAAATTTTACTATAGCAATGCACTTACCTGGTTAACATATGCAAACAAATAAAATAAATCACTGAAGGCCATGAACTCATATCTCAAAGATCACCCTACAGAGCAGACTCTAGATATCTATTGGGGCTCCATTGATTAGCATGCACTTAAAAAGGACAACATTGACTGAAGATGAATAACTGTTGTGAGGGCAATCCATCTTTCATGTCCAATCAGAGTGCTGTGGTGTGGCAGTCTTTTAAATAAAGCCCAAAGCCACTCATTGCCTTAGATGGTGCACTCTGTTTGGCTTAGGTATTATGTCTTTTATACCTCCTGTAAAAGGATTGTTTTACTATTGTAAGTCAAAGTAATCTCATGTCCTCTCATTGGCCAGCTTCTTAAGGTGCAATACATAACAGCTGCCTTACTGTCCACTTCAAGTATGTCAGAGTCCATGCACATCACAATTATCCACATACCCACAAAGATGCATCTTTGACATGATGTGTGACATGTATGGCTAGTAACAGAAAAGGACATAAAAGTGTCTGAATAACCTTACTACCAGATCCATGGCAGAATCAGTCCATGTGGTATGAGCATCAGATGATTTATTTATTTATTTACTTTTTACAATAATTTGATAAAAGTCTTTTTAAATGTCTTTCTAAATGCATGGCCTCAGTAAAGTGTTTGCTAACAGTTATTATATGAATTAAATTAGTAAGAATACAAAATGTAAATTGCTCTCTCTATTGAATCATTGTTTCAGTACAATAAAAGAAGAGTATTTTTATTCTGCAATCATGTAATTAGTAAAATAATCAGAAGATGAAGAATGAATTCACTGGTGCATACAAGAGGATATGAGAAAAGTGGAGCTGCAGAGAAATTATATAGGGCTAAATTATTTTTCTGGTGGCATTTTTATAACATTTATGTACACCTCTGAATGGATGTGAGGCACTGTCATTATTTCTGACATTCTAGTCAACCTCTATAATGTAAGGATCTGACACTTACTCAGTAAAGTTTTCACTTTCATCCAGAGTGATGAACATTTAAAGGCATTCACAAAGATATGCAAACCAGATACTGTTATTCCAAAATATAAGACTTGCCTTCTGATTTCACAAAGATAGTAATTGGGTAAGATATGTCTCTAAACAGTGAAGCAGATTAATTAAGTTTCATCTTCATACTACTGACAACCAAGCAAACTAAAGTAATCTGAAATATATCTACAGTGGAGACATTCATTTTTAGTGATATACCTCTACTATACAATCTGTGTAGGTAAGAACTGGGCTAGAATGGACATGGGCTCTTATGATTAGTCTGGGCAATGCAACTGATGCAGCAAAAAGGGAAAAAGAGACAGGAAGTAACTGTGCTTTGTTCTGTGTAAAATGTCAGGGAGGGTAGAACCACCTGAGTTGGCCGGTAACCAAATTAAAAGCAATGACACAAAAGATCTAATAGATTTTAAACCTGAATCTCTCAAATACCATAACATGTCAGACCCACTATGCAAAACAAAGCCTCTGATAAAACAGTGGCAGAAATAGTGCAGTTTTTAATGTCCGCAAATAGTTGCAGATTGTAAACATAACTAGCACCTTAACAAAACCAACCAGTACCTAATCAATTACATATGACAAGTGATGCTATAGTCTGAAAGCCTGATCGTAAATCAGACTTAGCAGGATATGTGGGACAACAGTTTTGTCATAGCAAAGGAACTTAGCTGATGGAAAGCAGAAATTATGGATACTAAAAGATCTTTGGGGGAATAAATGTAATTAAAAATTTCAAAGAGGGAATCTAGTAAAACGTGAAGAAGATAAGAAATATATTTTAATGGTCTGGAATTATATTAGGTAGGAGTTAAATGACATGCTAAATATCATTTTCTTTTATTGACAGTCAGAGACAAGCAAGTACCAGCTCCTTTCTGCTCCTTCTCTCATCAGAAGCAAAATTGAAGGGTTTTTTTTTCCACATGGTCTAGTATTAACTGACTCTTTCTTGCTATTATTCAAGGGCTTCATCTATTTCTTGACCTCGAGGTGTTAAGAAAAGGAAGAGCATATCCATTTTTTGCTGATCAGAGCCAAATAGTGGCAAATGGGGCAGAAAGAAATAGTGGTAACTCCGGAAATATGAAAGTAGGCATATACTATACACAAGATGTAGATGAAATTAGGGATGCATATAGTAAGTATTGGGAACTCCTACAGGTGGATACTGCCATCTCAGAAGTGGTAGGAAAGGAGCCCAAATTCATTTACAAAAATAAGTTGAATCTATATAGAATGTTATGTGGCCCAAATAGAGTTAATTATAAGAATAATAGCAAGAAAGAGTCAGTTAATACTAGACCATGTGGAAGATGTAAATTTTGTGATACTATAGATGAATCAGCAACGTTCATACACCCAGTAACTCAAGAATTGTTTAAATTCTACTGTGAGGCAGACTGTGAAACTACACACGTGGTATATTTAGCCACATGTCAGTTATGCCCAGCTTTTTATGTGGGCAAGACAGATAGACGGCTTAGAGATAGAGTAAGGGAGCATCTCTATAACATCAGGATAAATTCAGAGAAAAATGCACTGTCTAAACATGTAGTGTCTACCTCTATCGAACATAAATTCAAGTTTAAAGCTGTGTATGTCAATAAACCTACAATACGTAGAGGTACTATACATAATACCACTGAATGTAATGAAAGTAAGTGGATAATTAAACTTAGGGCGGATCGTGAGCCTGGACTTAATGAAAGCATCCCTATTAAACCTATTTTGAAAAATAGAAGAATAAAAGTTAAATGAATTGACAAGTGTTTGTTTATTATATATTTGATATGAAATTAAGGAATACAATAGATTTTAGACTATATATTTTTTTTTTGATAAGCATTATATATGTAAGTAAAGTGTATTGATTACTATATATATATATATATATATATATATATATATATATATATATATATAAATACATTAGATAAACATGTAAGGGATAGTAGACAGTATAATGATGTATTGTTAGGTATATATTATACAATGAAATTTAGTGACATGATTATAAGTACACCACTGAGCCTTAAATATTTGAATATATGATATGAATTTTCAGCTAGTAGAAAGAAATGCTCTTTACACTATAATCTAACAATATATGTATATTTTCATAAAAGTTTTTTACAAAAGTTTTTTACAAAAGTGTTTTGTGTGAGTACTGCCAAAAATATTTACCTATCTATTAATTCATTTTATTTTTATTTTTAAAATAATATTGTGACATTTCATTATTCCAGTATTTAATATATGTCCACTTTTAATATGGCTCACCATTCAGTTTCAGTGCACATCGTCGTTTATATTATATGTGTACTATTAATTTGGTTTATTTATTTATATTAACTTATAATATTCATTTCTAGGTTTGATATATACAGTTAAATATTCATATTAATTCAAATACACCTATTTAATATTGCATATAAATACAGCTTTTACATACTGATTTAGTATATATAAAAGTGCGTGAAAAGCGCTAAAATGTATACAAGTGAAATGGTTGATTTATTCTATGTATATATGTAGTTATTTTAACCTAGAGTATGTTTTTTGGAATTTTTATTAAGAATGATTATGCTTTTATTGCAACTTTTGCATATTGATGACTTTTTAATATAACACACATAACGCGTAAGCTTGGAAATGTGGGTGAAGTGACGTATTAATTAAAGGAAGTGACGTTAATATGAATTATACTATAAATTCATTTGAAATGCATATCAGTTATAAGTGGCCTGATGAAGCCTACAGGTGAAAGCGCTTGCCAATCTGTTGTATTTTAAATAAATATAAGATTTTTGGATTACTATCTTGGTCGATCCGTTTTTTGTTGGTGAAACGAGGTGAAACGAACGTTGCTGTTTTCAAATAAGGGATTTATTGGCCGAGAAGTGGAACGCTGTTAACATCACACTGTTTGGAATACTAGCTTGGAAGTCTTGGTCGATTATACAATGCTGTTAAGCTGGTAATGCTTAAACATTTCAGTTAAGCTGGTAACGCTTGGAAATAATCTGCTTGGAAGATTTGGTTGGTCAAATAACTTCATTAAGCTGGTAATGCTTGAAAACTTTTAGTTAAACTGGTAACTTTTAGAAACTTTTTTGCCTTTGGCGTACAGATAATATATCCAGAACTGTGAAACAGTTGTAATACGCTGAAATCTAATATCTGCCTTATGCTCTCCTCTTCATTTTTATTTAATTACTATCAAATCAATAGTTTGTAACAGACACATTTTCTCATCTCAAAGTCCTTTATAAGCTAGGCATAGTTTATGATGCAAATGTCTATACTGGAATGTCTATAACACATTATTTCCTAATCTGCCATAATATGGGAGATATTCAGTTTCACCCAGTCATCTAATGAACTTACATTATATTCCTTCCAGAATAATCAGCTTTACCTTGCTATAAGTGCAAAATAAAGAATTACATTAAACAATTGACCTTAGATAAGCTATGAACAATTTCTTCTTAAAAAAGAATATCCCTAGAAATACAATTTTTATAAATGAATTCTACAAATCCCATTACTTTGGCTGTAGATACATAGACTTGATTCCTAAATTTTAGATTACTATTTATTTATTTATTTAATTTTATTTTATTTTACATTTGTTTACTGGGGAGGTCTGACTGGGCACAGAGCCCATTTACAGCAGAAGCCGGGGGAGGGGGATTCCGTAACAGTTTATAACACACAAAATTTACAAAAAGCATACAATATTACAAACTTTAATTTACAGCAAGTAATAAATGCAATAATATTGAGCAACAACGATATTGTATATCAATTAGACAAGGAATTTAACAATAGTATAAAGTTAAGGAGATTTACATTGATAATATGTGTTTTCTAGTGCAACAGCTGAAGTCTTTTAGGTGATCTTGTCAAATTGTCTGATTGTCTGCCAGTTTTAAAATGTTGTAGTTGTTAACAGGTCATATTGCCTGAAATAAAGAAAAAAAATGCATATTTGGGGGTGGAAGAGGGTGGAAGTTTGAGAACAAGGACTTTGTTTATGTAAGTTGAATGTGATTGTGCTAAAATGTGTATTAGTAGGTGGTAAAGGTGGGACAGTGGAGTAGGTAGGAAGTTTAGGGTTTAGCCAGGGGTATGGCATGAACCTATCCACCTTTTGATCAAATTGTGTGTAAGTACCATCTTGAAGTGGAATAGGTTTTCAGTTAATAAGATTGACTGAGGGAGACTGTTCCAGATTTTGGGTATATAATTTGAGTAAAGAGAGTCTCCAGCCTTGTTATTCGATTTGGAAATATAGAGAAGAGATTTATTTGATGAGAGGAGGAGATGATTATTAATGTAAGGCTGGAGCACTTGGAGGGCTGGGGGTTTATCTTGTTGTTAAATGAGTTTGTGGGTGGTAGTGAGTTGGGTGTCAGTTAAACGGTGGGGTAGCTCTATCCTGTTTAGCTCTGTAATGCCTAGCAGTGATAGGTTTGATGAGGGGCATTGGTTGCAAATTTAACACTTTGTTATAACAGGCCTCAAGTTTTGTTACTTCAGTATTGTTTAAATTGGTGACAAGTTTTGTTAATTCAATAGTGTTTAAATTGTTGACTATGGGGGAGGCATATAATAAGGTGGAGAGAAGCTGGGTTCTGGCTATTTCTTGTTTGGTAGCAGCAGTGAGGAAGGGTTTAATTCTTTAAAGGGAACCTAGTTTTGTATGTGTCTTTTTGATGGCTTAAGCCAGGTGTTTATTAAATTACATGTTATTATCTATTATTACACCCAGTAATTTAGTTTAGGGCACTGTTGATATGGCAGTATTGTCTGACGAGCATATTTGAAATGATGTAGGGGAGCCGAAGGATTTACCAGGATGAAAGACCATGAGTTTAGTTTTATTTGGATTAAGTAATAGTTGTGCATCAGACAGCCAAGATTCTATGGCTGAGAAGAGTTTTGTTTTTACTTGGAGATGTTGTAGGTTTGGTGCAATGCAAATGAGCATAGAATCATCTGTATATTGCACAATGGTTGAGCAGCCATGTCTAGTTTATTGGTAAAAAGAGTGAAGAGAAGGGTACACAGGATTGAGCCCCGAGGGACTCCCATGGAAACAGGTAAGAGGAATGAGAGATCATGTTGCCATTTGACAGCTTGTTGGCGATCAGTTAGGTAGTTATGAAACCAGGCTAAGAAATAGTGACTAAGACTGAAAGAGGCTAGCTCTGTGAGGAGTTTCTGGTGAGGTATGGTATCAAATACTTTAGAAAGATCTAAGAAAATGAATGATACTTTTTTGCCATCATTTCTATGTTTATTTATAGTATTTGTAAAGTTTAGAAGGGTAGTTGTACAGTGGTTGAGGCAGAAACCATGCTGTGTATCAGCTAGGAGGTTGTTAGTTAAGAGATGACAAATGAGAAATGATATTAAACAAATTGGGTGCTAACACGGATCCCTGTGATACTCATATTTGTACCTGTTTCCAATCAGAATGATAGCTATTTATCTTAATCCTCAGTTTTCTAATGTGAAGCTAATTTTGGACCTAAAAATTACATATGGGTTTAATGAACATTGATACATAGATTTAATAATAACACTGCATGGTACAAATGCCTTGGATACATCCAGATAGACTACCACTGCTCTAATAACAATTCTAATAGCCAAGGCTATATTTGCAGGCTTATAAAAATTAACCTAATTTGTAAGAATGAACCCATTTTTTCATAAACTCTTGCTGTGAGATGTCCATTAAGATTCTTTTTAACTCATCATACATTAACACTTTTTTAAGACATCTTTCAAAACTCTTGCCAATTAATGGATTTAAACTAATTGATTTACAATTGGATACCTTGTCATTTGCTTCAGTTTTTTTAATTGGAACATTTACACCCTAAATACAGGAAGGTACCACACCAGATAATAACTTCTTAAAAATCTTTATCGCACTTGTTATCTACTTAAGTGGAGTTAAAGAAAAACTACCTGAAATATTATGAGGTTAAGGGTTATTATCACCCTTTATATTAGCTAGGGATTTACTTAATTCTTCATTCAAAACTGAACAGTGCATAAGATATTTTATCACAAAGGCAGCCTCATGATAAACGCATTCTGTATCTATGGTTGGAAAAAATGAAATGTCTGTTAAACAAATTGGCCAGCTGAGAACCAGAGTGCAATATGATACCCTCAGAAATGGTAGGGTCAATAGTGCTAGTCATATGTTTACCCTGTTTAACATAAGCGAAAAGCATTTTACTGGACCCTGAAACTAGCAAATTATTTTCATAATTAGTTTTTGCCATTCTCAAAGACAATTTTAACCATTTCCTTATAAAACTGTATGCCTTCTTGAAAATGATGTTATTATACTTCGTCCAGATTAACTTTCTCATTTTGCTTTGTAATAAATATCCTGTAGCAACATGTTTACAGCAGATATTCTCTGGTGTAAATGAGAACCAACTCTGTTTACCCATATTGTTCTGACTTTCTCCCATAGAGTTACTACTATCTTTTATTTCAGTGTCAGACATGTTAGTTTTGTCATAAATAAACACTGTATGGTATGAGGATTAAAATGAGTCGGAACTAGAAAATCAAATGGTATATGATCTAATCCACAGAAGGGAATAACTAAGTAATATTGACTACCCTTTTTGATATATTTGTAATTGACTAATCAAGTATATTGACTTTCCTGGCTAGAAAATTAACAAGCTGCACAACCTTTTTCAATAGCATTATATCATAAAACTCTTTCTCCAATGCCATGGCATGAGTTCTATCACTCTAATTTGAGAAAACTAAAATCTGCCAAAATAATAAGATTTTCAAAACCCATACATTTCTGTAGTCTCTCAATATATTCTGTCTGATCAAGTACTATTATACTAGAAAAGTTCAATTTAAATATGGTGTTTAATGGAGGGGCAAATATTCCCTCACTCCCCTAAAAGAAGAACTTTTCCCTGTACCCACAAATTTAATATAAACAGTTGTAAGTTTGTTGTACCTTGTTGAAAGGGGATGTTTGTTTGCAGTAGCTACATATGAAATGAGGGTTTATTCCATTTGTGAGTATATTTTAGGGCAAAAACCTTCTTTTTGACTAAGTACACTTGAGGATGTATAATACATTTAACAGTGCAATTAAAACAACATAATAAATCTATGCGAACCATGACTAAATAGGAATACCAGAAATGTCAACAAGTAAAGGATTTATTTACTCTTTGGTGACTAGATTAGTCCCACTAGGTTAGTGGCCTCTTTTCAGGAGAGATCTGAGGTGATATTTATATTACAAGGGGAAATTTGGCCAATGCATCAGGGAACTTCCCTTAATCTTTGAAATAGATGCCATGGAATCTTTTACATCTTCCTGATCTATCGCCAACTCAAGCAAATCAGACCTTAGTTTAATATCTCATCTGAAGGACAACACTCCAACACACTCAGGACAGCAAAACCCCCATGCTCCTTTGCAGTGTCAGCATTTCATTTGCCCAATGTGGGACTAGAATGCAAAGCCTTCTACATGAAAGGTGACTGTGCTACCTGTTGCTCCACTGAAAACTACTTTGCGATCTGTTAGAAAAAAAATCAGATGCCTTTCAAAAAAAAGGACTTTAAGAATACATTGTTAAAATATCACTTTGTAGGGGGTTGTTTTTATTACTTTTAAGAAAAGTGGCATTTTAAATAACTGATCGCACTGCATTGTAAATGGTCACAGTGCACCCATTAATATACAAGACCTTGTGCTATTTATCTGATTACTGAATTCTGACACACTTTTTCCTTCTTTAACTACATCACATGCTATTTTAGTTTCCCTTGTAAATCAGTTCCAAAAATACAATATATATAGATAGAAAATAAATACAAAAGGCAACCATGAATTTAGGAAAGGTTGTACCAGCACTATTAGGTATACTAATGTAACACATGGATTTTTACTTCTGTTGTATTACATTACTGTCTAATACTATTTTGACAAATTTTTGTGTGAAAATGTAAGTGTGCTGTTAGCAGAGACATCAGTATAGCCAAAAATGAGGACTATGGGAGGGCTTGTCTGACAGATGTATTTTTGTGACTATTACATGAGCTCTGGTTTTGCAAGTTTGCTAAAAGAAAGAATATACTTGGCATTACAGAATCTGTTTTATATTCACTTGGCCAATTTTCTTTTCAGAACACTACATACTGTGCTAACTGTGCTAAGGGCAGACGAATCAAACAAGTACAATACTTTTATAATAAACATTGAAGTATAATACAGCCAGCTACAATTACTGCAGACTGCACTATAAAGAAACCTTCATGAGTACTTAAATAATGGCTAAGTACCAGTTTTGCAGACTGAGCATTGCTCTCTTTTAATGAAACGAGGCCAATAATTTGCTGATATGAAATTTTAATGGCCAGTGTTCTTTTCAAGGGCGTGCAGCAGCATTTATTCTTAATGCTGTTTTGATCAATGATTTTACTGGCAGAACTCTGGCACATTAATACAGAGGTTTAAACCTCTGGGTAGCTAATGATCTTAATCTATTTGTCTTGTTTCTGGTTCACACTATATACAAGCAGTACTCCTGTGTCACCAATGGAAAAAGGCTCTTATGTCCAGAGGGCTTACCTTGTCAGAACATGAATAAGTTAAAAGCACTCACACCATCATCATGTTTTCTCCTTTGCTTTTGCTTTTTTTCTTTTTTGGAATCCTTACATTCAAAATGAGAGGACATGGACAAAAAAAGATGCTGTGACAGACATGACTGTAAAATAAATATTCAATGTTTTTCCACTCTCCCTTTCAGACGGCAAACAATGCACCAAGTAAACTGACTGTTTACATCTGGTTTCAATTAACAAACCTGGTGTTACAGCACTGACTTCAGGGCAGAAGAAATAGAGGCCATTTCTACTTTTTTAAATGATTTTTGCCTGCATGTTCTGTAACTGTTTGAGACTGAACTCTAATTCTCAGCACTATTTGTGGTTGAGACAGACATTGCCTTTGGTCCACTGATCAGTAAACGAGACGATGCATATAATCTGATTTCATGTGTAAATGTTTAGAAGTTATTAGACTAGGAAAACAGAATAAAATGTGGCAGAACTAGCAAGACAACCAATTGACTTGATTACAATTGACACATCTTACCCACTTTGTACAGGCCACAGGTCAAGTCTAATGTTGGTACAAACCTAACCTCCATCTAATGAATACATCTCATCTTTTTGGGGCAAGTGGAAAGCACATGAGTTCACAGGTCAGCTGAATGACCTTCAGAAATACAACACAAATAGCTGGTTTCCAGTGACATCTTTACTGCCTTGGAAATAACATGACAAAGATATTATGAGCTACCATCTTGCCAGGATAATGTGAGCATCATATGCATAATGTCCTGCTGTACTGGAAACTAATTTAAGAGCAGGTACACTAATTATAGATATGGACAAACACTACAATAAGGGATATATTCCTGTGAAGCATATCTCCCTGTCTACTACCTATGAGTAGTATCAGTTTACTCTTCTGGATATTACTGCATGCACTAAGTGTTGGTCCCTATTTAGAGAAATGATTAGACACAATAAGCTTCTCTCATATATACAGTGTGGGATGTAATCCTTAAAAAGACTGCCCCTGTGCTTGCTAACAGTAACATGGGTTTGCTAGGTTGCAAGGAAGGGGCAGTATTGCACATCTTCTGCATCTGGCACATACTCCATAATGTATACTCAGACTAATTGGCTGGAACTGAGATGAAGGCAAAGACTTCTGATCTAAAAAGACTCCCCATATGCTAGACAATGAGGCACATCAGTCTGAAAGTTTCAAAATATCAATAAGTATGACTCTTGTGTCTAGGATTCTAAAATGTTTCATCTTGTGCAACCAACAATCACAAAATTGTGCAAAAGTGCACACACACACGCACACACACACACACACACACACACACACACACACACACACACACACACACACACACACACACACACACGCACAAAATCAGCAGATAATCACTCTGCTTAAATAGAGGGCACATAATATCAAAAACAGATACCTGAGGCTTCATACCTCTCAACCTCTTAGCACAGGAAATTTAAACAAGATAAAAAATAATGTGGGGACAATGGTCCAAAATCAATGACAGATTTTATATATTGCTCTTATAAATTTAAAAAGTTGATAGAATAACAGGTTTTGCTACATCTATTGCATCTGAAACTCAAATACCTGTCAGTCATTAGATAGATACTTCAACCCTCAATGATTTTCTAGAAAACCACAAATTTTAAAAGGGTCAGACCAAAAACAATAAAACTGTCTTTCGGCTTTTCCCAGGTAGGGGTCGCCACAGTGAAACTCCGGTCCGCTAATGATTGGCAGTAGATTTTTATGTGCTGGCTTGCCGGGCCTAATGCACAACCTTCAACAAAGGAACGCCCATTCACGCATGTCGACACACAGAAGACGCTCTAACTGAGAATTGAACGTGCAATGTCTAACTGTGAGGCTGAAACAAAAATCTGGACAGTTGAGATGCCTGCATATAGACCCTAAATCACAAAAAAAAATTCCATGGAGCAAACCAATACTGAGCAGAAGCCACCAGTAAACAAATATTCTCTGGTAAAGTTCAGAAGGAATGCATAAAAAAAATTCAGCTCATCCTTGTGTGGCAGCGTCCATAGATTCATCAAGCACAATTAGGAATATTTGTGGCATGAAAACATCCCAGTTCACAGAGAACATTTGCTCCATATGAGTCATTGCTGCTAAATGAGGCAGTAACTGACTAGAAACACTGACATCAGATGTGTGACATGGCATCTGATCTCGGTTCTTATAACACACAGTAATAGGATAGGGACTGGCTAACTAGATGTGTTAATATACAATAATGAAAGGAGGGGCAGGCTTGTTAATGGTCCACATTTATGAATGTCTAATGTTCGCTCTGCTAGAATGACACATATGATAGCCCACTACTTTGTGTTCCTTAAACAGCTCTGCATGTCGTGTAGAAAGCATAGTCAGCTGAATTATATGTTAATAAACCAATCCAATATGGTGGAGTTATTCAGGAAGCAATAAAGTATCCATGTAGAGATGGTGCAGCTCTATGCCATGAACACCAAAACCTAATGGAATACAGCCACAATCACACTTAAGAAAAAAGCAATGTTAAGGGCTGTTGCTGCTGCTCTCTTGCATGTGCATGTGTAATGGGTTCAAATCTATGCTGTTGATGCTGCTGACAGACCTCGTCCAAGGAGCAAAAGGGTGTTATGACCCAGGTTAGCATATCATCGACTGCACAATAAATAGTAGAATGATACAGGGATGATAGAGAAACGCTACAGGAAATCTGCAACCTCTGTCACCCCATCTCAGACCCAGAGGAAATTGATTAGAAACTATACCAGTGGACACTAAAGTATGCATAGCATTACGAGTATACTGGTACAACCCAGGGACCCACAGGGATATACTGCAGGGAAGGGAGTACATCTATTTTCCCACACCCACCAGAGGACAGAGCAAGAGCAATGCAGGAATTCTGTGCTGTAAGACATGTCACTGAAGTTTTAGCGGTCATAGACTGCACTCACATAGAAATAAAAGTCCAACCTGGTGAACAGGAAAGAGCATTCATCAAAAGGAATGGATTTCACTTAATCAACTGCCAGGTTGTCTGTAGTGTTCATGGGATCGTCCTCAGTGCCTGTGTAGGCAAGCCAGGCAGTTATCATGACTCACACATGGCACACCTCACAGCTTTACACAAGGTTTGCTAGTGGTGATGTTTTACAAGGCCATCTACTGGGTGATACAGGTTATGCACTGAAGCCATAGCTCATGACACCCATCAGAAATGCATATACTTCCACAGAAGAAGGATACAATGATGCCCATGCTCAAACTAGAAACATCATAAAGTGTGTGTTTGGCATACTGAAGCCATGGTTCAGCTGTCTAGACACATCAGGAGTTACCCTGCAGTATGATCCAGGCATCTGTGCAGAAATTCCCACAGTCTATGCCATGTTGCACAACATCATCTTGAGGAAACAGCTGCAACAGGGGCAACAAGGACCAGGACTTCAAATTCCCCGACCACAAGCAGGGCCAGTGCCTCCCATACATATGATGAGGAATCTGAGGGAGAATATCCAGATGCAGAGGTAGTCGGCAGATGTAGGTCTACACAAAATGCCCTTACCCTGTCTAAGAAGCAAAGGATGGCATGCACTCACCAAATAAGACTCAAAGGTCGGCACACACACCCATCAACAAAGATGCAAATGACAGCACATGCACTCACCTGTAAAGGAACACATATAACAACTGAAGCACATACAAATATTAAAAGCTAATGTCCATAAACGTTACTTATCCATGTACTGTCTGTGCATGGATGGCAACAAGCAGAGACAGCCCCAAAGCACATGACTCCTAACTTCAGTAATGTCAAGGTAAGTGTGGAACCTGTAGTATATGAATAAATGTGTAAGAAGATAAACTACCTGCATACTGTCAGTCTCATACATATCCACTCTGTGCATGAAACATGTATGCAACCCTAAGTCAAACCCAACTGAAAAAGTCCCATGGCACAGTCATCATCATTCTTACAGGATGGGAGGATGTAGTAGGCCAAGGGTGACACCAAAGACATGGGAATGCCAGCCCTCCCCCAACAGATGTACCATCACAGACACTTCCCAATCCAATGTGTCACTCATCCTAGCCAATGAGCCACCCACATGGTTGAGACAATCACAGAACAGCAAATGATAAAACAATTTTGTGAAGTAACCACAGTTATGTGAATAACACAGCAAGAGCTGGCACGTGCAGTACAGAGGCAGTGAAATTTTAAAATAGCATACATTGCAAAATGCTTTTTCCCATTGCTTATCAAAATACATTCAAAGTATGAACATGTAAGCAGTTTGTGTAAAAGACAAACATAACTTATAAAATAGTCCAGTGATTTGCAAAATAATCTTTTCTAAATAACTCTCAGTAATGCTCTGTCTATATCCAGTTAATATCTCCTTCCACTTCCATAGCTATATCATTACCTTTCAATAGTGTAGATTAAGCCCTTTTATTACTGTGAAAGATACAAATGAGTTGTGCAATCATTAGCATTCCCGAATACCAAAAAAAAAAAAAAAAAATCACTTGGTGCAGGAGATGTAAACATGGTGTAGGTAGCTACACGATTGCATGCACATACCCTAGGACTGCAGGATGCAGGAAGATGCAACAATTATTAGCTGCAAATGGCTTACAACTGTTTCTGATTGCTCTGACTGCTACAAGTACTCCTGAAATGAAAGTTCTCTCTGAAAAGTTTGCATCATGCTGAGTAAATTTACAATAAAAAATCAAAAATACCTTGACAGCTACGAGAACAACCTTAACAACAATGACAATGTCCATCCTTTGCTTAAAATCTGTCTTAAATGCTGACCAGCTATATTACACATTGAAACAAAGATGCAAATAAATGGCCATGACATTGCATTTCTGTAGTTAAGCTGAGAGAAGGGAAAGATATACAGAAAATAAAGAAAAAAAGTAGCTGCCAGTGTTGGCTACTTAGACATTAAAATGGTTTGGACTACTGGTAGTGTAAATTATTGGTCAGTATGGCATTGATCTATACTTGTTCAAGCAAATGAGAAAGTCACATTGTTTTTTCATCATGTGTTAGTGGCAAAGAAGGATAAGAAGCACAACTGAGTGTGTTGTTCTTTCGCTGAGTTGAGGGTTCAATTCCAGATAGTATACTGTCTGATAGAGGTAATGCATATATCCAGAGTAAATGATCAGGTTGTACCACCCACAGATCTAGAACAATTCATAATCCTGCCTTTTCATTAGTATTATATTTAGTTGTTACTACTGACAATTGTTTTTTTTTTTTTTTGCTTTTCCTTTTTTTTGTGTTCCTCATTTGCCCACATTTTTGGCAGAGCACACTTTTGAGTGTGAGTGTTACGAAGCAGTGAAGTAGAGACCACTTCCCAAAAAAACAAACTGAGAACTTTAATATGGCTTGCCATCATTAGCGCATTTCAAACGGCAAAGGTGTGCTTTGCTGCAGCACTCCGAATACAGTAAGAGAATAAATTCTACATTGCATCTAAGTATCATTGCAGCACATGGGTTAATTTAAATAATTTTAAAAAATATAAAGAGGATGCAGGGTTTGAAGCTACATGCTGCTTGGAATGTTTGCAGCAGATGTGAAAATGCAGCTTGTGATTTCTTGTGCGGAATGAAAATACATCTTCTTTTGTGTTTGTAATTTCACCACGGGTTAGCAGAGTGCAAAAAGGGCACGGTTGATGGGGTGAACAATTTCATTTCTGCAGTCTTCATTAGTGCAAACATGTTTGGCACTGAAGCAGTATTTGTAATAAGTTAGTGATGTGCCCATGCTGCGTACCTGTTTCTGTGGCAGAAGCTGTAAATGAACTGCCTTTGGCCCCTTAACACAGTTTCTCTGGGGTACAGTGTGAATGGACTTTGAAAATCATTACTCCTGATGTAGGAGTCACTTTCATCATAACTTTATATGCTTTTATTTCCAGTCGTCATACCTTCATATGCTTTTATTTCCAGCCTCTTGATTCGTGTACTAGCTAGTTCCTGAGCAGTGCACAATCAAGCTTACCTGCTTTAGGAAAAAAAGTGAAAAATGTTACTTGGGAAGCCTTTTGTAGAGTAAACAGGCTTAATGGCAATGCACAAATGTCAGCAGTCTGCACAGTACCAAGTGGAGAACATCCATATACTGTTTAGTTGTCTCCGTGATGCAAGGTGTAATTGCACTGATTAGAGCACCAGGGTTCAAATCCAGATAACACTTTTTCTTACAAAGTTTGTCAGAACGCAATTTCAAGCAACACTTTGATTAGGAAGGTAACACTACATACAAATGTCTATCATAATTATGTTTATTCCAATACATGTCTCATTAATGCTTTGATAAATTAATTTTGTAAGTAGCATGGGATTGTGTGTGTAATTGTTTAAGCAGAATATTTTTGATAATGGAACAAAATGCACTTTTTGTGGACTAGCTATTAAACAAGAGATTCAAATTTGGTGCCAATTCTTACTGGTGTGGGAGATGGTGGTGCTGAATTTAGAGCACAAAGATGGGTGTTGAGGAGTCCAGGATATTTGTGGCACTCTTTATGAAGTGCCAGAGCCATAGGCTGCTGCAGGGGGACTATACTGGTTCACAGTATAAGACCGAGGCTGTAACAGAGTAGCTAATCTGTCTCCAATGTAACTGGCATCCCACACACCAGACAGAATTGTCTCCACCACTATAGTAACTTGAATTGGTGCAAGAATGACCTCCTTAGCTGATGGGAGAATGAGTTTCAGACTGCTCACATCCCGCTGCTGTGTAAGTATACTGACCTATCTGTAGTAAATGATACAGAACACAGTACCCAGCCAGAACTCTTATTCAATATGCTTTCATGTCTCCTCTATTTTTCTTCTTTTTTGTCCAGCTGCTGAAGACATTGCAGTGAACCCTGAGGTGCACCAAGAGAGGTTAACTCACCTCAGACAGGCACAGGGTATGTATGCATCAGATCTTACTGTAAGCCTAATAACTACTGTAACTGTATGTAATATGGCAATACTGTAATAAACAGTTGCATCTCTGATATCATAGCAGTGCATTTGATTATTAATGGTACAACAGAGTAAGACCTTCCCCATATACCCAGATGTGCCAAAGGTATATAGACTGGATAATCATAACAGTTTATTTTCTGAAATTATATAGTCATGTGATATGCCATGGATCTAATTCTCTCTCTCTCACTTTTTGTCTCACCCCACCCCTTCTCTCTAAAATTTTCTTTCTTTTTTATAAGGGGGATAATTTGTATGACTCAAAAGTGTTCTGTTGTCATACATGTCTGCTTACAAAACCTAACATGCAACACAGAGAGGTAGACCACCCACTGCAGATTGGCCTGTTGCAGCAACATTACCCAGCACTTCAGGGTCCCAAGCTGTCAGTGCTGCCTCCACAGCTCCTGCCCTACCTGTCACATGCTCATCAGGTGGGTCTTCCCTGGCAGCTGGGGCAGTGGTACCCTCGAGGAGTAGTATTAGCGGAGGTGGCGATTTTGTCATCCATCAAAAGCTGACTGGGCTGGTGGAAGGTATTATGAAAGGGGCCTTGGTGCCCGAATTGGCTGTGTCAAAAAGGTGGCTCATCATATTGCCAAGATAATGCTATGCTGAGCACTGACACAGGAAACTGAGACAGAAGACAGTGATGACAGTTCTGAGGGTGAGGACTAGATTCTCACTGTTCTCAGGCTTGACACAGGTGTGCCTCCAATGTCCTCTACATATTCCCAATCATGGTATCCTTGTCTGTCTTGTTTGTCCTGTATGTCTGCACCTACTTCCTCACCTAACCTTCCCACCTGACCCTCATATTCCTAAGCACCTTCCCAACATTCCTGCCCACTGAAATAAAAAAGAAAAATATGGGAATCTGCCCTACAAAAAAAAAAAAAGATGCATACATAGCTCTCCACTTCACCTATGTGTCTTCTTGACAAACTTGATTTTGTACAATTAGTTGTACAACATAATTCTATTGTTGTCACCTACCCATGGTGTGATGACAGTCCAAAAATCAGCGCAAGTTCTGGCTACAGGTTTACATTTATGTTATGAAGAGGTAGATAGCTTGGTTGTCTCCCACTAACCTCCTTCAAATTCCTCTATTCTTTCCCCTGTGTCCTTGTCTCTGCTTGCCTCCCCATTTCACCATTTTCTTATCAACCCCTTTTTCACATGTTTAATTTGGTCAAAAAATAGAATCACAAGCAGCACACATAGTCAGAAATGGCCCATAAGGAAGCCTTTCAATTATTTTGCCTCAGCATTTGCATGGACATTGGCATCATGCACCAATGCCAAGAGAAGAGGCATGGCCATTCATGTCCTCTGGCAAAACCTAGTTAGGTGCTGCCATTACCAGCAGTAGTCTGGTTATCCTCACACAAGGATAACAAACATGCTGTGCTATTAGAATACAAAGTAAAGGCAGAATAAAGGCAATACTTTGCAACAGTTACAGTAGCAGTTCTTTGACTACTAGATGTAACAAAGTGTAGCTTTCTCTGTGGAGTGTTGACTTAAATCATTTGTTTGAAGATTGCTTTTGGCCATAGCATCAAAGGTTCAAGTCCAGATGTATGTCATATTATTTCTTACTGTGACATTATACATTCACGATATATTTAATGACATACAACTTAATTTTTATCCATTAACAACCTATCATAAACAGATTTTAAATACTGTTGCAAAAAATTATTTGCAAACGCCATAAGGTCAAATTATTAATCCATCCTTATTCTACCCATGTCATCATCAGTTTTGACTGTCCTACAGCTTCTTCATCCCCACAGACATCACTTACTGATACAGAGCATGGCTCATTAATACTGAGGACACCTACATTTTCTGTTGGCTACATAGTATATCACTGTCCCTTCAAAGGTGTCATTTTGATATGTGTGAAGTAGCATTTCCTTGGTGGGGTCTATAAGTAATGATCAAGTCTGTAAACTTAATTTTTCATCTTGACAACGGCTCATATCCAATGTTAGGTGAAACTCATATTGCCTGTTTTTTAAGTTTCTATGCTGTGAATGAGTTGCATGTATATCTCTGTAAGCTCCTTCTGTTTTATCACATGTAGTGCTCAGCAGTTGCATGACATTTGCCAACAAGCAACCATCATGCTAAGTTGCATTTCACGTGTAATTTCATAATGCAGTGAGTGTTTGCCTTACACATCATTGTACACCCAGTTAATTTGTGATTCCCTTTGAAGCATATCTCATATGTAGTAGGTACAGAAGATTATTTCAGCACCAACTACATACACAGTTTTTGCCAGGTAACATATTTATAATAGTCACTCCTACATATTCTTAAATTCATGACAAAAAGTTAATATAGTAATCACATTCTGACAATCTTTGTAAAGTCATCTGCATACTGGAGTCAAAAGCTGCTTTCATTTAGCTCAGAGACTGTACACCTTGTGCCACAGAGAAAGCTAGGCTGACAGGCAGATTTCCTCCACCAAGTTCTGTCCAGTGTGCTGACGGCTGCCCATCTCCCTAAGTCTGTTTGAGCTGTAGAAGACATACCAATTGCAGTGTTTCACTGTTTCCTTTAGCACAGAACTCTGTTTGCTTGTAGCGTACAATCATGCAAATGGGGAAGGCAGGCACAACACTTAATTTTTGATTTGAGCTGTGAAGCTGACACTGAAAGGTATAACAAGAGCTGTGGAGCATATGCATGAAACAAGTGAAGAAAAAGGCGATCTGTTGTAAATGTGATCAGAATCATAACATTTCCTCTATATTTTCTTATTTGTGCAGAATTTGCCAGGGGGCAAAAATGAGCAACACTAAACACTGATACTTTGCAGTCCAAGTTCAGCATATCAAAGTCTGCAGAAGTGCTAACACTTTGCCAACATTTGTGCAAATACATTTCTCAGCATTGCTCTTTAGGAAATTATTTGGGGAACATAAATAAGTATTGCTACTGGATGATATTACTTCATTACCTTGAAATTGTGTAATGTACTCAGGTGGAATGCAGTGAACTTTGTGGTTAATTGACCACTTCATTCTGGACAGTTGGGTTTGCACTGCAGCACTGACAATTACAAATATAATATACAACCACATACAGCCTTGATGCACAGAAGGCATCATTTTTTTATTCCTCCTGCACTGGAACATTAAGTTTTGCTTTGTATTCACAGTCCACATTGCCCATGCATGACTGCATACTATTGCTAATATCAGTACCATTCATTAAGGCTTACATATTATCATAACCTGATGATCCATGAATGATTCATTATCCATCATGTTTCCAGCTGCGTGTGTCTCATATATACAAGACAAGCAGGTACATATCCCTCTCAATTCTGCAGTACATACTAATGACAGCATAGCTGACATAAGTCAGCAGTATGTCTGCATAACTGATCATAACATTGACCTTACTCCTTCATATCAACAAATATGGATTGACACAAAACCTTCAATATCACAATATCTTCTCTGACACAGACTAAGAAGCTAAAACTATCTACACTGCACTCACAGTTTAAAATTCAGACTTATGTGGCAGTGCTTGCATTCAGTACTGTCTCTTACAAATTGCATAGATAGATAGATATGGGGTTCTAATCTCACCATGGTCAATGTGTGTGTGTGTGTGTGTGTGTGTGTGTGGAGTTGTGCAAATAAGACCTTGAATACTGCTGTCCACAAAACAGCTGTAGCCTCGAGTTAATTTTACACTGTAAGGTGAGCCCACATCAATGTCAGATCCTTCTTGTCTGCATCACTACACAGATGTTATCCTGTATAAAGTGAACTCTCACATCATGAAGGTCAGATGTCTATCGTAGTGCTTGAATTAAGTACTGTATCTGCTAGACTGCATAGCTAGACAGGTTGGATGTTCTTATCTCACAGCAGTCTGTCTGTGTGTATGGAGTTGTGCAAATAGGATGTTAACTACTTCTGCCCACAATACAGTAGTAGCCAGGAGTTAATTATAGACTGTAGGGTGAGTTCACATGAATTTCAGACCCTTCTTCCACCATCATCTTCTCAGCAACACCAAACTGATGTCATCCTGGATAAAGTACACCCTTACGCCTATCAGACTTTTGCAGTGATGCTTGTGTTAAGTACTGCATCCTCTATACTGAGTAGCTAGATAAGTAGGGGTTTCAGATCTCACAACAATCAACTTGTCTGTGTGTTAGTGGCTCCATTGCATCACAGGAGGATTAAGTCAACAGGTGTGCTCATTTGACCCACACACATGAGAAACATTTACATGGTTAGATCAAGCTCACATCCCCTTTCTGTCTGTCCAGTTGGACCACCACAACACAACACTAATCATGAGATGCATAACTCTCCTAAACAGCGTGCTACTCAACCAAAGCCCCTAAGGCAAAACAGCACGCCCAACACCCTAGTCATAGGTGACTCGATAATGATGCCCCACTCACTATATTGAATAAGGAGAAAGTAACAGTCAACTTCCTGTCAGGTGCCAGGATCTGCCACATAATGCATGCACTCAGGTCCCTCAACAACAGGTACAAATATGACTGTCACTGTACATGTGGGTGCGAATGACCTGAGACATACCACCCTGGACTACATGAAAAGAGACAAGGAGAAGTTCTCAGATTATGTAGCCCAGGTGGGTATGACTCTATCCCTAAGCAGCGTCCTACCATCACCCAGAATGATATCACAGTACAAGCAGAAAACAATTGATTTCAACAAATGGCTACGTTTCTGGTGTCATTCTAAGGGAATCCAGTATCTGTCTGCCTGGGATAACATGACTGACAGACCTCGATGCTTTGCCAGAGATGGCCTGCATCGGTCACCCCTGGGCTTCTGGATACTGGCCAAGGCTCTTGCATCCCTATAGTGCCTTTTTAGAAGGTGCTCCAAAGACCAAATTACTACCGTAACAGCTACAAATAAATGCAATCTGAAGGTCATGCTGCTCAATGCTAGAAGTCTAAGTCTCAAAATGCACTTGCTCGAAGTACTCCTTAAAATGGAGAACATTGATGTTTGTGCTGTAACAGAGACCTGTCTCAAAGCAGCAGAAAGCACTCATGCACTACCAGGCTATAACTCATCCCACACCTTTCGGCCCCAGAACTTGGACCGAAGCTCCAAAGGTGGTGGCGTTTCCATATCCATAAAGGATGCACACACCTCCAGACTGGTAGCCCAACATAACACGTCAGAAATACTTCAGGTGCAGCTAACATTGGGTAAGACAGCGATTCAGGTCATAGCCTGCTATAGGACCCCAACCATGTCCCAAGACAAACACTCCACATTCCTAAACACTCTGGAGAATATTAGGGTCCAACCTAACACTCTCATACTGGGTGACTTCAATTACCCCTCCATTAACTGGAAAAACGGGTCTATATTAGAAAACTGAATTTTCAAAATTTCGAGTGTTCTAATATTGAACCCTATTAATCGAAAATTTAAAACAGCGAACATACAGAACAGTGAATTTTTTCCTAGGGAAAAAAATTTGCTTTTCCAAAACACATACACACAACAAAAGCACACCAAACAAACAGCAATCCACACACATACACCTAAACTCTTACAGATAACCATGCACTAAACTATACATACACCACTAACTATACACTTACCTTAACCCAGACCCTAACCCTAAGGTCTGTCACTATCATACAGTCACCTCACCTGTGCCCTAACCCTAACTCACCTACCCCACCCTAACCCTCACATCCACACAATCGCACACTTACCTGACCCGTGCCCTAACCCTAACTCACTTACCCCACCCTAACCCTCACATCCACACAATCGCACACTTATCTGAACCTGACCCGTAACTTTCCACCACAGCACTGAAAATACCAAAGCAACAGAAACGGACAACCAAATTCTTTAACTAGGAAAAAAAAAAATTGGTTTTCTGTTTCTTCGACATTTTCAGCGTTCGCTGAAAACGGGTCGATATTAGAACACTTGAAATTTTGAAAGTTCGGTGTTCTAGTACAGACCTGGAAAATCTACTCATGTACCAATACACTTGCCCAATCTTTCCTGGAATACATTAATTCCAATGCCCTGGACCAGCTTGTTTTTACCCCCACTAGAGGTAACAACATCCTTGACCTGGTCATTAATAACATGGGTGACTGTTGCTCTACACCAATAGTCAACTCTTCCCTGGTTAGATCCAACAACAAACTAATCAACTTGGTAATCCACACCCCCCCACCCCCCGCAAAGGTAACCACCAAGAAAAACTTCTCCAAAGCTAACTTTGGGATCCTAAAAACAGAGGTGGCTAACTTCACAGCACCCATGCAAATGGAGAATAATTGCATGACTACCAAATCATACACTAATGCACTGTACAAACACATACACAAATCCATGGATCTTGCCATACCCAATAGAACCAAGATGCTCTCCTCCAAAAACAGGAAGCCAATCTGGTGGCCCCCTGCCATAAACAAACTCTACAACAGAAGGAGGAAACTGATTAGGAATACGATGAAGTCCCAAGACTGGAAAAACTCCCTTATCAGCCTCAACAAAAAGTGGAGGTCCCTCATCGAATCCTCTAAAGCTAGCTATGAAAACAGAATTGCAGCAGATGGTAAAGACAACCACAAGGCCTTCTATAGTTATGTAAAGAATCTCCATGGCAATAACCAGATTTGCTCTGAGCTACTGCACAATGGTACCTCCTATACTGTGCCAATAGATATTGCCAACATACTGGCTGACAGATTCAGTGCCAACTTTACCCTCCTCTCCCCCAAAAGGACTAATCACAATACCAGTAGATTGCCAAACACCCAGTATTAATGCTGCACAGGTTAAAACAGCACCCTCCAAGGCCAGGAATACAGCTTCTATGGGACCTGACAATATCCCTGGCTGTGTTCTACATGAACTACAGAGTGAAGTGGCACCTCACCTATGTGCTCTGTTCAATCACAAACTCACCTCAGGCTTTGTCCCTAATGAATGGTGCACTGCTACAGTCATCCCTCTCCACAAAGGAGGAGCGACTACAGACCATCGGAACTATCACCACATTAGCCTGACGAGTCTGATATGCAAAGCTATGGAATGCATCATCATGGACCTAATAAACAAGGATATAGGAAATCTCCAAACTCTGGATCCCATACAGTTTGGTTTTGTGAAAGGTAGATCATGCCTGCTCAACCTGGTCAACTTCTTTGAATCAGTTACCAGAGCTGTGGATGAAGGCAGGGTGGTTTATATGGCCTACCTTGATCTGGCCAAGGCCTTTGATACCATTCCCCACTCAGGAATCACAGAAACACTCACTAAGCTAGGCATCAACCCCTATAACACTAGGTGAATTGCAAACTGGCTCACAAAATCCACAGTGTGAAAGTAGCTGACTCCAAGTCAGACTGCTGACCAGTCTCGAGTGGAGGCCCACAGGGTTCGTATCTACTTCACTGAAGTCCAGGCCGACATGAAGGGACTCTGGCTGACAAAGTTCACAGACGATTGCAATTTGGGAGCTATTATTAACTCCCCAAGTGAAGTTGACATCCTACAGAAAGGCCTCATTGAGATCAACAACTGGTGTCAGACCCATGGCCTTAAGCTCAATGCCAAAAAATGTGTCATTATCCCTTTGGGAAAAACCCAGTTCCCATGCATTACCACATCTATGATAGTCCACTGAACACAGACGGTGTTATAAGAGATCTGGGAACACAGGTTGACAGCAACCTCTCTTTTGACCACCACATTGCCACTGTGGTCAGAAAGTCCTTCTATGTGGCAAATCTCATTACTAAGGGTTTTGCATCCAGGAAAAAAGAGGTCATTGTCTACTTTTTCCTCATTAGGCCAATCATCGAGTACAATGCTCCATTTGGCATGTACCTCACTAAACACCTGCAACAACTAGAGAGCCCACAAAAGTATCTCACAAAGAGGATCCTTGGCCTTAAACACTTGTCCTATATGGAAAGACTCAAAAAACTCCAACTATTCTCTGTCTTATATCGCCTACTTAGAGGCGATCTCTGCTTGACTTACAAAGCCATCTCTGACCCAGCTCTGTTAGAAATGCTACATCTATAGAAATCCCAATCCCTCCGCACCACACACTCCAGAGACCTCAGCCTCATTACCACAATCAACACAGCATGCTGGAGAGACAGGTTCATAACCCAGACAGGTTCATAACCCAGAGACTGCCCATGCTATGGAATAGACTTCCCATACATGTCAAACAGAGCAACACACTGGGCCTCTTCAAGAAAAATCTTGATGAGTGGATGGAAAATAGAAAATTCAGCCCAGGGATCACTCCAGCGGCTCTACACGACAGAGGCACTGGGAACTAAAGTTGGGTGGCACAATGTCAAGGTAATCCTATGGCCAAGGCTTCTAAAGGCTCCAGGGCCATTAGCCTAGTACACACCTATGAACACACCCATGAACCTATGTCCAGAAATGCATACTGTCTGCAGCAAATTGATGATGTCATCATTTCAATAATACACTCTTATACCACTAAGTCAGACCTCTCCTTTGGCATGTGTGTATAATACACTGGTTTGTAAACTGTGTCAGTCAATAGGTAGGGGGTTCAAATACAGCAGTGAGACATTAGTCCATTGTGTGCGTATGAATGCAAATAATCATAGGAGTACCTTACACCTCACAGTATTGATTACATTTAGAATTGCACAAAGCTGTAGAAGTCATTTTTGCACATACATCTTCTTTACATGACACAGCTTATGTCATCCTTTCCAAGAAGCATTGTGGCTCACATGTAATTAGACTTATCCTTTGGTGCATGCATACAATACTCTTGTTTGTAGATTGTGCCAATACATAAGCAGGGAGCTTGAATACAGGAATGACTGTCATTTCTAAGTCAGTGTTTCTTCATCTTACTGTACAGAACAGGCTGCAAATACATATATGATGTGTATCTATATGCTTTGCTTGTGATGTGCAACAACTTTTTAGCAGAAACATGAAAGTAACACACAATGGTGATGTCATACATTGAAATGTGTGGTGTCAAAGTCATCAAATAAATCTGTATTTGTGTTTGTATTTCAGCAAACCTTCATTATCCTGTGATGTCAGCTATATATTTCAAATCCCAACATCACTGCTTACAGTCAGCATATATGTTAACAGTTTTGTCACCCATGTGTGCAATGTTCATGTGTAGATGTTGTTTCCTGTTTCAAGTGTTTATTCTACATTTCCTTTGGAAAGGCTGTATTGAAGACTGATGCTGTCATTTGAATAAATTGTACTTCCATCACAGTTGTAGTAAGACACCTCCTCAGGACTAAAGACATGAGATGATGTAATGTATGCTGTTGCCTAAGTAAGGCATGTGTTCCAATACAGGATTTTATCCACATTGTGCATAATTGTTGTTCTGCCATCACAGTGACAACAGCAGGGGGCTACATGTGTGTTTTCGTATACCTACTCAATGTTATATGATAATAGTTAGTCCAAGTAAAACAGCTAAGAGGTAACCAAAGCTTAGCAACAACTACAGCATAAACCGTGCATAAAACAAACGAAGTACTCCGTATTTATGAAATGAAATAAGTCCTAATTTTTAATTTGTGTACAGCAGGTAAGTGCTTTCACATAAGCTTCATCAGACTGTTAAAATTTAAAAAAAAATAATTCTCTCATTATATAGACATCACATGTTAAAGCTCATTAAGCAATTCAACATTTAAAGCAACATTCAAATCAAAACACATTGGGATAAAAAACGTTCAGATAAAAGCACGTTTGTATAAAAATAGTAGTACTATGATTTCCTTACTTTCATAATACAAAACAAAACTTTATAACCGACTTATATAAACAGCTTATGTATATAAACTTGCTACTACTGTTTTACTATCTGAATTCTTAACAAAGTCTGACTCAATACTTTTATGCCGTAGTAACCATACACGGAATATTTATAAAAATATTCAGTGTATTCGGACCATAGAATATGTGTGTATATGCAGTTACCTATGACACTCTATCCACATATTATTTGCCCTTCATCAAAAACTTATACGAGGCTTGTTAAAATACATTAATTATGTTATCCTACTTATAAGGTGAAACCATAAGATGTAATCAGCCGATATAGGCTTTACAATATTTTATGCCTATATATATATATTACACAAACTCACATGAAGGTAGCTTTGTATTTCCTGAAAGTACACATTTCTTCTGCCAGTGTGATGGTGAGAGTGCTACATTGGCACATGCATTCAGTCCTGTGGTATACAAGAGAGTACTCCAGTTCTTGGGTGGTATGTGTACAGGGATTCACTTCAGAAGCTCGAATTTACAAAATCTCGAACTGCAAATAACCGTAAGCAAAAGATCGATTTTCGAAAACTCGAACTTCTGAAGCGAAACCAAAAAAAAAAAAAGACAAACTTTGCTTTTGCAAATGAGCATTCTTATTTAATTGCCATCAGTCTGACATGCTGATATGACATTCATTCTCAGGGATCCTATCTTAGTTCACATATTAATTTCCTTTGTTTGTGACAATACCCGTTCCTACCTCCTATGGCAGATGCTGGCAATACATTGCATCATTGTGTGGAGTTTGCAACTATTCTTATCTGTTAGCACAATACTTTGTCAGGCAGGAATGCCTTTCGCAAGGGTATTACATTTGTCAGTCTCTCCTCCCACAACTGTAATACCACATATGGGATGCATAAGTATTACAATATTGAGTTGTATAATTCCCTTCAAGGGCAATCCTCCTTGTACATCTGTTAGGCCTATTTTTGTGGTGTACACAGTTCACACACAGACTAGTGTTGTCATTGATGGCATGGGTTCAATTCTTACAAAAGGAGGTTCCGTCATTTATTTTTCCTAACATGTTATATTGACAAAATGCAGTCTGTGCAAATATCCCATTATTTATGTACTGTCCTTGTGAACTGCGTTCTCAGCTCAGCATGTCAATGACATTCATATATCATTGTAAATCCCCTCTGTTACATTGAGAATTTGTGTAACTGCTACATCCTGTAATATAATGTTGGCTTTTATTTACCTACATTTGCTCAGGAATTGTGATCACCATTCTGGCATACAAATTGCAAAATTTTACTATTACAAATTTGTCTTTGTGACATAAACACCTTCAAATCAATTATCATACTAGAATTTGAACATTTACCCTCACCTACTACATTTTCTGTATATAGCTGATTAACTTCTGTCAACCTTGACCTCAGTACACTTTTCCTGCCTGGTAACCCATGTTTTGTTGTTGCCCATGCCATTTCACATCCCTCTTACTTATTTTTGTATTCATATGTTTCATTGATGTGCACAGCACAGTCAGTATGCTTTCCCTGCCTGTTTACATAATGCATTTCCCTTATGTAGCTCTTTGTGATGTTTGCACTAGCACACTTAACAGATTTGCCCATAGAAAAGCCTGTTTACTTTTGTGTGTGCTTGTGCTGCTCATCATAGTTTCTTGACCTCAGAGACTGTTGCTGGTCATGGAAACATGCCTGTATTTGTATTGCGTGATGAGCAGCATGCATATGCGATTAGCGACACTGCTCATCATGCTAAGACATAAACATTGTGTAGGCTTCATGCAAAGCCTACACAATTATTCATGAATCCCAGGGAAGAAGTATTTGTATGCCTCACTTCTAGATTCATTATATAGTCAGCTTTTTTGTTTTAGTTTAGCAACATTAATTATTTTCCCAGTACATTAATTACACACAAAAAATAGTTTTCATTTGTTTTATAAGTGAGAAAACATTTTTATTTTAAAATCAGAGGTTTTACAGAGTTAAAGCTAAAATAAAATACTGGCATTCCTATTGCATGACAACTCATCGCCATATGTTAAGATGTTAAAGCAGGTATCCATACAGTTTCTGCAATAATCTTTCATAAACCTTGCACCCTTCTTCATCAATCTAAAAAAAAAAATACACATCCCAATGTTTCTTCTTGTAGTTCATATCCATTTAAATTGCAGATTATTTATGATTCTTTATTCTGACCCTCTGTATCTCGTATCCTTACACGATGCTTATTTTGTCTCATTAAATTGTGCATGCTGTTTTTGCAAGTGTATTCTACGTCTTATATGTTTTGTTTTTGTTTTGTTTTAATTTGTTGTTTTTCTGTAGCTGTCCATGGTGAGATAAGGAAGGAATATGAACACAGGAAAAGTACCTAAGGTAAATAAAGTACTTCCAACTAAAAAGGAGCAGAGCATCAATCTGCCATTAAAGGCATTGTTTAATATGTGGATTTTACCTCCCTATAACCCCTTCACAGAACAAAGGGCTTGGACTTCTTAAAACTGAAACTGGGCTAAGAAATGTCATGTTTGTTACTGAAAACATGACTATGAATGTGATAAAAGTACAATTAATGGCACCTTTTGAATATTCTCTAAGAAATCATGACATAATAGTTTGCTTCAAGTGGATTGATCATAGCGACTAAATTAACTGGTTTGTAGTTTCCTTTTCAACACTGCCTTATCCCAGTTCTGCTAAGTGGAACTTCATCTGACATTCTCATATTTAAATATCCCTTTTATTTCCTAGCATTAACTGAGAGTGTTAGTTATGTGGTATATGTCAAACTTCCAGAGATCATACTAAACCACAAATACCATAGATCAAGTCATGCAGTTCTACAAATTCTAAATCAGGGACTACATTTTTATGGCACTTGCATGTCAAACTTCAGTGAAAGGGCTAAACTTACAGTGCTACAGAACTGCTTCTTAGTGTGAGAGCAATCTTGTATCTTACTATACCAAACAACAAGATTGAGAGTTTGCAAACACTTTTTTATTTTGTTTTTTTTTTATTTTTTAAACAAGAACCATATTTATTAAACTATCAATTATGACATAGACAATCATACATTTATACAAATGAAAAAAACATATTGACATAATTTTAGTTGCAAATATTATACATTACGTATAATCTATCCAGTCATTGTCAGTGAAACATGACATGGCTCATTCAAATCTTGCATTCTTTTAAACTTCATTCCTCTTCCAAAACATTATTCTGCATGCATTACTCCCACAATTCCCATTTTTCTATGTAATTTCCTCCTATCCTTTTATAAAGATCCCAATTCCACTTGTTTCATATCTGTTACTATATTCATTACTTCTAGTACAGTTACTTGCAAGCACATGTTGAAGGTGTCTGAAGGGTTTTCCCACTGCACCAGAGGAAAAAGTCCTGTTTTAGTTATATTATGCTAATTCAAGAAGCGAAATCTCAGTCAAATGTATTTGCTGAGCTCTTATTCAGTAAAAAGTTCATTGACAAACAAGACTCTCTATACCTATATAAGACATTATCTGAAAGATACATGCTTGATGTGTATGTGAGTGAGTGCGTATATATATATATATATATATATATATATATATATATATATATATATATATATATATATATATATATATATATATATATATATATATATATATATATATGTGTGTGTGTGTGTGTGCATGTGTGCGTGTGCATGTTTGTGAGTAGAGAGAGAGAGAGAGAGATCATTCTGATCAGTTAATGTATGTATTTATTTTTCCATTTATTAATTTATTTATTGCTTTTATTGACAAGGCTATCTGTCTGGGCTGTGGTTGTCCCCTTTCAGTGGTGGCAAAGGGTGAAAAGCTCCAGTAACAACAGATGCAGTTTTATACAAGAGAAATAAATGTAAAGCATACAATTACAATATGGATATACAGTAAGCGAAAGTCAGCTATACTAGAAAAAAATCAACAATTGGTGCAATAGAGAGTCACTGAACATTAATAGAAAAGAAAAGTTGGTAGTTGGATTGGTCAGACTGGCACTTTTTAGTGACAACCACACAGTTGCTTACATTTCTGTAGGACACGTTTCCGTAACTCATTACCTGTCTTGATAAATAAACCATTCACATCATAGTCACATACCTCTTGATGGGTGAATTCTCAGTAACTGTAGTGTATGTTTTAATCAGTCTATTTCATGTTTAACTTGAATGAAATTTTCATGGAGTACTCACATACACATTTGTATTTCAGCAGCAAAAGAAGTGCATTTTTTTAACAGGATGGAAAATAAATCCAAAGAGAGTCCATCGTTGAAAGGAATATTAACAAGTTTATTACAAATGAATATCTTGAGCTAGCTTTCAGAGATGTTATCAGTAGTCTTAAGCAGTACATACTTTGCAGAGTGGAACAACAGTGAGAAAAGAGATGAAGTAGAACATTCAAATTATAAAGAAGGGACTATTTTAAAACACCTGCTCATGTTGTACTCACCATAATAAAAGGGATCGTCCACTTTCTTACCTGTATTAAAAAAAAAACAGAAATGAATTTATGTCTACATGGAACTACATCTTCAAAGTGAGCACTACAGAGTATGGTTCATGCAGGACTCATATTTCTCACTGAAAGTGAAAACTGTGTATACAATTGTCTTCAAAATATTAGCTTTGATTTATCATTGTTATACAAGATCTTGGACAAGAAAATATTAGCCGATTCTATTTTCCAGTTTACACTGACATTACATGGTTACTTTAGTTCTTTATAATTCAGCAAATGGCTACAGGTTAACAATGAGTTTTATATTCCTTATTTTTGGGAGACTGCAGTACTGGCCCAATGGGTCCCACTTCCTATAACCAAATGGCCGATTTGTTACTCCACCACAATGTGCACACGTTTTCCCATCCAGGGACACAGCCCTGTCTTCTATACATTCTCTTAACATTCAGCCTAATTATCTCATCCATTCTCATGTGGAGGGGAAGGTCATGTGACCATTCCAGAGATCTTGAGGAATATCCTATCTCACTCTCCCCTACAGCTGGCGTGCATGCTTAACAAATGCCACCTTTAAGAAGGCATATGCATGCTACCACTCATGCCAAGTCTCTTGGCCAAGAGGTGCACCACTTTGTAACATGGGCACATTAGACTCATTATTATGAGTGATACACACCCACTCCTGCAGGTGTCACCAATGCAAAGAACTGAGCCATCTTCATCCTCCCAAGATAGATTAGCCAGCATCAGCCAATCATACCTATCCTTTCCTGCCTAACCCTTTGGCATCCATGCTAGTTATTGAATGAGTTATGTGGATCACATTCAGGGCTTATCTCTCTATGACAGAGGGCTAGGTTAACAGTTAAGTATGTAATCCATAAAGCACAGACTTCAGTTGGTGTGTAAGACCAACCAGCATAAATTGCATAGGTTATGTTAACTGAAATATTCTATGTGACTGTTTAGATAATTTTAGTTGAGCAAACGGCTATACAGCTATCAAAACTTTGAGTAGAGCACCTCCTTCAGAATCAGATTTAAGGGCAAATTAATCCAGAATTAGTTTGCCGAGTAAAACAGAGTAGCTTCAGTTTAAGTAATGCTAGAACTTAAGCAAACTTGGAAAATAACCATACTCTAGTCAATGAGTAGACATTGGAGTGTCAAAATGCTGACTTTCTTTGAATACTTATACATTATATATTTTTTTCTGTACTACTGGGACTAACCAGACATTTGATACTGACTAGCAGGGTCCTAAAATGAAATAGAACTGAACATTACTTTTTTTTTTGAGACAATACCTTATGTACAAAGCCGGTTTTTAAATGTGATGCTGTAAAATGAAATCTAGTAATATAACAATATAAACAGAGATACACACATACACACACAATTATGTATCAATATGCTAGCCCTGCTTCATTTTATAACATTTATAAACTGCAATGGATATGATGAAAATGGGGAAACACATGCATTATTTACAAAATCCTTTACCCTGTCCAAGAGGAAGGTTGTTGTATATATCACTGCTTTTCTTTTTCTTTCTTGAATGGTTTAAGTAAATATATCTTTTAAAGCATGCAAACCTATACTGTTCAATCTATCCATTTTGTATCAGACAATGAGTAGGCTTTACTTACCTAACAGTTTACCTCTCCACATCTCATTAGGATGGTTTTATATTTGACCTACGGTCTGCTGAATTCAGACACTGAAATTTTACTTCCTACAAAGAAGGCTGCTACAGTCATTTACCAAACAATATGTGAAGTAATACTTCCTCATAGCTCTCTTCTGAGCTGTCCACCTTGTATCCTCAAACTGTGCCTTTTTGATTTTATGAATATTTTGTTTGGATGTTACACAACTGAGTTATATGAAGATTTCTGTCATTTCCTTCATCTATTCATGCTAACACTTCTATTTTCTACAGGAGTTAGACCGAGATTATTGACCATTCTGTTGCTGTTGTCTCTTATTTATTTTATTGATTTATTTATTATATTTGTTAACCGGGTAGTGTTCAAATGCGCAAGAAGCCCGTTTTCAGTGGAGGCCTGGACAGAAAAGTTCCACATGCAGTAACAAAGCTTGCAATAGTAATAATAATTTTATAATACAGTAGTCAGTAGAGAGTACAAACAACAGTGTACACATGTATACAGAGTCTCAATTGGAAGGACAAGCCATTGTGAAACTTATACAGAATACAAATACACAACATAAAAGCACAATGTAAATTTAGGAACAATATACACATATATCAACAGTGAAATAATGACAGGGAATTAATTACTGTTCCAAATGTATGTACAGTATGGGCTAGAATCAGAGAGTCACTGTCCATCAATGGAACAGTGTGAAGCTGTTATGAGTCAGCAGAGTTTGTATAGAGATGGAGGGAGTGTAGCAGGAGGTTAGAGTAGAGGGTAAGATAAGGTACAGGGAGGTAGGAAGAATTGCCTGGAGAATAGCAGGAGCAAAGCCAGTGTTTGGCTAGGTAGTTCTTTAGGAGTTTAGGAGTTGTTTGAGCTCATGGTGGCAAGGATTTTGTGTGATGGGTTGTGGAAGTGTGTTCCATAATTTGGCAATTTTGTGGGAGTAAAGGGAGTCACCATGGTTGTTGTGGGAACGGGAAACCTTTTGCATTAGGTTACTGGAGGATCTGAGGGACCAGGTATTAGTACTAGGCTGGACAAAGTTAGAAATAGCTGGGCAGTTACTGGGTTAGGTAGATTATATTGTGGGCCATGGCCATTTGGTTGAGTGATAAGAGATTAGGGAGTACTAGCCATTTGAGCTGGGAGAGGGAAGTGCAGTTGTGAGTCCTGTATGGATGATTAGTGGCAAACTTGGTGATTTTGTTGTAGCAGGATTCGAGGTTATTGAGCTCAGTCTTATGCAGGTTTGTGAATATGTGAGATCTATATAGGAGGGTGGAAAGCAGGTGTGACTGAGCAGTGGCTAGTCTGGCACTCTGAGTAAGGTATGGTTTAGCCCTATAGAGGGTGCCAACTTTGGCGTGAACTTTCTTGATAGTCAGAGAAATATGTTTGTCAAATTTTAGATTCTTGTCTATTGTGACACCTAGAAGTCTGGTTAGTGGGTTCTACTTTGGATCCATTTGAGGAGAGGATTGTGAGGGGACTGACCTGGTTTGGCTATTTTGTTTCTGAAGACTATTATCTTAGTTTTGTTTGGGTTAAGTATGAGTTGATGCTCTGAGAGGTATTTTTCTATGTCCTGAAAGGAAGTTTGCATTTTTATTTGAAGTTCTTGTAGTGAAGAAGCTGAACATATAAGTGTGGACTCATCAACATACTGGCTAATGTGGGCCAGTTGAGTTGCTGAGCTGAGGTTGTTAGTAAATATGGTAAAGAGGAGGGGACTAAGAATGGAACCTTGGGGTACATTGACTGAGATGGAGCGTGGGGGGAGAGACTGTCTGCCCATTTAGTAGCTTGCTGACGATTGGAAAGATAACTATGAAACCAGGTTAGGGATGCAGTAGTGAGGCCATAAGATGAGAGTTTGTTTAGAAGTAGTTGATTCAAAACAATGTCAAAGGTTTTGGACATATTGAGAAAGTTAGAAGAGACAGCGTGACCCTCATTTATGAGATGATTAATGGTGTTGGTGAAAGATATTAGAGCTGTACTAGTACTATGTTTAGGTCGAAAGCCATGCTGAGAACTAGATAGCTGGTTGTGACTAAGGAGGTGGTGAAGGAGTTGATTGTGGATGCACTTTTCTAAGATTTTTGCAAGGGGGAGAGAGGATGGCTATGGTTTCACAGCAGGAAGGTTATATGAGTTCACTGCATAAACAGAATACTCATTTTAAAAGAAAGGATTGATTTGGTCTGCTCCTAATTCAGTAATACACCTGAAATGGTACAGTATAAAAGGTGGAGGGGAATGATGTGAGATATTTTCCAGAGAAGATGGATGTACTGTTTCGTAATGGAACTATTGATAAAAATAGATATGGGGTTGGCGATAGATGGTGCAGCAATCTTTAGATATACATTAGGAAGTTGGTCAGCAGCAAGACAGTAGGGTTTTAGCATGGTTAGGAGTTTGTTTATGTAGCTAGTTTGAATGGTATTAAAAGTAAGGGGTTGGGGTTGTCTGGGGTAGGAGTGGGAAGGGTAAGTGGCTGGATGGTTTGGGTACCTAGTAGGATGGTTATGGAATTAATAAAGTGGGAGTTCAATTGTGTAGTTATAGGGTCAGTGTTGTTAGAAGAGGCAGGGGTAGGGGTTGGGTTATGATCAGGGCTGAGGAGATAGTTAATATTTTGCCAGAATTTTTGGAAGTTGTTTAGGTGCTTTTACTGACTGGTACAGAAGTAGGTTTGTTTGTCCTTTTTGATTTGTTTCTTAGCTAAATTCCAAAGCTGTTTATATGCTAAGAGATTGGATGTATCTTTGGTAGTCTGGTAAGCTGACCATGCTCTATCCCTACGTTTAAGTAACAGTTTGATGTCATTTGATAGCCAAGGTAGTTGCTTGGCTTTTTTGTGTACTTTTCTAGTGGGAACAAGACTATTAAGTATGTTAAGGTAGGTGTTGTTAAAATATTGGACAGCCAGGTCAAGATGGAGGTGTTTAAGTGGAGTCCAGTCCCATTGTTGAAGCAATAGGTTAAAGGTAGAGGGGGAGAAGTTTTTTGTACTACTGATGTATTTGTAGATGTTATTTTGAGTGTGTATGTGTAAAGAAAGGTTGGAGAATTGTCAATAAATTAGTCTGGCAGGCATCCAGCTAGGTAGTGTAGATGTGGTCTTTTACTTAGAATCCAATCTAGTGTTGACTGTTTATTGGAATGTTTGTCTGTGCGAGCTGGACAGGTTATGGTTTGAGTGAAGTTGAAGAGGTTTACTTATTTGTATTGCTGTGATGAACATGTTTCCAATATTGAAAATGTGGGACAGTACCTTTTAATTTTCCTAGTACTATGTCTTTGTAAACCTCCCTGAATTCTACTACAGTTCTCTTCTGACTTTTGCAGCCTGTTTGCTTCATCTAATATAACTACCCCAAGCTCACTTTTGTGTTGCTTCTGCTACTTCTCCCAGTTATGCATTCTTTTTCTGGGTTTCTGTTGCCAAAATACTTACTTTACATTGTTGTTTTCAATTTAATTTAAAATGCTGTGGTTTTCTAAATTCACCAGTCTTATTAGCTCTTGACTCATATTGTAAAAACTTTATTTTATACTAACCCTGCTGTTGCTTTTCCTTCTAGACCGTCTGCAGGGTGACTCATAAAAAAAAAGAAAAATGATCTGGAACTTTCACAGTAGTGACCACTGCTTATTCACCCATTCCAGCACCCTTATGTCCATTACAAATATGCCAAATGTGTGCCTAAACCTTTTATACTGTACCATTTCAGGTGTATTACTGAATTAGGAGCAGACCAAAGCAATCCTTTCTTTTAAAATGAGTATTCTGTTTATGCAGTGAACTCATATAACCTTCCTGCTGTGAAACCATGCTGATTTCATTTTTCTTTAGTTTTAGTTTTTTCTAAATTCTTTCCTTCAGCAGTCATCTTCTGCATTGTAGTTCACTACATTAATTTAATACTTTCTTGCTTTGCTTGTTGTCTCTTATTATGGCATATGCCAATAAAATTTATATGAAATATGAGATATACACTGTAGAGCACGTGTTTGCTTTCCTTTATACTTTTCTTTTACTTTAGTTATTGGGTTATTTGCTGATCCTGGGACACTCTTTGTGACTTCTTTTCACTCGAATGTTGCCTCTTTGCAGGTAATGAGACTAAAGTGCCAGTTGTTGCAGCCCTTTTCCATTTCCATCCTGTTGCACTGCTGCTTACCTGCATGTCCTAGCCTTAGAGGCACAGTGCTGTCTAGAATCAGCAGCCTCAACAGTCACAACTGTGCCAAAGTAGGAAGTGAACCTTGTTAGTGTGGAGCTCAGGACTTATACATGATGGTTACACTGCAGTTTACACATGGATAACACAACTTCATACACTCAGCAGATGAGAACGCAGTGTCATATTTACAAATAACTTGTAACCATTTCATACTGGGGGTTGGGGGGATTGAGCTCAGATATCTATACTCTGATATAGAAGGGTTGGCAACGTGACATTGTAGGGTGACCAGTTACCACAGTTGCATAAATAGGTGGTGGTGGCTAATGCTAGGTAGTAGTGAAAAGGAAGTGGTGAAGTCAAGATGTGGGTTCCCTATGGTAGACCGAAAGCTCGGAAGATCGACAATTACATCACCGATGCCAGAAGACCTATGGAGCAGATAACCAACAACTTGTAATCCCGACAGCGAAAACACCGACATGGGAAACGTGTGAGCACGACTCGGTAAGTGTGCAATAGTGAGGGACTTAGGGTTAGGGTGTGGGTAAGGTAACTGTGCGATAGTGAGGGAATTAGGGTTAGGGTGCAGGTAAGGTGTGTGTGCGATAGTGAGGGATTTAGGATTAGGGTGCGTGTAAGATAAGTGTGCGATAGTGAGGGATTTAGGGTTAGGGTGCGGATAAGGTAAGTTTGCGATAGTGAGGGATTTGAGGGTTATGGGCATATTAAGTGAGTTAGGGTTAGGGTGCGTGTAAGGTGTGTGTGTGATAGTGAGGGATTTAGGGTTAGGGCGCGTGTAAGGTAAGTTTGCGATAGTGAGGGACTTCAGGTTATGGTGCGGGTAAGGTAAGTGTGCGATAGTGAGGGACTTGAAGGTTAGGGGCAGATTAAGTGAGTTAGGTTAGGGTGTGGGTGCGGGTAAGGTAAGTGTGCAATAGTGATGGACCTTAGGGTTAGGGTTTGGGTTAAGGTTAGTGCATAGATAGTTGTGTGTAAGGTGTAGTGTAGGTTTTTAGGTTGTTGGTGTGCTTGTGTTGTGTGTGTGTTGTGTGGAACAGCAAACTTTTTGTTTTGTTAACTGTTGGGATTGTGGTTTGTCGGACATGTCAACTTTCGTGTTTTTGCGGTTTTGTTCTTGTGATGTCAGTGTTGTGGTTGTCGGTGTTGTGTACTGTCGGTTTACTGTAGTAGACCCCAGGATGTATATGTTAGGGAAAAGAAAGCAGAAAAAGTATTGCAGAAAGGTTATTTATCAAAGGTGAAACACTGTTGAGGGTGGTTTTGAAACTTAGGAATGTTTGTGGATCTGAGGACATATGGGATGCTTATAGAAAACAGGAGTTATGTGTTAAGTCTTGAGTGTAAGAAGTGGAAAGACAAAGGGATACATTGTGTAAAGCTTGATGGGATGGGAAGCAGACAGAATAATATCTTTTGAGAAAGCAGTAACATAATATGGGATAAGTATAGCTAAGTGGATGCAATATGAACAGGTGTGAACGGTGGAGAAAAGCACTTTGTGGAAAAGGGTTAGGTAGAAATCAAAAGGAAATATTTAGGATAGATAGAAATGTTTCTGGGGAAGGTGGGAATGAGTAGTTTGAATGAAAATTGAAGTATAAGAGTGCAGTGAAACTGCTGATGACAGAGTAAACTGTAGAAGATCTGTACAGCACTCAATGCAGTGAGGTCACTTTTAATCATAATGATGTTAATTCACAAGGGTATATAATGCTAGTGAGTATGAGGGGGAGAATTTTGCAACTTTATTAGTAATGGAGATGTGGGATAGAATGCACCAGTTATGACCACATATAACGGGAATGCAAGGAAGTCAAATAACTGAAAGAAAAGTAGACAGGATGGAGCTCTGCTTGTATTAGAGTGGTGATTATTTGACATTGGTGTGGGGTGAGGAGACAGGATGACATTAGGATTTTAGGGTGGCAAAGTGGGAAACTGAAAAAAATTAAGTAGGCTGGATGGGAAATTGAAACAAAACTAAAGTAGAGTGGCAGGATGAGACTGTACAAGAATATGTGAAAGGATTAGGTAAGAATTTGAACTAGTTTGATATTGTAGCAGTCTGTTAGGAGAGATTAACAGCATAGACTAGAAGGCAACAAGGAGGGAAGGAGGCCATGCATGGGAGGCAGGGGATATGGGATAATATGGAAGGACCAGAATAAGTAGTGAGAGGGACAATGGAAAACAAAAGAAATCAAGAAGGTTGGGGGGAGGATACATGTAGTAACTTTTAAACCTTATGGAGAGGATACTGGAGGAGACTAGGAAAAGATGTGGGGACCTGAAATATACAATGGGTTGTGAAATCTGGGGTGATGGTGAATGTTGCTGAAGTTAAACGGCTGTGATGAACTAAGTGTTATAAAAGCAAACTTTTGAAAAACAATATATATATATTTATGTTGACTCTCATGTTGTCAGATGGCATTCCATCAAACTGGAATAGTCAAAAGGCAAGTTTCTCAGTTCATGGAAGGCCAAAGCAGAAAAGGTCAACACCATGACAGTGAATGCTAGTGTGCATTCGCTGTTGTGAGATTGACGTTCTGCTTTGGGAATGAGGTACAGTGGGGATCTGGAAATGTACCCATTTCCTCACTGTAGCGCAATCTCGGAGTTTGTATATATATAATTAGCAGGTGATGTGGGTGCATAGTCCCCAACATGGAGGTTGAAGAGGTGCTTGTCCCCCCTGCAAAAATTTAGTTTGAATTGACTAGGAGGGAAGATATGCTGGTTAATGTCGACTTTGTCAAATATGGACGGGTCGACATTACCGGTTTCAATGTTGTGCCTGTTTGGTGCTGTGATTTTCAGCATTTTAGTTCGACATCATGGCCACTCAATGGAAGGTTTCATGATTATGATGGTAACCCTACATATATATCTATATATATATATATATATATATATATATATATATATATATATATATATTCTGCTTGGATGGATAAATACTGTAATGCCAGTATGCAGTGCTTCAAACACAAATAAACAGTGCCCATTAGTATGTAATTAGAACTAGAGTATAGAAACATGAATGAAGCATGCTGTGTTTTTATTTGGAAGTGAGATTCTGTACCATGAATTGCATAAACAAGAATATGAATAGAAAGAATATAATAATGTGATGTGAAACAGTGTAATATAAAGTAACTCTTCAATTAAGAACAGCATTAATTTGATCTTGAGTTTTTGGATTTTTTGGTGTGACATGCACATTGCAATCTACATGTTTCTTTTGGAAACTGCTAATTCACTGTTGCCAGGCTCCTACAGTTGACATTACCTTTTCAGCTCATGATGCTCTAATTTCTGAAATGGCTTCTCAGAAGTTCTTTCCCTGTGACTCTGTACAAATAAAATGCAGTGGTCACTGAAATTTGTCTCAGTGAATGTGTGTGATTGTTTTCACTGAGCATCCTACAAAGATGAAGAAAAAGCAATAGTGGTTGAATAGTATTTGGATCATTTTTAGTTTACATATTTCATAAAGAGCTAAGTGGAGCAGTTGTTTTGAAAGAAAAATTGTGAACAGGAAATAAGGTCAACTAGTATTATGTGTGAGTACCTTTGAGGGGATTTATCTGTAGTAATAGTAAACAGATTTGACACTGGCAGTTAGAGATTACTAAGACACTGTTGTCAACATCAGGAAGCTTTACTGAAGCTGGGCTTGGAATGCAGGTTCACATGACATACAATGCCTATTAACATTAGCTATTGTAAATAAATATATATATGCAGTCTAATGCCACACACATACCCACACAAACATGTGCAAACACACACACACACACACACAAATGTATATATATATATATATATATATATATATATATATATATATATATATATGTATATATATGCATACACATATATGCACACATATAACTATATATGTAAAGTATTATAGCAATAACCGACAACGTTGGTGTGATATATTGAAGATTTACCCATGGTCAGTGTGGTTTAATCATGAGGATGAAGCCTGATTGATTAAATAAAGCCAACCATGGGTAAATCTTCAATATAATACACCACAGAGTTGGTTATTCATAGGTTCATAGATAGGTACTAGGCTATTGGCCCTAGTGAAAAATTATATTGTGCTGCTCTGCTTACTGCTTGCTTGCTGTGGGATGGATTTGAAGTCTTCTTAAGACACACAGTCTTGCTGTGCTGTTTACTGCTGAATCAGAGACAGATCATGACTCCATCTGTAGTCTATTTAAAGCACCAAGCCTTTCAAACTGCACACTGATAAAGAAATATATTTTGCAGCTATAAGCACAGTTACAGATAACTTATTTTATAACAAACCACACGTAGTCTGTCAGATTTGTAGCATATATTTACAAAGTTTTCCTTCATTACAGATATGAATGATGACTTCTACAAAATACCTCTCTCTGTCCTTCTCTCTGTCCTTCTCCCACATAACTGAATTACTACAATAGCTAAATACAGAGCTAGTCACACACACAAGAGGTTGTTATTTCCTCAGTATATTTTTCTGGCCTTCTATGGGAAGTCACATAATGTCTGTTTTTAGACTTTTCTATTGTCCTTTTGTGATGTAAGCACTTTTGCTGATGTGAGGATGCCATTCTGAAAGGAAACATCTGTATAAGCTGTTCCTACTGGAAAAAACATCACGTATTGCTGAATTTATAAAAAAGGATGTCTGTTAATAGATATTTGTTCTGCAAACATGAGAAAATCATATAATCCTTGCTTTCCAATAGTGCCTTGTTAGGCTTTTCTTTTTGATGCTGTGAAGAGAAGCCTGTCTGTTATACATATAGTATGAATGCACATTAACATTGCTAAACTCTATACATATATTCAAGCAAACTTTTTATTCTATAATTTATCTTTCAGCATATTTATATTCATAATATCTAACAATTCCCTCTGTTTTTAAACATACTCAAAACATTTTATATAGAAAACACAAGAAACAAACCTTTAGTCTTCTATTGATACAAGTCAAAATGCAATTTTACATAGTTAATACAATGATATTAAAGTATTACTACCAAAACTGAATGCATTTAACAACTTTTTCTTTTGCAGACCATTCTGTGAAAATATTTTATCAGTTATGAGCTGTGTCTGCTTTAGTTTAACTTGATCAATTTATTCTTTTGCAATCACAGAATTTAATTTATGACTTAGAATTGTTTCATTAACTCTTTGCAACTGTTGAATTAACTATAAGAGACAATAACTATGTGCTACTGCAAGCATTTATACACCACTGAAAACACACAATTTCAATGTCATTTTAACCATAACATTGTGGTCATGTCTTTGAACTGCCCATTAACATCTTGGTTGAATACTGAACTGGGCTTAGATACACAGACTGTTTGCTATTTATGCATTTCAATTTACTAGGTACCCTGGACCCATTGTTTTCTTTAAATATATATATTTTTTTTCACACATATTTATTACTAGACATTCATTTAATTTGTACTGAATTCTTCTGCATTTGTACATACAATGACTATAAAGTACATTTAGTCTAGTCTTACAAATTTAATAACATTAATATTAAGCAAAATCTTGGAAAATGTTTGTCTCTTTAGAAATATCTAGTGGAATTGATACTAAATCCATATGTTTTGTTATTTTAAACTACATACTCAGCAATTAAAATATTCATGCTTTTTTTATACCAACATTGTTTTGTCAAAAACATATTGAAAATAGTGACCATTCTTGCTATTAGAAACATTTATGCATTTTGCATATCTTTATTCTGTCTTGTATAGCTTTATCAATTTTAAGCCATCTCTTGTTTTTTTAAACTATCTCTTGTATAGCTTTACAGTTTAACAGGTTGTAAATACAATTTAATACTAAACAATACAATAATAACCATTATGATAGCTATTAACAACTTGTAAAATATCTTATCCTGTCACGTTTAATCCAGTTTACCAGTATTTCTAATACACTAACTATAGTTAATTATTTTAGCATTTTTCCTTTAATGTGATTGTGATTTGCATAACTATGCATCTATACAACATAAATAGACATCATTTTACAATTACCTTACATGGATTTCAGTATATATATATTTTTATTTATTTAACTATTTAACTGTCCTGCCATTAATTTTACAAAAACTGTTTGACAAATACCATCTGTGATTTTCATTTTAAAATTTAGAACTTTAACTGCTTGGTGTTACTATACAATTATAAACAAATTGTAAAAAACAAAATAGATATTAGTTTAACCAACACATTTATATTTATATTATTTATATTTGCTGTTGTCTGCCTGTTATTCTTGTGTATTGTAACAGATGTACTCTAGATGAAAATAACACACATGCATGTCTGTCTTGTATATGTATATCTTTATACAAGCATGTCATGTGACTTTAAATTTTTACTCATCTATTTTTATTTAATTTATATACTAGAACAGTTTTGTTTACCTTTTGACTATGCTAATGAATGGCATTCATATACTTTACTTTACTGTAGTACTGATAGATGTCTTGCTTTAACTGAATGAAAGTAAAACATTTAAGAATGATTTGTCTAGACATCATGATGTGTCTCTGATTCAGCAGTAAACAGCACAGCAAGACTGTGTGTCTTAAGAAGACTTCAAATCCATCCCACAGCAAGCAAGCAGTAAGCAGAGCAGCACAATATAATTTTTCAATGGTGATCCTTTGACAACGTTCCTAGCCTGTATCCAAAAACAGGGGGAGTGAATGGGTAATGTCACTCCTGTAAAAGCACAGTAACGTTTATGTGAAGTACTCCAGATTTCTACAGTTTTCAACAGTTTGTAGCAATACAGTTTAATAGACGTCTAAATCCGGTGAGACTGCATTGCAGGAAGGTGGAGCAGTTCCATAAATTCTCCAGAAAAGGTACAAGATGAGGTTGTAAGACTGAATCTGCCAGTTTTGCTGTACCAACTTCACAAGTGACTACAGAAACTTTTCAACCATCTACAGTAAAGCAGCTTGGCCATACTGCTTGCTTGCTGTGGGATGGATTTGAAGTCTTCTTAAGACACACAGTCTTGCTGTGCTGTTTACTGCTGAATCAGAGACACATCATGACTCCATCTGTAGTCTGTTTAAAGCACCAAGCCTTTCAAACTGCACACTGATAAAGAAATATATTTTGCAGCTATAAGCACAGTTACAGATAACTTATTTTATAACAAACCACACGTAGTCTGTCAGATTTGTAGCATATATTTACAAAGTTTTCCTTCATTACAGATATGAATGATGACTTCTACAAAATACCTCTCTCTGTCCTTCTCTCTGTCCTTCTCTCACATAACTGAATTACTACAATAGCTAAATGCAGAGCTAGTCACGCACACAAGAGGTTGTTATTTCCTCAGTATATTTTTCTGGCCTTCTATGGGAAGTCACATAATGTCTGTTTTTAGACTTTTCTATTGTCCTTTTGTGATGTAAGCACGTTTGCTGATGTGAGGATGCCATTCTGAAAGGAAACATCTGTATAAGCTGTTCCTACTGGAAAAAACATCACGTATTGCTGAATTTATAAAAAAGGATGTCTGTTAATAGATATTTGTTCTGCAAACATGATAAAATCATATAATCCTTGCTTTCCAATAGTGCCTTGTTAGGCTTTTCTTTTTGATGCTGTGAAGAGAAGCCTGTCTGTTATACATATAGTATGAATGCACATTTTACATTGCTAAACTCTATACATATATTCAAGCAAACTTTTTATTCTATAATTTATCTTTCAGCATATTTATATTCATAATATCTAACACCTAGGGCCTATATAAGCCAAGCCAAATGGTACCCTGGCTTTTGCCACCCAAGAAAATTATTTTCCTGTGCCCGTCAAGCAGAGCCACAGAAGTGATCCCCGGGGTGAATTTCCTATCTCCCATCCAATCATCAAGATTTTTCTTGAAGAGTGCTAATGAGGAGCTTTGTTTAATACAGATAGGTAGTTTGTTCCAGAGTATGGGAAGTCTCTGGGACAGGAATCTATCCCTCCAGCCTGTTCTGTTTATTGTGATGACAAGGTTTAGGTCCCTAGAGTATGTACCTCAGAGGGATTGAGATTTCTTTATGTGGAGCATGTCCAACAGCTCTGGGTTTGACATAACTTTATATGTTAGGCAGAGACTGCCTATGAGTAGGCGATATGTGGCAGAGTAAAGCTGGAGTTTTTTGAGACAGTCTGCATCAGGCATCTGTTTGAGGCCAGTAATCCGCTTTGTGAGGTATTTCTGCGACCTTTCCAGTTGTTGTAGATGTCTTGTGAGGTACATACCAAAAGGGGTGTTGTACTCTATAACGGATCTAATGAGTGATGAGTAGAGGGGGAACAATGACCTATTTTTTCCTGGATGAGAAACCTTTTGTGATGAGGTGTGCCATGTAGAAGGATTTCCTGACTACTGTGGTGATCTGATTATCAAATGAGAGACTACTGTCCACCTGTGTCCCAAGGTCTCTTATCACACTTTTGGTGTTAAATAGACTACCTCCTATGTGGTAGTTCATGGGTACAGAGTTTTTACCAAAAGGGATGACAATGCATTTTTTTGGCATTGAGCTTGAGGCCATGGCTTTGACACCAGGCATCTGTCTCAGTGAGGCCCTTTTGAAGGATGTCCACATCATTAGGAGTTTTAAACTTTGTTAGCTAGATACCTTCTGTGTTAGCCTGTACTTCAGAGAAGTAGATACCAAACAGGATAGGACCTAGGGCTGAACCCTGTGGTACTCCACTTGTCACTGGTCTGAAGTTGGATTTAGAGTCTGCTACTTTCACAGTGTGGGTTCTGTCAGTGAGCCAGTTGGCAACCCATCTTGTGACATAGGGATTTATACCTGGTTTAGTGAGTTTATCTATAAGTCCAGTGTGGGGGATGGTGTTGAAATCCTTGACGAGATCTAGATAGGCTGTGTGAACCACTTTACCCTCATCTACGGCTTTGGTGACTGCTTCAAAGAAGTCTATCAGGTTTAGGAGACTTGATATGCCTTTTACAAACTCGAACTGGGTAGGGTCCAGAGTTTGGAGATTACGAATGTCATTGTTAATAAGTTCCATGATGACACATTCCATAGCCTTGAAGACCAGGCTTGTCAGGCTAATGGGGTGGTAGTTCCCAGGGTCCATGGTGGCTCCCCCTTTGTGGAATGGGATAACCGTTGCTGTGCACCATTCAGTAGGCACAAAGCCTGAGGTGAGGCTATGATTGAACATGGTACTTAGGTGGGATGCCTGTTCATTCTGTAGTTCAAATAGAACACAGCCTGGGATGTTGTCAGGTCCCATGGATGCTGAGTTCTTGGCTTTGGAGAGTGTGTGTTTTTACCTGTGCAGCCGTGATTACAGGAACTTTGCATTCTTCCAGTATAGAGATGGGCTCTTTTGAGAGAGGGGTAAAGTTAGCACTGAACCTATCTGCCAGGATGTTGTCAATATCAGTTGGTTATGTATATTTAGTGCCATTGTGTTGTAACTCAATAGCAGATCTGAGTGTTGCCGTTGAGATTCTTGACATAGCTATAGAATGCTTTATCATTGTTTTTAGAATCAGTAGCGATTTTGTTTTCATAACTAGCTTTGGAGGATTTTATGAGGGATCTCAGCTTCTTACTGAGGCTGACCATGGAGTTCCTCCAATCATGGGATTTTACTCTTTTTTGCAACAGCTTCTTTCTTCTGTTGTAGAGTTTGTTTATGGCAGAGGACCACAAGATTGGCTTCCTTTTTTTGGAGGATAACATCTTGGTTCTGTTAGGGATTGCATGATCCATGCACTCGTGCAAGTTTTTATAAAGTGCATTTTATAGGATTCAGCAGTCGTACCTCTAATGTCCATCAGCATGGGTGTCGTGAAGTTTGCCACTTCTGTCTTAAGAAGCATGAAGTTGGCTTTAGAGAAAATATTTACGGTGGTTTCCCTAATGGGGGTGGGGGTTGGGGGTGGGATGTGGATGTCTAGGGTGATTAGTTTGTGGTCGGATCTGACCAACGAGGAATTGAACTCTGGTGTGGAACACCAGTTGCCCATGTTGGTAATGACCAGTTCCAGGATACTGCTGCCCCTGGTGGGGGTGTGGATAAGTTGATCCAAGGCATTGGAATTTATGAATTCCAGAAAATGTTGAGGACAAGAGTTGGTACATGAGTGGTTTTCCCAGTTAATGGTGGGGTAGTTGAAATCGCCCATTATCAGGGTATTAGGTTGTACCCTAATATTTTCCAGTGTATGAAGAAATGAGGAATGGGAATCCTGGAGCATGGTGGGGGACCTGTAGCAAGTTTCCATTTGGATTGCAGTCTTGCCCAACGTTAGTTGCACTTGGATAATCTTGGATGCACTATGCTGAGCAACTAGCCTGGAATATGGACACACCTCTGCCTTTAGTGTTTCGGTCCAAGTTAGGTGGCCGAAAGGTGTGGTATGAATTATAGTCTGGTAATGCAGGGGTGCTCTCTGGAGCCTTGAACCAGGTCTCTGTCACTGCATAGATGTCGATGTTCTCCATTTTAAGGACTGCCTCGAGTGAGTGCATTTTGAGGTTTAGACTTCTAGCATTAAGTAGCATTACCCTCAGATTTTGCTTGCTTGTACCTGTTACGGTGGTGAATTTGTCATTTTAATCTTGCCTAAAAAAGGCACTATAGGGGTGGCAAGAGCCTTAGCCAGTATCCGGAATCCTAAGGGCGACAGGTGCAGGCCATCTCTGACAAAGCATTGTGGTTTGTCAGTTATGTCATCCCAGGCAGATACTAGATCCCCTTAGAATGACACCAGAAGCTTACCCAATTGTTGAAGTCAATCATTTTGTCCTTGTACTGTGGTATCATTCTGGGTGATGGAAGGAAGGTTCTCAGGGCTAGGGTCATACCTGCCTGGGCTACAAGATCAGACAGCTCCTCCATGTCTCTTTTCATGTAGTCCAGGGAGGTACATCTCAGGTCATTCACACCAATATGGACAATGACAGAGTCATATTTGTACTTGTTGTGGACTGACCTGAGTGCATGCATTATGTGGTGGATCTTGGCACCTGACAGGCAGCTGGCAGTAACGTTTTCCTTGTTTAGCCTGGTGAGTGGAATGTCAGTGTGCCTGACTATAGAGTCACCTATGACTAGAGTGTTGGGTACGTTGTTATGCCTTATGGGCTGTGGTTGAGTGGCATACTGAGTTTGTGGGCTATGTGTCATTTGGGTTGTGTTGGGGAGTGGAGGTTGCTTGCATTTCTGCTTTGGAGGTCCCTGTTACTTGTGTAGATTTTCATTGACAGCCTCCGTGAATAAAGGTGTGTGTTTTGTGTTTCTATGTGTGTGTTTTGGTGGTGTAGGTTTTGAGGGACTATGTGATGAGTGTGGTGTGGTGCAAGTGTTTACCTTCTCCTCTTGACTGTCTAGTCCAGTCTTGGGTGAAGAGAGCTTTGCTTCCAGTTTGGCTATATAAGTGCATCTCTCACAAGTTGTAGTGTTGGGTGGTAGGAAGAGAGGGTTGTCGGTGTACATGAGGCAATTGCTGCATTGCCCCAAGATGCCCAGATTCATCAGGTAGACAGGAGAAAACACTGGGAGCTGACCCTTAGACATGCCTGGATAGGTGCTTATTTATTAAGTACTAAAAACTCTTTTCCTCTAGACAAGTGAGGAAAGATGAGTGCTGTAGTAATTTGTAGCTTATTTAGTGCTTACAGTGAGTTCTGAACAAGTGCTGAGCTCAAAGAAACAGATTTGAGTGGTGAAACTAGAAAACTGGCTAGTTTTTAGAAACAAAATTAAGCTAGAAGGCTTCCCTCCAACACAGAAAGGCTTGGGAGCTCAGAAGCTTACAAACAGTCCTGGATACAGAAAATCTGTATCTGCTATTATACAATGACATTATTTAAGAAAAAATATTTACTTTTCTTAAATAATGTCTTTGCCCCTCCAAATTTTCTCCCTGTATCATGGGTCTTTTCTGATATCCTGTGCATGCACATGGAACTTGCTTCCCCATGCTTATGCAGAACATCAGTGCTGTGTAAAGGAAGCAATGGAGAAAGGAAGATTTCCTCTGCCTTTATTTATTTATTTATTAAGAAAAATGAAACCGGGAGACTTAACATTTGGGAGAGACAGGACAGGGAAAATAAAAATGTTTCAAAGCAGATATGTTTCTTTAGTTTTGCAGAATGTACCTAATTATCCTCTTATTTTTCTCTGTGCTGTCTTCCTCATTTGTTTGATGTCTTCAGTTTTGTACATTTATTTAAAAAAAAAAAAAGTAAAAATTTTATAGGATATACTAATAGATAAAAGTCCAGGTGACCAGACCTTTTTCCATTGGTATATTCTTGGATTTACAAAGGGCACGTGCTCCTTTTTGAATATTACTGGCCAGTCAATGTATAATATTTATTACAGTACACTCATATTAAAGGCAATAATAGAGTGTTGCAGCTTGATTAATCAGAATGTGATCTGCACCTGTTTTTGGTACTTATATAGAAATGTTGCATAACATTCAACTGTAGTACATTTTTGTGAATGGTTTGTTAGATAAATCCTGAGAGAGTAATGTACTTAAGCAATCTGCTAGTATAACCTTTCCAACTTTGTTGATTAGAACTGAGAAGAGCTATTTTAATTTAAACAATATATTTTCTACTGCTAAAAAGTTTGAGAAATGTCATCTTCTGCATCTATAAGAAGGATAGAAAATTGCCTTCCTCAGGAATGTGAGGATTTGCAATCTCTGCGCATGTTTGTTTTACCGTGAAGGAGAATGACAACATTGAAATGTTTAGTGCAGAAGACAGGTGTTCTGTCCTTTGCCATCTTCCTTTTAGTTTGCTTTTTACTGGCAGAGTGCATCAGATATATTCTGCTTTATCGTTTGTAAGTCTTTTATTTGTTTGCAGAGCATTATTTCCATTTTAACGCATAAGTAAATATCTTTAGAATAAAAGATACTAAAAAATATGTGAAACATTAATTCAGAGAAGTAATGTTTACTGTACTTCTTCCAACTCTGAAGTCTGCCACATAAGTTAAAACATTTTATTCACAAAGCAAAAAGGAAATAAAAACTAATAAAGTTGTACTTGCCATTACTTTAGTTTGGAGTCTAGGTTCTTGCTTACCAGAAGTTAACAAAATAAGCCACATACAATTTCCATATAAATATCAAGCAAAGTCATTCTCTTGGCAAAAGAAAAGAAGGGTGAATGAGTTAATGTTCAAAGTCAAAAACATAAAGTGGAAAGACAATTGTTATAGAACTCTCACTACCACCCTTGAAGGGAATAAACAAGGAAAATAATTCAGAGAAAACACTCCCTTTACAGTATTCCTAAAGACAAAAGCAAAATAAACACCAAAACATCTTCAGAAACAAAAATCTACACAAATTCACGAGCTATTCCTTCTTGAATCAAGATGTTGTACTCTAAAATATTTCAAGCTTTTCTTTATTTATCTAATGCTGTTCCCTCCACAAAACACACCAGACCTTTGTTGGCAAATAGTAACTTTACCAAAGGAATGACTTGCCCTAACAACAAACCCCTTACCCAACAAATGATACTGAGACCAGTAAGATGATCCTCAGGGTAGGTAGCATTTACAACCACCACCCTTGGCAAACTCTTCACTCCTTCATTCTGCCAGCATAATTTCCCATCTGGTTGTGCAGTATGTCAAGTTTCTTGCATCAAGCTTGCAATAATATACACCAAGTGGCACATGAAAACGGGAAGAATCCATGGGGGATGGCTGACGCACATCTGCCTACCAGTTGTGCCCAGCCTTTCTCTTACATCCCTTTTCCTGGCCAAAATGATTCCTCACTGGCCAAGTGAAACTCTGAAAACCAGATAAGTACCCTTGCTTCCAGAAAGAATTAAAGCCCAAACTCCAGAACCCTAGAACAAGGCTTCCTAACTGGGTTCATACCTGCAATATAACATCAGGAGAACAATAATGTCATGAGGCAGCAACATTTGCTGGATTACCTAAATAATGAAGCACCCAAAAACTCTTGGATATATAGACATAAGTCAGTGTTAAATAAGTACAGGTCCACATCTGAATGGTGCACGCCATCAGTGGTAAACCAAACTGGGTCCCAATCAGCCAAATCCCAGTGTTCAATAACTAATAAAGCTAATAAAGTAGCAGACCTAGAAACCCTGTAGTTGATAAATTTCTAGGTCCTTTCAAAGATTGACTAGGAGGCAGCTTGCTTACACCCTAACCTGAGAACAACGGCCAACCAAACAACCCATGAATCTAGAAAAAGACTCTTCATTCTCATCAACTCTTTAAAAATGTCAGCCAACAAACACCTCTTTGGGATTATGCCAAATCTTTACCTCTGATATGAGCCATGATTACTAATTGTTGACTCTTCTGGTGTTTAATCTGGTCCAGTTTGTATGGCAAAATCAACTAAACACATTCCTACATAACCTCTCCACACCACTTCAAAACACTTGGGTTTAACCCAAGGTTACCACCATTGGAGTGTAACTCTACTCTGGTTGCAGCATGAATAACAAAGGAATGCTCCACAATAATAATTTGCTTATAACCTGTGAAATCAAACAACAATAAGATTTAGTGTATGTAGCTCAGATAGTCAGAAGCCCACTGTCCTACTCTCTTATAGGTTCATACATTCAATGGTGTTTACTAGGCTAACAACCACAGGGGACCTTTTAAGCTTAACCATGCATCCCAAATCTCTGGCAAGTTCTGGTACCCTTGATAAGTGTAAGCAGGAGCTTGGGAGCTGAAACATTTAAAAGCAGGGGCCTTGGAGAATAACTGTTTACAGGTTGCCTCTGTACAATAGAGACACAGGTGCCAAGCAAGGGATAAAGTTCATGTTCCCAATCCATTCGTCCAAGTTACACTTGAATTGGGTTAGGGAGGAACTCTGCTTCACATAGATGGGGAGCCTGTTTTACAGATGGGGTAGTCTCTGGGATATATACCTGTCTCTCCAGCAGGTCCTATTTATATCACAGGCAAGGTTTAAGTCTTAAGAATGGGAGATTATGGTGCTGTTTATTTTGTGGATATGCAAGAGGTCCATCAGAGTGGGGTCTGACAATCCCCTGCATGTAGATCTCCCCTCACCAACCTGTAGGAAACAGAGTACAGGGACAAGGCCTTGAGGCAGTCTGCATAGGACATTTTAATTACACCCTCTATTCTTTTAGTTAGGAACCTCTGTGGGGATGTTCCAATTGTAGGATATGCCTGGTTAGGTACATACCAAAGGGGGCATTGCATTCAATGATAGGTCTGATCAATGTCAAATACAGTGGAACAATGACTTCCTTGGACCTAGATGCCATACCTTTGTTTATAAGTTGCACAACACTTCTACTGACTGACACTCCCTGGCAAGATCGGAGTCCCTGAATATTCTGAAGGAATGTGATGTATAACTTACAAAAGGTAAACCATGAAATTGCAATGCTCTTTTTAACATCTTATCTAAGTCCTTGAGGATGATGGCTTGGCTATTATGGAACCAGAATGCAGGTACTAGTTCATGGCTGTTAGTAAAAGAGTACCTGAAAGTACAAAACCATGTCACTTTCTGATGAGATTTGGACTAGTGGATCTATATCAAAACAATGCTTGAAATTATTGAAACATTGGTCCAAGAAAGGGAGAGCAGAATCTTTCTGACTCTGAAAACACCCAGTACATGCAGGAGAATAAAGTGGTACAGATCATATAAGTTTGATGATGCAGGGTGAGAACATGGACATCTTTCAGTATGAACCCCCATAATGACCTACTAGTGTTTTCCTGGTATCTGGGGGCCTGCCTAATGTTTTCTTCCAATCTTTTATTAGTCTGCAAACCATGCAGTTCTTAGTAACACCACAGATAGCTAGACTCTTTGACAAGACACTGCTAACAAAAAGATGGGACCAGAATGGACTTGGGTGCTTCTTTACACAAACATCTTCTTCTGCTTCTTTCAGCTGCTCCAGTCAGGGGTCGCCACAGCAGATCAACTGTTTCCATTTCTTCCTCTCCTCTGCATCTTGCTCTGTCACACCAACCACCTGCATGTCCACTCTCACCACATCCATAAACCTTATCTTAGGCCTTCCTCTTTTCCTGTTACCTGGCAGCTTCATCATTAGCATCTTTTTCCCCAATATACTCTGCATCCCTCCTCAGCACATGTCCAAACCAATGTAATCTTGCCTCTCTGGCTTTGTCTCCAAACCTTCCAACCTGGGCTGACCCTCTAATATACTTATTCCTAATCCTGTCCATCCTCATCACACCCAGTGCAAATTTTAACATCTTCAGCTCTGCCATGTCAAGCTCTGACTCCTGCCTTTTTGTCAATGCCACTGTCTCCAACCCATATAACATAGCTGGTCTCACTACCCTCTTGCAGACCTTCCCTTTCACTCTTACTGGTACTTGTCTGTCACAAATCACCCCTGACACTCTTCTCCACCCACTCCATCCTGCCTGTACTCTCTTCTTCACTTCTCTTCTACACTCATCATTACTCTGAACTGTTGATCCCATGTATTTAAACTCATCAACTTTTGCCACCTCTACTCCCTGCATCCTCACCATTCCTCTATCCTCCCTCTCATTCACACACATATATTCTGTCTTAGTCCTGCTGACCTTCATTCATCTTCTCTCTAGAGCATATCTCCACCTCTCCAGGGTCTCCTCCACCTGTTCCCTACTCTCACTACAGCTCACAATGTCATCTGCAAACATCATAGTCCACGTGGACTCCTGTCTGATCTCATCTCTCAACCTGTCCATCACCAGAAAGGGCTCAGAGATGAACCTTGATGTAATCCCACCTCCACCTTAAACGCATCCGTCACTCCCACTGCAGACCTCACCGCTGTCACACTACCCTCGTACATATCCTGTACCAGTCTTACATACTTCTCTGACACTCCCAACTTCCTCATGCAATACCACAACTCCTCTCTAGGCACCCTGTCATATGCTTTCTCTAAATCCACAAAGACACAATGCAACTCCTTCTGACATTCTCTGTACTTCTCCATCAACACTCTCAAAGCAAACATCACATCTGTAGTGCTCTTTCCTGACAGGAAACCATACTGCTGATCACTAATCATCACCTCCCTTCTTAACCTAGCTTCCACTACTATAAATGATATATCTAATAATTAACAGCTTAGACCATTTCCTAATCTGCCTGGGAAAGCTGAATAAAACACAGAAAAAGACTGGAGTGCTATACCACAGGCCTTTATAGTGATGGTCATCCAGGAATTGCTGACCAAGGCTCCCATAACTCCTTGCTAACCATCCATAATACCTGAGGGATGGCCATAGGGTCAGTTTACACATTCAGGACCGAATTGTGAAACACTGCAATCTGTAGACAAGACAGAGCATTGGCAGCCTTGTTAATTTTTTCTGTAATGTATCTGTCTTTCAAGGATAAATTAATCCAAAGGCTACAAATTAATTCAATGGCTATGTTACATTAGCAACCTGAGAAGAGACCTTACCCACCTAGATCTGATGCCTTTTTATGGGAAAGAAACCCCAACCCCTGGATTACAAAGCAAATCCTTTTCTGCCATACTACTGTGGCCAACCAGATTGGTATGAACTCCAGGAATGTGATGTGTTTTTCATGATCTCTGATTGCTCAGCAGGCCAAGGTGATGAAATACATTGCCCTACATAGAGGGCACTCATCCCCACGCCTTCTGCTGCATCAGAAAACAAATGCAATATCTGTGACAAAATGCACTTCTCTTGCCAGAAAGAGACCCCACTATACTTAACCAGCAAAGACCTCAAAATACTCAAGTCATTCTTCACCTTGGCTGTCGCATAAACCCACTGATGCTTTTGGAACCAACCTTTCCAAAGGATGGACACTAACCTGGTGAACAGCCTTCTTTGGGCAACTGCCCCAAATGCAAAATTAAGCAATCCCGGAAGCTCCAAAGCTTCCCAAATTCTCACCATCTTTGCCCACAAGAACTTATCACATCTCCCAAACATAAAAACTTAAACTGGGGCAACCTCAAATAGAAGGATTGTATCTAGATTGCCAGACCTAGAAACATCAGGAGTTTTACCTGTCCAACTACTCTGTCCCTCACTAAAGAGATTCCCAGCTTCTGACTCAGACTGATAAAAGTATCAAGGCCTTCTTGGTATATTCTTCCCTCTCACACACAACCAGGAACACAATAAATTAGTGTGCAGCACCTTATAGTGGTGCTCTGGTCTGCCAACACAACTGGACAGCTGTGCCAGATATTTCAAACATGTTGCAGGTTATGGCACAGACCTTGGATGTGGCCATATGAAAAAGGGATCGATCATCAAAAAACATTCCTAAAAAAGCCAAGCCACCTGCCTTACTGGCAAAAGTCTGAAAGCAGATTCATTATCCAATTTTGATAGCCATGAATTAGAGAACCTCCTTATAGTCCTTATTGCTCTGTCCTATTATGCATACTGTGCGTTGGCATCCTCTGCAATCATTAACTGAAGTCCTATGCAGAAGGGCAGGTGTTGAATATGATGGTACTCACTACTTCCAGTGATGTCAATGAGCCCAGTTGATCATAACTTGTAAGAGAAAAAAAATATTCTACCTGCATGGTCCCTCCTAGGGCTGTCAACTGGCAAGATAATCTTTATTAACTTTTTTTCTATTCCCTTTTTTTGTTGTTTTACTCATATATGATTATTATCTCATAAGAGAGCCTGCCCATAACCTAGGCTGGAAGAAATTGTGTTCAGCTACATGTAAAATAATTGCCTTGCTGTGAATTCATCATTGCAGGCCCAGAACCTGTCATATCAGCTTTGTTTAGTTAACCTCCACTCCCGTAAAATAGACCCCCCCTCCCGCAACTAAAAAGTTGACATTTGTCTGACATTGGTGGAAAGGTTTAGCATAGCTCACTAGCCAAGTCTCTCAAAGGCAGAACACAGCCTCTCAAAATGAATAAATTTGACAACCCCAAGCCTTGAAGTGGCCCTTTAAACACTTAAAAAAAATCTGGGAGGTTAAAATGACAATTATACTGCTTGGTGACTTAATGATATTCTAATATTTCTGTGGGTTTCAGTTCCCCATTGTTAAACAGTGTCCGTCAAACAAAACTCCTTAAGGCATAAATTTTAAACGAGGTACACTTGGAAGACATGAGTTACCCTGCCCAAGTATATTATGCTAAATCAAAAATGGCAAATTGTCCAAGAAAGAATCAAACCCATAACCCACAGAACACTGTCCTAGAGCACCACCCATTAAACCAAATCATCAATGGCCAATGCATATCCTGAAAGAAAGCTGAGAGTAGTCATGTGTCCTTGCCCTCTCCTTTGTCAGACAGGAGTTAGCTCAACTGCAAGAAGACAGCTGAGGTAACATTGATGATTTCATTCAGCACATGGAAAACAGCTATTAAATTAGGACAGCCAAAATGAGCAGTCATTTGATCAGATAACACCCCACTGTTAGGCCCAGGTACTATGCACTGACCCGCCCTTGAAAGAAACACTTCCAGCCTACTACTGGCATGAAAGTGCAGCTCAAATTTTGACTGCAAGTCCATGACAACAGTCCCTGACTAACCATGGAATAAGCCATTATTGATAAGAGAACGTGCTGTCACCTACAAGCCTAAATAAAGAATAATTTCCAGTGGATAGGATGCCTGGCCATGCCAGATACCAGTTAGACCAAGCATCTATCCTTGATACTAATGGAAGTAAAATCTGTCATCTGTGCAAATAAGCATTATTCATCCTGCTTCAAATTGCCTTAATCTAAAAGAGAGAAGCCAACACAATGTCTCATAACCAAAAGTAGCCCTAAGATGTGACATTATTAATGTGTCAATTCCTGGACCCAGTAACACAGACCCAACCAGAGCTCCAACAACTCAACCATGGAATCCCCATGACAACTGCAACTCCACTGCCTTTAGAGCCGCAGTAACTAATATACCATAATTGGTGTCTACACCAAAATGCCTAAGCCTGAAACAACTTAAAAGCTGACAGGATATTTCTGTCAGCACCTACCTTAGGTCACCAGACAAGTTGGACTCAAGCAGAATAAAATAGAACCTATTGCTGCTGAAAGTGACAATCTGTTCTACCTCATGAGATAAATAATCTCCAAGGAACGATCTCACCCCTTACTCATCTCTTAGGAAATGTGTCATTGAGAAAAGTCCCGAGTCAGGACTTATTTCCTTAAACTGTCCTAATAGCATTCCATTGTGAACTTGGGTCATCAGTAAAAAATTCAGACAGTCAAGTTACTGTAAATGCTGTTAGAAAAAAAAATGGAAATTGTAATTTAATCAATATTATTCCTATAGTCCTTTATAGGTTCCAGAATTATCAACTGCGGTGGCGGTGCTGCGGTAGCATTGTCACCTCACAGTAAGACGTTGTCCTAATCGATTCTCAGCTTGAGAGTGTTCTGTGTGGAGACATGCGTGAATGGGCTTACCTTCGTTGGAGGTTGTGCATCAGGGCCGCAACTCGGCACGTAAAAAATCTACTACCAATCATTAGCGGACCGGAGTTCTGCTGTGGCGACCCCTAACCGGGAAAAAAAGCCGAAAGAGAGAGTATTTGCAATTTAACATATATAAAGCTTCTGATGTGTAACTCCATTGGTATGGTTAATGTTATATAAGTTTGCTAATGCAGACAAACAAACTAATCCTTTTCTTTCTGCCTTAATGACGCATCAGTGTTTTTCTGCACAGGTAACAATGTGGATCCAGCACTCCAAATGCACTGACAACTGTGAAAACTGGGAAATACAACTTTAACAATTAGTAAAAAGAATGACTTCCAGTGGTAAAAGAGTTATTTTCTTTACTGTCAGATCAGTAATCCCGAAGAGAAATAGTCCTACTGAAGTGCATAGGTTGAGATAGGCAGGATCACTAAAACTCATAATAAACAAACCAGACCTCCAGAAATGTATTACATTTAGGAAAATCTTCACAAAAGTTATCCTTAAAGAATGTATTTGGAATTATAAAGTAGTTAAAATAGCAAATGAATGATCCAGGCAGTGTATCTAATAACATTATAATGTTATAGTCTTACAGAAAATACATCTGAGTGTTGTGTCAAATTAAGGAGAATGAAAAGGAAGATTTATTGTTTAAATTAATTCAGACTGCCATTATCAGTATTAGAAACTACAGCACTTTTTGCATGCATACATAAATTAGTGTCAGGACAAGATAGATTCTGCAACCTTGGAATCCCTCTAATTAGTATTTAAGGATGGATTTGTCTAAATGTGCATGCATGGTAGAAAATACTGCTACATTTCCAATCATATGTTTTATAATCTCTAATAACCAAAGTTTGTGGAAAACTAAAAATGCACTGAACAGCTAAAAGATCCCAAGATACATATACTAAAGAGACATATAGGGATTTCTACTGTTCTTCGAAAAAGAAAGCAACGTATAATGAACGCCAGTGAGGTAGGCAAGCTTGCTAATCAGGGACTTGTGCTGTTGTTTCAAACACATCCAACAGCAACATGCAAATTAGTTTCTCACAGTGAAATGGAATTTAGGTTAATTTTCCTTTAAAGCCATATTACCTGTTATCCTGAAAAAGGAAGTTACACATTTCTATGTTGTGAAATATAAAATAAAACTTATGCAAACTGGAATGCATAAAACTTAAAAATGAGTAGAACGGCCCATTTTACAAATGACATTAATCATCATTGTCATCATCAACATCATAGTCATCATACACCTCTTTTTTCCAGGTCTGTCTCACTTTGTCAAATTGCTATTCATGGAATAGCCATTCATCTAACCTCTTTTTATCAAAGCCACTATTCATTGATTGGTGAATTTTTCCTAGGGCAAACCAGCAGTTGGCCACCATCTGGAATTTGCCTTTTTCCCCACTGCAGTGTTACCTCAAAGTTGGCATACATAGTTACGGGGTGTGTGGGGGGAGTAGCCTCCCACCTTGGTAGGTTTTAAATTTTATTTTTTTTACAGTCTCTTGGTTGGCCTACCATCGGGTTGCCCTAATTAAAAGTTCAGTTAAAAATCCATTTGATGCTTAGTGGCTTCGATAAACAGCGCTGAAATTCAGCAAAGTGATATAAACCCCTTTTTTCCCATATTTACATGGGCCTGGGGTGATGTATCATCTGTTGCCATATCTCTCTATTCAGTGTCACTCTTCTACCTAACTGTCTCGGTTCTTTTCTCATAAAACACATCCATCTCTTGGTAGAAATGTATTAATTCGTCTTGGCTTTTTCTTATCTCTACATAATCAGCTTTATTAATTGTATTCTGCTTTCCTGTATGTGTAACTTAACTACCCTAATCTGTTCTCCTTGACTTTTTCTTTAATTGTGGCTATCATGACTTCTGCTCTGATGTCCACATTTCTTCATCTGTCCAACAGTGTGTATCTCATTACCTACCACAGTGACTTCACCTTCATCACCTTATGTTTTCTCACCTGCTGTATACTTACTGCTTAGGTTTCTGTGCCATTCAGAAGCCCTGGTAACAACACTGTTTTATAAATTTTAGTTTTCAGCTTTGTTGGAATCTTTTTATAACAGTTTAACGGTGACACTTTATGACAATTGTCCTCAGAGCTGCTGATTTGAGATTTGACCTCATCATTTAGACTTTCCTTCAGCTTAACCATATCTCCCTGATACCTGAAGATGTTAGCGTTTTCCACTGTTTTTCCTTCTATCCCAATTTTAAGCTTCTTCTGATTACCCCATTTGCTGCCATTACCACTGTCTTCATCCACTGTGCCTTTGGTTTTGCATTTCTGATGCCTATCATTATCTGAAGTTTCTGTTTAGACTCTGCTTGCAGTGGAATGTCATACACTTTTGGTGAGCTCTTCCATCTGACCTGTTTAGTAACTTAGTCCATCACAAGTACTAAAAAGAGAGGGCTCAGAGCTGAGCTATGACGCACATGCACCAACAATGGGAACTCCAATGAGTCTGAACACTTTTTGTATTTTCTCATTGAGTCCCTGAACATGGCCTATATTTATTGAGATGGAAAACAACATTGAGAGAGAAAGCATTTCTAATAGCTACTTTTGTTTTTGTTTCTTTTGCTGTGATTAGCTCTTTTTATTATACTGCAAAAAGGTAACTTTTCATTGACTTTTATTTGTTTTTTATACACACACACACACACACACACATATATCTATATATATATATATATATATATATATATATATATATATATATATATATTTATTTTACATTTGTTGACCGGGAAAATCCGACTGGATGCTTGTCCATTTTCAGCGGAGTCCCTGGGAGAAAAGCTCCACAGTAAAATTCAGCTAATCATTACAAGCAATACAGAGCCGTTCACATTCATAGAGAGTAACAGTAACATATTATTCATGCTTAGTTCAAGTTAACATATAGGTATTATTCATGCTTAGTTCAAGTTTACTTATCAGATATGAAGGTTGACATAGGTCAGTTTAAGGTGAAGTTAGATTCAAGTTTAACAGTTTTGGATAGGATACAGTCAACTATTCAGTTTAAGATTTAGTTATTCCATAACAGTTAGGTAGGGTAGAACAGAATAGTGAATGAGTTGGTAAATAGGTAGGTAGAGGGGAAGAAATTGTAACTGGATATTAGGTAGTGGGAATAAGTAGTAGGGGAGCAATAGGGAATGTTGAAAGGATGTTGGAATATGTATGAGAGGCAGGAAAAAGAAGTGTTAGTTTGAGTAGTTGATGTAGGGGTATAGAGTGTAAGGTGGAGGGGGGATTTAGCTAGGTAATGAGCATGTTCAGATCCAAGAGTGCTTGGGGTGTTCCTTCAAGAGGTTTTAAATGTGTCCTTTGAGACAGCTGAGGTAATAGACGTGGGTAGGGAGTTCCAGATGTTGACAATATAGTTGGGGAAGAGGGAGTCACCTGTGTGTTCTTGGTTTTTGTGATCTTAATTAGTCTTTTGTTGCTAGAGCAAAGTTGTTGGGTATTAGCTTGGGGTACTAGCAGATTAGCCAGTGATGGGATTTTGTCTGGGAATAATAGGAGGTTTTGGGCACAGGATAGCTGATAATAGTTCAGGAGATTAGGGAATTCAAGACAGTTACGTTGCTTTAGGGATAGGCAGTGGTAGGCACAATAGGGGGCACCTGTTGCAAATTTTGCAAATTGATTATAGCAACTGTTGAGCTTGCTAATTTTGGTTATGGAGAGGTTGGTGAGTATGGGTGAGGAATAGAATAGTATTGAGAGAAGGTGAGTCTGAGCAATTATTATCCTAGCAGTTTGTGTCAGGAAGAGTTTATTTTTATATAGACTGTTCAGTTTTTTGTGAATATTTTTAATGGTTTGGTTAATATGAAGATCAAATTTGAGGTTATTATCAATGGTAACTCCAAGGAGATGATGGTCCCATCTCTGGAGACTATGTTAAATGGACTGTGTTTGGTGGTAATTTTGGTGGGTGGGAACAGTAATAGTTTGTTTTTTTGTGGGGTTAGAATTAGGTGTTTGCTAAGAAAACAGTTTTTTGTGGTATGGAACACTTGTTGTGTTATAGATAGAAATGTCTGAGGGTCATTGGCTGAACATACAAGTATAGAGTCATCAGCATATTGTATAGCTGTTGTATTTTGACAAATAGTGTGAAGACTGTTTGTGAATATGGACAATAGGAGTGGACATAAAATGGATCCTTGTGGGACTCCTGTGGTGATGGGTAGCAGTGAGGATAAGTTATTGTCCCACTGCACTGCTTGTTGTCTCCCATGTAGGTAGTTCTGAAACCAAGCTAGGTTTTGGTTACTTAGGCCGAGGTCAACAAGAGCATGTAACAGTTTGGCATGATTGACCATATCAAAGGCCTTGGATAGGTCCAGAAATATGGCAGAAATTTGTTTGACTATGTGTTTGTTTTGATTAATGACATTTATGAAGGAAAGCAGGGCAGTGTTAGTGCTATGTGCTGGCCTAAATACATGCTGTGTAGGAGAAAGCAGTTGGTTGTTAAGCAGGTATGGCATGAGTTGGTGGTGGATGCATCTCTCAAGTATTTTGGCCTGTGGAGACAGAATGGCTATAGGGCGACAGATGGTGAGATCAGTGGAGGTTCCACCTTTATGGAGGGGGATAATATAGGAGGTTTTTCAGATGGGTGGGAATTGAGGTTTCTGAGATAGAGCTATTTAGTAGGATAGATACTGAGAAGGCAAGTTCATTAGCAGCCAGCTGAAGGAATTCAGCAGGTGGTTTATCAGCTGCTAGTGAGGTAGGTTTGAGTTTAAGTAGTAACTTTTTGACATAGTTGGTTGGGATGGGTGGAAACTGGAAGGAAGTTTTAGGTGCATCTGCAGGTTGTGGGTGATTAGTTGTAGTAGTTGTTGCCTGTTCTTGAACAAGGTTAGCAAGACTCTTTATGAAATATTTGTTAAATGCGTCTGGTATATTTGTGATTTCATTAGCAGAAGTAGGGGATCGGGTGGAGGGGCGGCCAGGGTGGAGTATATTGTTTATACCTGCCCAGAATTTCTTGGAGTTGTTTTGGTGATTGATTTGTAGGTCAAGGAAATAATTATTTTTATCTAGGAGGATTAACCTTTTTGTTTAATTTCTGAGCTGTTGGAATTGTATCTTAGCTGCTGGGGTTTTAGTGGCTCTCCAGGTGTGCCAGGCTTTGTTCCTTTCTGAAATTCTCTTTTTAGTCTCTTTGGTGTACCAGGGGGCTGTTTTAATTTTGAGTTTAATGATACGGGGTGGGGCATGGGCATGGGTACTTAGGAAGGTGTTGGTGAAATGGCTTACAGCTTCTTCTAGGAGTAAGGTCTTTAGTATGCACCAGTTATGGTGTTTTAGTTCGAGTTTGAATTTGTCGGGGTTGTTATTGATCTGGAGTTGGGGGTGAAGTGGGTTTTGAGTTTTAATAGAAAAGTGGGTTGATGGTCACTGAGGGTGTCTGGGAGGACACCTGCCTGGTATGGGTTGTTTGTCCTGTTAATTAATATCCAGTCTAGGAGGGTTTCTTTAATTTTAGGAGATCCTAGTCTAGTGCTTCTTTGGATAACTTGTGAAAAGTTATAGAGGTTAATATGGTTGGTTGGGTTTAAGGTTGAGCAGGTATTCCAATCTATGTTGAAATCACTGAGTATAATGGTTTCCTGAGGGAAGTTTTGGTTTGACCATTATAGGAATGTTTCTGTGGTTGGTATGTTACTGCCTGGTGGTATATAGCATGTGACAATGTTGAGTGACTTTTGGTTACTAAGTTTGAGTTTAGCTTGGAGGCTTTCAGAGTTGTTGAAAGTGAGAGTATCTAGATTAATTGTGGTAATATTAAGGGTATTCTTATAGAGTAGGGCTACACCCCATCCTTTTTTAGTTAATCTATCTTGGCGGAGTACATTGTAACCTGTAGGTAGAAGTTCTTTGTCTGCAGTAGTGGGCTTTAGCCAGGTTTCTGTCAGACATAATATATCAAGGTTGTAGGTGGAGAGTAGTGTATGTAGTGAGTGTACCTTATTGTTAACACTTTGAATATTTAAGCACAGAATTAGTAGGCTAGTTTTTGGTCTATTGGTTAGTAGCTGGTTTGATGGGAGAGTGGCATCTGCTGGGATGGTATGTGGAGGGTTAGGCCCTGGATTTGGGTGAATATCACCTGCAATTATTAATTGGTAGCGAATGTGGTGGAGTTTATTGAATTTATTTAAGATGGCAATGTACTTGTTAGTAGTAGGTGATTTGGGGATAACAGAGAGTATCCTAAGTGCGTTTGGTGTTATAGTGATGTTATGGAAGAGGTTTGGTGATATAAGTTGGTTGTAGTGAGGAGTGCTGGAGTTGTAGGTGGAGGTTTGTTTTGCAGAGGTAGTGAAAGGTGTGTGTAGTGTGATGTGATAAGAGGTGAGGTAGAGGTTTAGTGTTATTATTACTAGGATAGAGAGTTTGCATGAGAGTGAGGTGACTAGGTTGTGACAGTGGGTGGGTGTCGTTGTAGGTGAGAGCATTGAGAGCATGTTAATTGGTAAATGTAGTGGTAGTGGGATAGGAAGTGTAAGGTCAGTGACTTCATTCGTTGTGAGGCAGTGTCAGGTCTGTGACTGGTTGCATGTGGGGAAGGTTAGGTTTAAATCTAGAGGTAGTGGGGGTGGGTGTGAAATGGGGGTAAGATAGGGGAGTGAAGTCAACCCGAGCATTAGCGAGGGTGAACAGAGTGAGGCAGCACCAAGGTCTGGGGGCAGGGATCCTGAAGAAAAAGTATCAGTGAGCTTAACAAAGGTAAGCTATCCCAAATCAAGTTTTAAGATGTTACAATTCAAACATTAGAAGCCAAATTAGAGTGAGAATCAATGGGCTGTCCTAAATCTAGCTTTATTCTGTTCAAGGTTTACTGTTAAGAGGCCAAATGGTAGAGTGTTTAGCCAGTTGAATGTGAGAGATAGCAGGGAGCAGAGATGGATTTTCTGCTTGGGGGGGCTAGGGAGCACAGTAGGGTGCTTCAGCAACAGTACATAAGAGCTAGGATACTTTCTGCTCAGTGATGGCTTTTGTAGAGTTCAGGGGTTTATTTCTGAGCTGGGGGCTTAACTGCAGTTAGCACCTTGCCAGCTACCAGTCCAGTGTAACAGTAGTAGAGTGGAACTAATAATATGAATTAGTTTAAGTAGTTGCTTTTAATAGTTGTACATAGGTGGGAATAATAACCTGAATTAGAATTAAATAGCTGTTTTTCAGCCTGTGTTTATAGCTGTCACAACTTGACATAGGTCTAAGCAAGGGTTTGATTCCTGGCACAGAGGATGCGCTGTGGATAAAAGAAGGAGGAAATAAATAAGCAGTCATATATGGGAGAGTGGTAACATTTAATTGCATTAAAGTGCAGCTGGTAGCATTTGTTTGGGGTAATAACTGGAGAGAGGTAGGGTCTACTGTCCTAAAGGTTTGAGAACATCAAATGTGAGTTCATTGAGACGAAAGTATTGAACATTGTAATCATCAAAAGCCAATGTCTTCGAATTTCAGTGCATCAAATTGCAATAGTTGGCCAACAGCTGCACGTAAGTTAGAAAATATATATATATATATATATATATGTGTGTGTGTGTGTGTGTGTGTGTGTGTGTGTGTGTGTGTGTGTGTGTGTGTGTGTGTGTGTGTGTGTATTTATTTATTTATTTATTTTTTTAATGTAAGTGATACTTGATTCACTGTTATTTTTCTATCATTTTTTGTGTACACTAGGGCTAAACCAGAAAGTGGTTCATGGGATCAGTGTCCTACCTTAATTAAAAAATCCAGAATAAAATGAAATGACTTGAAACTAAGTAAAATTAGATTAAATTAAAAATTATATCAACATTTCTGGGACTTTTAACCAATGCAGGATTGCACAAATCAATTTTGATGTGATCTTGTCATTTATTTTAATATGTCAGATATATGGGGTTCATGTTAAATGATCAAACGACTAAAACATCAAATGTCAATTCATCGAGACAAAAGTATTGAACATTGTAATCATCAAAAGCCAATGTCTTTGAATTTCAATGCATCAAATTGCAATAATTGGCCAATAGTTGCATGTAAGTTAGAATAAATATAAATGTTTACTACCGTTATTTTATACATACCAAAAGTAACCTGTAAGATGGGAATGTCGGAGCTTTTGGCCAACTATTGTGACTTGATGCATTGAGATTTGATGAAGTTGCCTTTTGATGATTAAAATTTACAATGCTTTCATCGCAATGAACTGACTTTGATGTTTTAGTTGTTCCATCATTTAACACAGAAGCAATATATGTCCTATGAAAGAATTAATGCAACACCCAGCGGTTCTGCATGGATGGAGGGATGGAGGGATTTCAGTTAGGATTAAAACAAATCATTCCTTAATGTAAACCACATGGCTCATTTCTAACCATTCATTTTGCCAAATTATGTTATCATCTGATCTCAGCCTGTTGAGCTTTTCAGTTTTGGGGTAATTCCTTTCAGGATACTCAAAGTAAAATCTATCTTTGGGGTTCCTTTTTTATTACTTTTTCGCCAAGGGCAACCAAAAAAAAAAAAAACAATAGGAGACTTTCTGTGTTCCACAACAGAGCAGCATTTACCAGTGTTGCAAAGAAATGCTAATATTTAAAGCTAGATAATGATCAGAATTTCATATCAGAAACAACTAACTTGTGAGCAGGTTTCTTCAACTGGAATAAATTGTAAGAGTAAGTACAGGTCTAGCTGGGAAATATTGGTGAAAAGAACTCCTGGAAATGGAGAAAGATCGATGCAAAATAAGTGAGGAAGGCTGCCAGTATGGGGGCAACCTGATAGAAGAAGTTCACATCAATGCTGACTTCATCCACTTTAGCTAGGAACAGCTGTGGCAAGTGACTGATAATAAGCTACAACAGAAGTGTTCCTGAACTTTCAGTTATGAAAACACATCTTAGGAAAAGAAAAATACCAAACGTAAAACTAATACCATTTGAACAAGGAAATAAACAAGCAGAACAGAGTAAAAAGATAATCTCATAGTTTAATCCCATAATATCAAGGAGTTTTTGGAACTCAACACCAACTTCCAGAGTTCAATCCCATAACACTACAACATGAGTCAAGTCTGAGCTAGCCATCCAGTTGGAAATAAATTATTTTTTGAAGGTGCAAGCTATAACATACATGCTGCCAGCACTTAGTAAAACCCTATGAAACAGGTACAAATGGTGGCAACAGACAGCATACAGACAGCTAAAATTAGTAATGCATTGGAAAAAGAAAACAGAAGATTTAGGATGGAAGACAGCTATGGGTTTGAGGTAGGTTAGATGTTGAAGATGAAAGATTTTAATACAGTTCTGAGAAATGTGTGGGAAGAGATGAGGGCATATTCCACAGAAAGAACTGGATATCAGAAATGAGGAAGTTCAATGAAGAGAATGAATCAGGAGGCCAAAACCAGTGGTTTATAAACTAAGCCTTACCCACATCCGTGTGTGTGTGTGTGTGTGTGTGTGTGTGTGTGTGTGTGTGTGTGTGTGTGTGTGTGTGTGTGTGTGTGTGTGTGTGTGTGTGTGTGTGTGTGTGTGTGACAAACAACTTCAGTTTTCAAGTGATATTATCCTATCAACGTATTTGTTAGAGTTCCTAGATGTCCATGTCCAGGTTTTTCACTCTTGATCCAAAACTCCCTGTAGGATTACTTAACAACATCCCATGACTGGGTGTGGGTAATGCTGGATTTACCCATGGTTGGTGTTGTTTGATCAAAAGGGTGAAGCCCAAGTGATTTAACAAAGCCATTTGTGGGAAAATCCAGCATTACCCACACTCAGGAGTGGGTCATTGTTATTATACAATGACATTACTTAAGAAAGAAATTGCTTACGTTTCTTAAATAATGTCTTTATAGTGTTTCTGTATGTTCTTGTCTATGATTGTAGATGTACTGTGCATTTGAATGGGACTTATGTTCCCACATTGCACAGTACATCAATGCTGTTCAGGAGAAGCAACATTGAAAAGTGAATCTCCATTGTTTTTTTTTTCCTGCCACTTTTCATGCAAGAATCCTGGATGGTACTTTTCTGTTAAACCCCTACCAGTTCGTGCAGGTAAAAATATACACAAAGCTTCCTTTACTGCACCTTTGTACAAATACACTTGGTAGTGGCTCAAGCATGACTGTCTGTAAGGTAGAGTACACTTTTGTATAAGGGTAATAAAATAAAAACATATGAAACTGTTTTCCGTTTAAACCATACCACTTCACACTGCTGTGTTTTGCCGCTATTTCTACACAGGTGAAGCAGCACTCTAACTCAAAGCTAACCAGGTAACAAGACAGACAACTGAAGCAGTCATCCTACACAGTGTCACTTCATCTAAAACAAAGAGCGGAGTATCCAAAATATTTGACTGACCAACATGGGCTTTCTTTTACTTGAGAAAGCAACAGGTGACAGAGGACAGAAGGGGGGGGTGACATCTCCACACAGATTCAGGTGTCCGGGCCATGTTTCGGGAAAGGTGGTAATCCATGACAGTTAACAGGGACTGACAATTAATACAGGGCCGAACTTTACCTACCTCACTTTCTTTAAACACTATCAGTCGTGAAAACACTTTGACATGTAGTACCTGGAGTAATACACATACGTGAATGACACAGTAAGTCATACGATGTCAAATGCAGTACCATGCACACTTGCTGATCAGTCATCTAGCAGAAGTAACTTCAGCTGTCGGCGACCATCCCTTTTATCTCTCAATTTCTGCAAAATCCTACTTGTTCGTTGTCCCAACAGCTATACTGTATGTATCCAAAGAAGCCAGTGTTTCTGAAATACCGGCAAACCAGCATTGCATAGTGGTAGGGGTTTAAAGGAAAAGTACCGCCTGGACAAAGCCCAACATAATGGGGGCGGGAGGTACACTGGTCTAAAAAAGGGACAGATTTTATTGCTCTAATAAACTTAGAAAGTTAGTGGAATGAGAAGTTTTGTGTTAGTGTGCATTTTCTGAAGGAGATTCAACCACAGTGGCTTGCCAGAAAATGTTTTTATGAGTAAAATACCAAACCTATGAGGCAAAAATCTGGACATTTTGTGAAGATCCAGACAGTTGAGAGGTATGAGAGTCTGCCAAGATTTTACTAGAGACAACACAGAAATACAAGGAGAATCAGGTATATTTCTTTTTCTTTAGTTTTGCAAAACATGATTGATTTTTCTTCTGTTTTGCTCTGTCCTCTATGCATATGCCAATAGAAAAGTCGGGCTGCTCAATGGTACTTAGTGGCCATATATTTTTGTACTGGAACATGCTTGATTTACAACGAGCATGATGGTTGGGATGTTCAATCAGCATGTAAATTTTTGGATGGTAATGAGCAGTCAATGTATAATATCAGTTAAATGGCAATCTGATTTAAAGAAAGACAGCAGTGTCCAGTACTTTATAAAAGTACACCTAGAACAACCTCCACAGGAACACGTGCCTTTGCTTTTAGTGGATTACACTCTAGTTTACTTTACCACTACACAGAAAAAAAAACATCTTTTTAAGTTGGAAGGCAATAAAAAAGGTGATGATAAAGTATGAGAAAAATAAAAAGATGATGATATGAATGTTCTACTGATGAATGAAGTACAATCAGGAAATCCATGTTTAATCAAAAACATTACAAAAAGGCACCAGAGTGTTGTTTTAGGTAATGAATATTTTAACAATAAGGAATGAGCTTATCACAAAAAAAAAAAAAAAACAAGACATTTAAAAATATTTTTTTAGAGAAGTCATATGGTCGTAAACATTACCAGAAGATGGGCAATACAGATGTTTTCAAAATGAATAATAGGTAAATACAAAGTTAACCAGATGCATGCATGATTATACACATACGCAAACACCCACATATATGCACATGCAGAATCACTCACACACACACACACACACACACACACACACACACACACACACACACACACACACATTTTTAGACATGCATATTAAAAAAAATAATAATTGAAGCTTTATTTACAGTCAAGACTTATGGGGTTTTCCTCTACTGTTGATTAATTAGAGACTTTAGCAGAGTTATCAAAATTATAAAACAAGGCAGATCCCAGAACTGCGGCTCAAGATGCAAGTTAATGACCACATAAGCTTAAGTCAAAATTATTTTTACATGACTTACTGGTCTTTGGTGCTGGCTGGCTGTCATTGTGCTTGGGATTTCCCACTAATGTTCTGTCAATTGCATCCCTCCAATAAATTTTACTTCTTGCCAGTAGTTGCATTTCTTAAGTATTGGCTTTTGGAATTTTCCACCGCTAATACCTCAAGTTCTGTCATCATTTGAAAAACGTCATCTATACTAAAGTGCCTAGCTGTTTTCCATTTTATAGTAATCCCTTTCTTGTTAACAGAAACTGCAAGCATGTTTTCTTAGTCATTTACATTCACTACAGCTATCCAAGGTTTTTCCTCAATAACCAGCCTGAGTACAGTACCAGTTGCATGAGTTTTCATAAGACTTTTTTAAAATCCCTTAGCCTAGCACATTTCCGAAAATGTGATTTCAGTCTCCTTTCAAGTCTTCTCCACATCTCCAACAATTGGGATTAATATCTGGGAATATCCTATACAATCTGCCTTGAAAATAATAATACTTATACAAACACTTTCAGCCACAAATTTGGAATTTTTTAGATTTAGTGGCTATTTTAATAAACATGCATACTTCCTCATGCCCTTTTTTTGTTGTCTCCTTGTCAGGTCCTCCCTGCCACATCACTCTCTGACTCCATTTATTGCTCTATCTGTCATTTATAGTGGCACTATATAGTTTACTTACTAGCCATCTCTTACTTGCTGTCTCTGTCCTTGCATCAGAATCATTATCAGCTGAGTTTTTATAAGGACTGTATCTTTATGTGTCTGACATGCTTCCTATAGATCTCATAAATTGCCCTATAAGCAGTGACTTCCTGTACATTGAACTTGCACAAACTCTATCACATGTCAGTCTTTCACCATTCTCCTCTAGCCGCTTCCTAAACTAGAACTCCTTTACACATAGCTTAGTACTAAGCTAACTGCCCTTCCGAGCCATTTTAAGCCTAACTAATTATCCCTTGTGAGACTCAAACCCTGCACCTTGTGCTTGCAAGGCAAACACCTTAGCCATTGAGCCACCCTATTAGTCTATCTTTAAATTGCAGTAATATTTGCAATGAAATGATTCATCATCCCTATTTATAGCACCTCAAACTTCCAATGAATCTATTTTTTATCTTTTAATAGTTCCTGCACTCGTTGCACCAAATCTGTTAAATAGCCTACATTTTGCACATCTTGGAGCAATCCGCTACATATTCTCACCCTTTTGTCTTCCACTTTTAACTCTTCTTGTTCCATTGGAAGTGATTTCTATTTTGTACTACAGTCATTATTCTGTAGGAGATAGAAGATATAACAATTTCATCTAAGAGGCACAATGGTATTCCTGTAATTTGGGAAACACAAGCCCCATCATCAGCTGGTAGTACCATTTTTGCCACTGCAGACCTTACAAATGAATTTTGTAATATTTTTCCTATGTCTTTCCTGGAAGTTCCTACCCACATCATATGTTACTGACTGTGATAAATGTATTACCTGGGGAATTGTTAACATTTTGTGGATTTGTACTCTCTGACCAAGATCCAGAGGAATTAAGTCCTACTTCCTAATCATCTAAACATGTCACCAAATTGCTCCCAAGAGATCTTGGCAGATTCTTGGGCTGTTTTGGCCAACCAAATTTCCAGATACTTTATCATATAAATATGCATATACATATAGGAAATCCTGCATTAATCTCATGGAAGATATCTAATTCACCCCAAGCTTTGGTCTTTTTCTTGTTTATTTTAAACCCTGAAACTGTCTCAGAATTCCATAATATTTTGTATGTCCTTATAAAACCCCTCTCTAAGTTAGTTAAGAATAGAACAATCTTGTGCAAATAAAGCAATGTTTTCCTCTCCATCTGACAACTGCCAGCCTTTTATTTTTGACTGTCTTATTTTCTTGGCTACAAACACTAAGTAGAGTGAGGGAGGGCATCCTTGAAATGTGCCCCTTTCAATAGGTACTTGTCCTGTCAGCCTTGTGTTCATTTTTGTTACCACATGTAAGATTACATTTTATTTAAAAACCTAGAAAAACAGCCATATTAAAGCAGATGGATATCTTCATTTTTCATTTTACGTGCAGATATAAGAGAAAGAAATGCTTCAGTAACTTTCAGTCAAGAACACTGTTAAGAATAAAATATGCTAACAGAATGTGCAGTACATTAAGTAAAAACATGTTTGGGAACTAAGGAAAAAGGCATGTATACATAAATTTACAGGGTTTTGGTATTATTAGGAGACATTTTTCAGACAGAATGAGTCAGTTAGTTTGGACTGATATGCAGAAATTCATTACGGTGCAGTCCACAGAAATTTGGTACAGACACTCAAGAGTGAGTCCAGAACTCAGGCAAATATCCAGCGTTCCAGAATATTAATTATATTATTCAGGAGAAAATAAATAATTCTGAGTAGAATGAGTACAAAAGCTATGGAGATAATAATTCAGTTTATTTCAGTTTATCAGGACTGTTACTGGAAAGTAAGATTTGATTTGGATATTGTTGGCATCTACCTCCACTGTACCTAATAAAATATTCTTAACCAAACTACAGTGTATGCAGACTTTTATTCTGAAAGGTACAAGAAGATTTGGCACATAAAGGAGAAACTGGCACCTGTTCAGCACAGTTCTGGGTAATTAAAAGATAAAGACATTCATTCCAGCCTACTCTAGTTTCTTTCAGTTATTTTCCAGTTTATTCCAGTATTCTACAGTCCTATCAATTCTTACAAAGCCATTGACCCAACATATATTTTTTGAAGTTATTGAATTAATTCATCTTTGAATCCCATAAACTGTAATGTCTATCATTAATATTTCCAGCTAACCCTGTCAAATGCCTTTTCAGCATGGAAACTCAACAGTAACATCTGCTTCTGAGCTTTATCTGTTTGATAGGTACCCTCAATATGCTGTTGAAGGTTTGTCTTCCCTTAATATAACTACATTGTTTGTTATTTATCAACCTGGGTAATATCCTTGCCATTTGGGCTGCTAGTATACTTACAGACATGTTATAGTCATGGAGGATTACTTAAATGGGACAATGTGATCCTGAGGCACATGGATCTTTCCCTTCTTTTAGAAATAGAATTATTACTGCTATGTGCCAGGAATCTGGGATGCTCCCATATTCTATTATTTCTCTGAATATTGCATGCCATTTTAATAGTATTCCGTGTTTTAACATCTTCCACATTTCTATTGGGAGGCCATACTCTCCCGATATTTCATCCCCCAAAAGTGCTCTTCGATTTTCCCTAAAAAGACAGGTTTAGACATGCATATTAAAGAAAATAAGGATGTTCTACTCACCAGAGTCCCCACTCCATTGGCTAATATCAGCAGCTGGAGAAAGAAAATATACATACTCTTAAAATGACCGGAGGCAACGTGTTACTAGCAATAAACAACAAGCTGCACAACACTTCTTCCTACTTTGCTTCAACATTTAATGAACAAGTGCATACTTGCAACCACATACCATTTTTGAATAACCTGCTGTTACTTCAGAAATTATATTATGATGCTTGCATACTGCAGCAAATAGAATAACCACATTCAATACATGTGGAAATACAACATTACTGAAAATATACTTTAAGTGGCAAAGGGCTCTGAAATTACTTTGCTAAAACCTGAAATTTTTGTCAAAAATTCGAGAAACTATTTATCTGTTCAAGTACACCTACTAAATTATAGCAATAGGTCAACAAATTGTTATAGTATATATCAAAGAAATCCTATGGAAATCATTTATAAGTGATTTAAATAAAATACTGAAGTTAGCAACAGATGAATAAAATATTGCAGTATAACATCTAGAAAAATCAAATATTTTTAAGTTATTTAATCTGGTTTCATCATTTCTGACAATGTTTTAAGAGTTGCAGATCACTGGAATATTGAACCAGACAATATTTTTTACTGAGACAAGAGAATTAAATGTCAGGTGTAGACAATTTGAACATGCCCTCATTCTCATTAATGAGTTTGTGGAAACAAAGTTTTGTTTTGTTCAGCTCAGAGTACCTCCTTTACTACATCATTCTGAAATAAATGTAAGTTAAATATAAAAGCTTAGCCTGATGTCTATTCTAAAACAATAGCTATGATTTATTGAATAAGACAACTTTGTGCCTGTTTACAAGCCTGAATGTATGGTCCCAAATATACAGAATTGTGCATTAAAATACAGGACATGTTGTTTATGTACTTTAATACATTCAAATACTCAATACAGCAGGCATAATGATTAAAGATTTTTACCACTTGTGCATAAGGTATAAAATTTGATCCTGATCTCTGGCAGGTACAGCATTCATTCATAATCTCTTGCATGTTCCATTGTGGAGTTTTCCTGTTCTCCCTCTGTCTCTGTGGGTTCCTTCCAACTCCCCCACCACAAAAAATAGGCTGAGTGTTCATTTCAAACTTACCAAAAATTGAAAGGAGTTGTGGGCAGCAGCATCGACTCTACATGGTGCCTATCTAGGGAAGAGTTGTACAGGCCAAGAGCTTTAGGCATCAACCGTGGTGTGCAGTATCCTCTAGATAGGACAACATGCATCATAGACTGTATGTCATGTCATGGATAGCCACTCAATGTAAAAGTTGCCTCTAGGTGATTTGGCCATGTTAACTAATGTCACCAAAATGTACATGGGAGTTTGCTGGTGATATACAGGTACCCAGCCTATTGTGACCTATGCCAGGGACCCATGCTAATGGTAGAAGTGTTCTATGTGCTTCTATTGGCCAGTGTCTGCCTGTCATAAAGCCCAGCAGCCCTGATTCAATAAGCTACTGACCAGCCAGTGCCCAGTTGAGCAGCTTGGGCTATCTGTGATAGCTCTGTTGCTCAAAAGTTGAACATCAAACCAATCATCCTGCCAAATATGAACTAGGGATTGCTACACTCATTGTAGATGTAGGTTCACTGACAGGATGCAGCTTGGAAGTGGTTGACATGATGGTCAGGAGGAATCTGGACATCCTGCGTATCCAGGAGATAAGATTGAAGGAAAGTGCAACAAAGTCACTTGGCTTGGGATCCAGAGTCTACTACTTGGGGAGAAGACAGGCTAGAAAATGTATGGGAACTAAGGTGAGGGAGATGCTTCAGAAGACATTGAGGCGTGTCAACAAAATTAGTGAAAGACACATTGTACTCAGACTCTAGTGTAAAGAGAGGGCTGTATTCATTATCTCTCCATATGTACCACAGTGCAGAAAAGAGTTAATTCAGGCAGCAGTTGCATGGCCTACCTGATAAAGCAATACAGCATGAGTTGGAGTTAATAATGAGGAAACTAAATGCTCACAATGAAGCATAAAGAACAGGATATGAGGAATACCTGAGTCCACATGTGAGGGTAACAGGAGTAAAGAAGGTGAGGCCATTCTAGACAAGTGTTTGGCAAATGGCTTGATGGTGGTGAGCACAAGATTTAACAAGAAAAACATTCACAACATAGGTTCATAGGTTTATAGGTTCATAGATTCATAGGTAGGTACTAGGCTATTGGCCCTAGGGCCTATATAAACCTAGCCAAAAATGTACCCTGGCTTTCGCCACCCAAGAAAATTATTTTCCTGTGCCCCTGTCGAGCCGAGCCAGAGAAGTGATCCCTGGGGTGAATTTCCTATTTCCCATCCAATCATCAAGATTTTTCTTGAAGAGTGCTGATGAGGAGCACTGTTTGACATAGATAGGTAGTTTGTTCCAGAGTATGGGAAGTCTCTGGGACAGGAATCTATCCCTCCAGCATGTTCTGTTTATTGTGGTGACAAGATTTAAGTCTCTAGAGCGTGTAGCTTGGAGGGAGTGGGAGTTCTTTAAGTGGAGCATGTCCATCAGCTCTGGGTTTGACATATCTTTGTATGTTAGGCAGAAATCGCCTCTGAGTAGGTGATATGCAACAGACTAAAGCTGGTGTGTTTTGAGACGGTCTGCGTAGGGCATCTGTTTGAGGCCAGTAGTCCTCTTTGTAAGGTATTTCTGTGGCCTTTCCAGTTGTTGTAGATGTCTTGTGAGGTACATACCAAAAGGGGCATTGTATTCTATAATGGGTCTAATGAGTGATGAGTAGAGGGGAACAATTACCTCTTTTTTTCAGGATGAGAAACCTTTTGTGATGAGGTGAGCCACGTAGAAGGATTTCCTGACCACTGTGGTGATGTGATTATCAAAGGAGAGACTACTGTGTCCCAAGGTCTCTTATCACATTTTTGGCGTTAAGTAGACTACCAGCTATGTGGTAGTTCATGGGTACAGAGTTTTTACCAAAGGGGATGACAATACACTTTTTGGCATTGAGCTTCAGGCCATGGCTTTCACACCAGGTATCTGTCTCAGTGAGGCCCTTTTGTAGTATGTCCACATCATTAGGAGTTTCGATTATGGCTTCTAGTTTGCAGTCATCTGCAAACTTTGTTAGCCAAAGACCTTCTGTGTTAGCCTGTACTTCAGAGAAGTAGATACCAAACAGGAGCGGACCCAGGACTGAACCCGGTGGCACTCCACTTGTCACTGGTCTGAAGTTGGATTTGGAGTCTGCTACATTCACAGTGTGGGTTCTGTCCATGAGTCAGTTGGCAACCCATCTTGTGACATAGGGATTTATACCTAGTTTAGTGAGCTTATCTATAATTCCAGAGTGGGGGATGGTGTTGAAAATCTTGGTGAGATCTAGATAAGCTGTGTGAACCACTTTACCCTCATCTATGGCTTTGGTGACTGCTTCAAAGAAGTCAATCAGGTTTAGGAGACATGATCTGCCTTTTACAAATCCGAACTGGGTAGGGTCCAGATTTTGGAGATTACCAATGTCTTTGTTTATGAGTTCCATGATGATACATTCCATGGCCTTGCAGACCAGGCTCATCAGGCTAATGGGGTGGTAGTTCCCAGGATCTGTCGTGGCTCCCCCTTTGTGGAGTGGGATAACCGTTGCGCTGCACCATTCAGTGAGCACAAAGCCTGAGGTGAGGCTATGCTTGAACATAGTACTTAGGTAGGGTGCCACTTCATTCTGTAGTTCATGTAGAACGCAGCCTGGGATATTGTCAGGTCCCATGGATGCTGTTTTCTTGGCTTTGGAGAGTGTGTTTTTTACCTGTGCAGCCATGATTACAGGAACTTTGCATTCTTTACGTATAGGGATGGGCCCTCTAGGGGTGAGAGGGGGGTAAAGTTAGCACTCAACCTATCTGCCAGGATGTTGGCAATATCAGTTGGTTCTGTATATTTAGTGCCATTGTGCTGTAACTCAGAGCAGATCTGAGTGTTGCCATTGAGATTCTTGACATAGCTACAGAATGCTTTGTGGTTGTCTTTAGAGTCAGTGGCAATTTTGTTTTCGCAACTAGCTTTGGAGGATTTTATGAGGGATCTCAGCTTCTTACTGAGGTTGACCAGGGAGTTCCTCCAGTTATGGGATTTTACTCTTTCTTGCAACAGTTTCTTTCTTCTGTTGTAGAGTTTGTTTATGGCAGAAGACCACCAGATTGGCTTCCATTTTTTAGAGGACAGCATCTTGGTTCTGTTAGGGGTAGCTTGATCCATGCACTCGTGCATTTGTGTAGGATTCAGCAGTCGTACCTCTATTGTCCGTCTGCATGCGTGTCATGAAACTTGCCACTTCTGTCTTAAGAAGTGTGAAGTTGGCTTTGGAGAAGTTTTTTATGGTGGTTTCCCTAATTGGGGGTGAGGGCGGGATGAAGATGTCTAGGGTGATTAGCTTGTGGTTGGATCTGATCAACGAGGAATTGACCTGTGGTGTGGAACACCAGTTGCCATGTTGGTAATGACCAGGTCTAGGATATTGCTGCCCCTGGTGGGGGTGTGAATAAGCTGATCCAAGGCGTTGGAATTTATGAATTCCAGAAATGTTGAGCAAAAGAGTTGGTATATGAGTAGTTTTCCCAGTTAATGGTGGGGTAGTTGAAATCGCCCATTATTAGGGTGTTGGGTTGTACCCTAATACTTTCCAGTGTATCAAGAAATGAGGAGTGGGAATCCTGGGGCATGGCAGGTGGTCTGTAGCAAGCTACAATTTGGATTGCGGTCTTGCCCAGAGTTAGTTGCACTTGGATAATCTCAGATGCATTATGCTGTGCAACTACCCTGGAGGTGTGGATATCCTTAAAGAATATGGACACACCTCCACCTTTAGTGCTTCATTCCAGGTTAGGTGGCAGAAAGGTGTGGTATGAATTATAACCTGGTAATGCAGGGGTGCTCTCTGGAGCTTTGAACCAGGTCTCTGTCACTGCACAGATGTCGAAGTTCTCCATTTTAAGGAGTGCCTTGAGTGAGTGCATTTTGAGGTTTAGACTTTTAGCATTGAGTACCATTACCCTCAGATTTTGCTTGTTTGTACCTGTTACGGTGGTGAATTTGTCATTTGAACCTTGCCTAAAAAGGCACTATAGGGGTGGCAAGAGCCTTAGCCAGTATCCGGAATCCCAAGGGTGACAGGTGCAGGCCATCTCTGGCAAAGCATAGTGGTCTGTCGATCATGTCGTCCCAGGCAGACAAATACTGGATCCCCTTAGAGTGACACCAAAAGCTTAGCCAATTGTTCAAGTCAATCATTTTGTCCTTGTACTGTGGTATCATTTTGGGTGATGGCAGGATGCTACTCAGAGCTAGGGTCATACCTGCCTGGGCTACAAGATCGGAGAGCTCCTCCATGTCTCTTTTCATGTAATCCAGGGAGGTACACCTCAGGTCATTCACACCAACATGGAGAATGACAGTGTCATATTTGTACTTGTTGTGGAGTGACCTGAGTGTGTGTGTTATGTGGCGAATCCTGGCACCTGACAGGCAGCTGACAGTAACTTTCTCCTTGTTTAGCCTGGTGAGTGGAACATCAGTGTGCCTGACTATAGAGTCACCTATGACTAGAGTGTTGGGTATGTTGTTATGCCTTATGGGCTCTGGTTGAGTGGCACACTGAGTTTGTGGGCACATGCATCTCGGGTAGACTTCCTCCTAGTAAGGAAAAAGCAATGGGATAGAGTGAAGAACTGCAAAGTCATCCCCAGTAAAACAAAAAGCCCACAATATTAACTACTGGTGGTCACAGTCAGCTGCACATAGTGGTCAGAGAAGGCTGTAATATCCACATAGACAAAGTTGAAGACCTGGACGTTAACTTGAGTGAAAGCACAAGACTTTAAGGAAATACTCATGACTCTAGTAACTCAGGAAGAAGAGGAAATAGGTGTAGTTTGGCAAGAGTGGCAGCATCTCAAAACACAGTGTATGCAGACTGTAAAACAGATATGCAGCTAAGCCAGGTATGGAAATAGGGTACATAAAGAGAGGTTGGGGTGGAATGCAGGCATCCAGGAAGTTATCAAAAGAAAGAAGTAGTACATGAAATAGATGGAGATGGAAAAGAAGGATCAGGCTCAGAAGGAATTCAGGTTGGCTAACAAAGAGTTTAAGAAGTAGCAATAACAAAGAACAAGGCATCAGAAGCATTGTACCAGCTTCTGGAAAGAGACTCAGCAAACGGCACACAGAAACTCTATCAGGTTGCAAGGCAAAGACAGAAATATAAAGAAGATAGTCAGTCACCCTTCATAAGTGAAGCCAGCAACAACTTATTCATTAGTCCATATAACATCAAAAGCAGATGGAAGCAGTACTTCCAGCATCTTATGGATGAAGAAAACTCCAAAGAAGCTGTACAGCCCCAGACACAGCCTACAACAAAAGAGGATGAAAAAAGTACAGTTGTGTACACTTACCATAAATGTAGATGTTCGAGTGTATTCACTGATGCAGTCATCACACATGGGTTATCTGCCTGCAGGTAGCCCTCAGTCAACCTGAATACCAGAGACTTAGTATTTCTGCATAAGATGCTGTCGCTCCAGAACTGACGTCAGGTCGTCAGGGGTATAAAAACAGGCAGCTGATGCCATTACATCAGTTTTTCCTGCCCCAAATGTCAGGAGCCCCCAATAGGGAGCTAAGTTATGGTGGGGGAAAAGACCACCAGTAAAAAGTAAATACCAATACCAATACCCCTGAAAAGGGGTTGTAGTAAAAGGCATAGAGAGTTTAGAGAGAGAGAATGAGGAAGAAAACCAGGGGGCTGGAGGGAGGGAAACCAGGTCTGCAACAGTGAATACACTCGAACATCTAAACTTATGGTAAGTGTACGTAACTGTACTATGTTGTTCATGTTTCACTGTTGCAGTTATCACACTTGGGTAGATTCCCAAAGCTGAAGAAGGCTGGAGGCAGTCGAGAGGTTAGAGCTGGCTAGAATGCCTTGCAGGACTGCTGTTGCAAAACCTGCCCTGGATTTGGAAAAGATAGGCAGGTGGTAATGCTTGGTGAAGGTGTGTACAGAACTCCAGGTAGCAGCTTCCAGGATGCCCCTGGTAGGGATTCTCCTGAGCTGTAGACGTAGAAGTTGCCCTAGTGGAATGTGTTCTGATCCCCTGAGGGGTTGGTTTCCCATGGTGCTTGTAGCAGAAATGGATGCAATGTGTTATCCATTTGGAAACTGTTTGCTTTGAAATGGCCTTGCCCTCTGCCCCTGTTGCAAAGCTGACTAGTAACTGGTTAGATTTTCTGAAGGGCTTAGTCATATCAAGGTAGAATCTGAGCTGTCTGTGCATATCCAAAGAGTGCAGGATCCTTGACCCCTTTATTTTGAGGATTTGGGAAAAAGGTAGGCAAATGGACAGATTGGTCGCAAGCCACACTGGACACCACTTTAGGCATAAAGGAAGGGTTAGTCCTGAGGGAGACCCTGTCAACATGGAAAATAATGAAGGGGTCCACAGCCATACATGCTTGTAGCTCAGACACTATTCTAGCTGAAGTGATGGCCAGAAGTAAGGCTGTTTTCCAAGAGAGGAATTTTAACTCTGCTGATGCTGCAGGCTCAAAGGGATTAGCGTGAGCTTTTCCAGTACAAAGTTAAGGTCACAAGCAGGGGTAGGTGCTCTCCTTGGTGGCCTTAAGTTGTTTGCCCCTCTCGGGAATTGTTTGATAACAGGGTGAGAGAAGAGAGGTGGCTCAGTGTTGTAATGAGTCGAAATGGCAGAGGCATGGTTCTTAATGGAGGAGAAGGATAGGCCTCTGTGGAGTAGATCTGCTAGGTAATCCAGGATTAGAGGCAGGGAGGGCAGAGTCATGTCTTCTCCTTTATATTCAATCGAGGAGCAGTACATTTTCCACTTATCAGCATAGGATTTCCTTGTACTGGGTCTTCTGGCTTCAAGGATGACATCCAGCACCTGCTTGCTTAGGCTGGTTACTGGGGGAGAATTCAAGGAATAAGCCAGACTGCAAGATTTAGGGTTTGCAATTGCGGATGCAAGATCTGTCCCCCCTGCTGAGAGAGCAGGGTTGGGTTCTGGTGTAGGTGCCAGGGTGGCACCGGTGACAGGCTTCGCAGGAATGGGTACCAGTGTTGGTGTGGCCAGTCAGGGGCAATCAGAATTGTCCTTTGTCTCTCCTGTCTTGTATTGAGCAATACTCTTGAGAGGAGGGGCAGAGGGGGAAAGGCATAAATTGAGAGATTTACCCACTGGAAGGATAGGGCATCCACTTTCCAGGCCCTGCTGTGAGGTGTCCTGGTGCAGAATCTTCTGAGCTGTTGATTGCAGGGGTAGACAAAGAGATCCACCTCTGGTGTCCTCCATTTCTGAATCAGAAGGTTGAAGGTGCATGGCTCTAGTTGCCACTCATGTGGGTCTAAGAGATTTCTGATTAAATTGTCTTCCAGTGAGTGAGTTTTGTTTGCCTGGCAGGAATTGAGCTTGCAGATGTACCTGCATGTCCAAGGCCATGTTCCACAGGGCCATGGCTAGCCTGCAGCGTGGGTAAGAGTGGGTTCCCCCTTGCTTGTTGATGTACCACATAACTGTGGTGTTGTCTGTTTTTATTAGCAGGTGTCCTGGTGAGAGTAGGGATCCAAAAGCTGTCAGAGCATGCTGCACAGCTAGTATCTCTTTCTGGTTGATGTGCAGATGCATTTGACTTGGGCTCCAGTGGCTCTGAATGCATGTGCCGTCCATGTGTGCCCCTCAGGCATAGTCTGATGCATCTGTGGTTAGGGTCTGGGTGGCATGGGGTTGGATAAAGGGCAGTCACGTGTTGTGGTTGCATGCTGCTGCCCACCAAAGAAGCTCTGTCCTTAGACAGGGTATTATGGGAATGACAGTTTCCAGGTCCTGAGAATGTTGGCACCAAAGACTTTTTAAGTACCATTGAAGTTTCCTCATATGCAGACTGGCATATGGAATTAGTAGGATGCATGAGGCCATGAACCCTAGGGCTTGCAGGATTTTCCTTGGAGATAGCTGGGTTCTGGTGGCAATTTGAGTAAAATAGCCTGTCAGATAGGCTTGTTTTTCTGGAGTGAGAAATGCCATCTGGGATGCTGTGTTCAAGCTTGCTCCCAGTAATACAATCTTTTGACTGGGGATTAGCTTTGATTTATTTTCATTGATGACGTACCCCAGGGAGGTTAGTAGGTTTTTTACAAATGTCAGGTGCAGCATTTCCTGACTGTCTGCCTGAATCAGGCAGTCATCCAAATATTGATAAATTTGAATATTTCTCTGTCTACAGTAAGCAATGGCTGGAGCTGGGCATTTTCTGAATACTCTGGGAGCAGTGGATAAGCCAAAAGGAAGTGCAGAGAACTGATAATGCATAGATCCTGCCCTGAAGCGTAGATATTTTCTGCATGACTCCCTTATAGGGATGTGCAGATAGGCTTATTTTAAGTCTAGGGTGACTAACCAGGCATCTTTGGCTAGCATAGGTAGACGCTGCTGCAGGATGAGCATTTTGAATTTTGGTACCACCAGGAAGGTGTTGAGAATTGAAAGATCTAGGATTGGGCGCAAGTGCCCTCTTTTCTGGGTACCAGGAAAAGTCTGGAATAGAATCCTTGACCTATCTTTTCTGCAGGAACTGGTTGAATTGCCCTTATAGAGAGCAGGGATTGGACTTGGTTTTGAGCCTCTGCCCACTGGTTTAGAGGGAGGTCTGGGAACCCTTTGGGGGTTGGAAGTGCGTGGAAGTAAAATTTTTACCCCTGGGATACAGTGTTGAGGACCCATCGGTCTTTGGTGATGAGGATCCAGTTTTTTGCATGAAGGGCAAGTTTTCCTCCTAGGGGCACAAGCAGTTGGGCAGAGGAGGGGGGTGGAGTTGAGAAGTCATTGGGAATTCTTTCCATAAGGGGATGGTTCAGCACTCCCTACTTTAGAGGTGGAGGCACTCCGTTCCTTAGATCTTTGCATACCCTGAGACTGTAGTCTGGAGGGGGGGGGGGTCTGTTTCCCCGGGGTCTAGTTTGAAATGGCTGTGATGGGGTTGGAAAGGATCAATGTTTTTGGGGCAATGCCTACTGAATCTAGGGTATATTATAACAGCAAATGATCAAAACATCCAACTTTGTTGTATTGACCCCTTACAGTCGAAAACTAAAATGAGCGAACAACCAGAACAGCGATTTCTTTCCCAGGGAAAGAAATCACTGTTCCCCCCCAAAAAATAATAATAAAACACACTAAATACTATTTTAAGTGAGGGGCATCACCCCCACACCCTCCATGTGGGTGGCTGTGCCCCCCACACCCCCCTACTTAAATATACCAACTCTGAGATCGCACTACAGTGGAGGAAACGGCACAACCCAGACAGCCGGCCCAGCGATTTCTTTCCCTGGGGTCGATATAACAGTGTTTGATCTTTTGATCATTTGCTGTTATAAAGTAGACCCAAATCTAAGAGGCTGTACTTGTAAGAATTTTTTGATTGCCTGCAAAGATTTAGCTTTTTCTTCCATATTGTTAAGAACCTCTTCTGCATTGGTGCCAAACAGATTGTCCTTGTTCAAAGGAGCGTCTAGTAACTTGGATTTGACATGATCTGGGAAGGTCTGCTCCTTAAGTCAAGCATGCCTTCTCAGTACAGAACCAGTGACTGCTGCCCTGCAAGATGCTTCTAGGGCGTCAAAGCCACACTGCAATGTATGCTTGCTGGCTTGGCTTGCAGAATGCAAAAGCTCTTGCAATTCTTTATTTTCTGTGCAGTCTGTAAAGGTAGCTTTTTTTTGATTAACAAGTTCCATAATATGTTGTTGGTACTTCAGCATGTGAAATTGACAATTCAAAGACCTAATGGCAAGATTTGCAGAGATATATACTTTCTTACCCCATCTGTCCAAAGCTCTGGAATCCCTGTCCGAAGGGGTGGGATACTTAGCTATAGTTGCCTTGATACCTTTAGACCCCTGGGAAATGATCTCTGGGTCAGCAATAGGATTTTTGAAAATAAATTTGTGACAGTCAGGTAATCTGTAGTACCTGTCTGGTTTCCTAGGGGCAGGGGGTAAAGTATCAGGAGTAAGACTAGATTCCATAAAGACATCATCAACAACTTCCAGGACTGGTGGTATTGCTAAAGGCCCGTGTTGTGGCAAGTCTACAAATTCTCTGAGTCTCTTTTTGGACTGAGGACAGTCTTGGCATTCCCAGTGGAAATGCTCTCTTAAAGTATGTAAGGTTTCACCAAAAGAGAAATCCTCTGGAAGAGAGGCAGAGGGAATGGATTTCTCTACATCAGAATCCTCATAAGCAGATAAGGGCATATCTTCATAATCAGAAACCTCAGAGTCATTGGACTCTTGGCCTGTTGAAGCTGCTGGGGACTGGTCCCTTTTTCTCTTAGCAGGGGAAGGCTGACTTCCCCTAATCAGCATGATAAGGTCTTCTGCCATTCTAAACATTTTATTTTGTGGCAAGGGAGTAAGGGCATGCACTTTGGTCATCGGTTTTCTAGGCATAGTGCGTACTCTTGGCCTTAGAAATTCAGTACTTTTAGACAGAACTGAAATAGTCGGTTTGCGTCGAACATCGGTAGTATGAAGAACTTCCTCAGAAGCCAGTGCCTGCTCAGCGGTTCCAGACCCATCCAAGGTAGAGACATCTGCCGGTTCTATAGTCGAAGATGAGTCTCGCAGCATACCGCACTCCGAACGGGTCTCGGTAGAGGCCTGCGAACCCATTGAAGCGGGCATCAGGTGCTGCAAAAGCGCCTCAATGAGAACTGGCGAACTGGCAACTAGCTTAATGGAAGCGTCTTCGGCAGCTTTGAACCTGTGCGATCTGTCTCTGTTTTTATCCTTACTTTTTTTGGAATATTGGTAGTCAGATGGCTTACCGAAGCCATTTTGGAATATGGGGATTGAGAACAAAAGTATTTAGTGACAATAAGGGCCTGACGACGAATGGTTTGGGTGTTGAACAAGGCACAAAACTGACAGCGAGGTACATCGTGGTCTGGGCCTAGACAGGTGACACAGTAAGAATGAAAATCTCGCTGTGGTATTTGCTTTCTACAGGCAAGACCATTATTAACTTTTTCTGACATCAGTTAGAGCAAGAAAAAAGTGTCCCCAATGGGGTACTTAGCTTTAGAAGACTTCAGGATGATTCAATCAGTAAACAAAAACTCAGGTAGCGGCCAACCAGCACTTGCGAACTGCTTCTGCTTTGGGCTCCTCGGCAAGAAAGACTGATGTAATGGTGTCAGCTGCCTGTTTTTATACCCCTGACGACCTTACGTCAGTCCTGGAGTGACAGCATCTGACACAGAAATACTAAGTCTCTGGTATTCAGGCCGACTGAGGGCTATCTGCAGGCAGATAACCCAAGTGTGATGACTGCAATAGTGAAACACGAAGAACATCCTAGAATAAGTTAGAACAGAACTACAGAAAATGAAGTTAAGTAAAGCATTAGGCTCAGATGATGTCAGAGAGATATGATCAATGTGTTGCCTGTGTTAGGGGAGAAATGGCTCCTGAAGGCACCCTTATCAGTAAGGAAAGAACTGCATGTCTCAGATGAATGGAGGATAAGCATTCTAGTACCAGTGTGCAAGAACAAAGGGGACATTCTCAACTGCAGGCAACATTATTATGTTTAGAGCCTTATCACAAAAATGCTGCCCACTGTGACCCAAGGAAATAGTTAGTAACCTAACAAGTGTTGTGTACAGTTTACTTCACAAATAGTTATAGCTATTCTACAGATTCCACAGTGCTAACTATCCCTTGTAATTCCTATGGAGCAAGTCCTTTCAGCCCTCTCAAAAACTTAGAGCACTTCAGCCACAGGCCCTGATAACATACCAAGTTGCATGATTATTAGTAGCAAACATGACCTATCTGAAACCCTGCTTAACCCCTTTAATATATGTCTCTCTGCTCATTGCATTCCAGAAGCATGGAAAACAGCCATTATACTGATGGTACACAAGGATTGCCTGACCACTGATCCTAGAAACTATAGACCTGTCAGCCTCAAAAGTATTATACATAAAGCTATGGAAGTTATTATCTCAAACATCATTAATCTGAACATTGAAAGACTCAGAACCCTGGTCCCTCAACAATTTGGTTTTGTCAAAGGCATGCTCTTCCCTTTTAACCTCATTAATTTCTTTAAAAAACACACTAAAACAGTATATAGTGGTTATGCAATACATACAGCATATTGGGACTTGTCTAAGGCCTTTCACTGTATTCCCATGCAGGCATTATTAGCAGGCTTGTAAATCTGAACATAAACCTGAATTTTGTGGAGCGGACAGCTAGCTGGTTGTTTGACATAACTCATATAGTTGTAGATGCCACTCCTGAAAGCAAAAAGTTGTCAATAGTATACTGCAGAGCTTAGTGTCAGTTTCCTATTTCATATGTGTCAGACTTTCAGGCCAACACTTCTCGGTTATGATTATCTGCGTTTGCAGATGACTGTAAACTGAGTACCGTTTGTCTCCCACTGACCCACAAATGCTACAGTATGTGTTAAACCATGTTCCAATTAGTGCAACAGCTATGATCTCAAATCATATGACCAGGTGACACACTACTCCATCAGACACTGTCATATGGGATCTTGGCACTTATTGTCTGGGGATACAGCTTGCCCTGTCCACATCACTGTCATCAGCTTATGATGTTGTCTCGCACCCTCACTGTCATTAGATGATGTTGCTGCATTTTCCAGGCCAGTTGTGTATAAGTGCAGTACAAATGTGTCTGCACCATGGAGCTGGCTTGTCTGCTTCCTCAAGATCATATTAGGCAGTGTGTTGCATGCCACAAACATTCTCTAGGCTATATAACGGTCATAGTGCACTACCCCTCCCCCACTGTACTTTGGCAGCAGAAATTAACTTTGAGCTTGCCAAACACAAGCTCACTGAAGTTTTCATTTAATGCATGAATGGTGTTGAACTGGACTTTGACAATGCTCTGTTGGTTCCATACTAGCATAATTAAGCACGGCTTTCATTGGTATCCAGTATCACTTAGGACATAGTCAGAGTGCATGTGGGGGTGGTTTACTGCATTTGGGCACACTATACATATAGCTGTAAACATTTCCTTTAGCCATAATGCCCATACTTACCAGCCAGATGGCCCATAGAAAGCCACCTTGCAAGAAGAGGTGATAAAATAAGATGCTTGTCACATATCTGAATCATGCAAACTGCTTGGGTGTTGCACGGACAGATTGGTTATAATCACATGTGTATCACATACCAACTGACAGTTTATATTAAATGGTAGCCTTTCCCATTCCCATATCTCTGACTGTGAGACAGGTGGAGCCTGTACAAGCCATGACACTCATTACTTCTGGAAAGTGAAAAATAGTAATGTCCCGGTGTCCAACCAAATATAAAACGAATGTTGCCACCCAAAAGTAGCAGTAAAGCACCAGTGACCTGGAAACTGTGCCAGAGACAAAACTCTTTTTATTAATTCACAAAAGACAAAGGTTAAAAGTTTTTTCTCAACACAACTGAAAAAGTCAGTTGTATTCTGAAGAAAGCTTTTCTCTTTTTGTCAAATGAGATGGTCTCTTAAACACAATTTACTTTCATTCTCCCTGTACTACTACGAGTGTGCTGATGTTAACGTCATAGTGGTAGCCCTATCCTCTGCTGTGCTTGGAAATCAGATATTGTCATCTACATAGAGAAGGATTATGCATCCCATAGTGTACTAGGAAATCAAATATTCTCATCCACATGGAGAAGCATTAAGTATCATCTGGTGTGCATGGAAATAAGATATTCTCATCCACACAGAGAAGTATGTATCCTCTAGTGTACTAGGAAATGAGATATTCTCATCCACATAGAGAAGAATAATGTTGAGGAACTTATTTAGTATCCCCTAGACATGGATGTCTGATATGTACATAATGTGCTATCTTTGGTCAATGAAAGTTCCCTGTAGCTAGGATATGAAGCACTATACAGAGCTTGGTCTTGACACTGGGGAAGGCCATGTATTTCTGCAGACTCCATAGGTGGATGATACATGTCAACCAAGCTCTATATAATGTCCCAGTCTACAAACAACTAATCAATAGTCTCCTGGACACTAAAGTTATGGAACATTATCTATTTCCAACTGTTGCTGTGATCCTGAACATTTTCCTGCCTGCAGCTTCAATATTTTCTAGGTGTTAAATTCTATTATAGTCTGACACACATTGCCAAACAATTTCCCCAGCCTATTACTATGGATCATGACGATATTCACCTATATATATATGCATGCCATTATAACATTTCCCGACCTGTCTTCACTTGCACTATAATGCAACACTGCATTATGAACTGTTATATTTCCCATACAAGTTTCCATTCTGTAGTAAGCAAATTGTCTATGAATTACAAGCTCAGCTCCTTCTCAGTAAACAAAAACACAAATAATTTCAAGACTCATAGTGGGTGTGCTACATTCAACTGCAACATTTCTTGTCTGTACTAATGATATATACCTATGCGCATATATGCTACAAGTGGTTAATGAGTGGTCAGCACTCAAAATGACAAGTGCTGACATACTAAAATAAAGGCTTGAAAACCCAGAAAAAGAGCAAATTTCGGAAATCTCTCTCCTTTAAACTTCTTTTTTGCACAGAGGTGCACTCATCAAACTTATCGGGTCCCCCACACTCCGCATACGTATATACTAACACCAAGATCACCATACCTCAGAAAAAGGGGAATATTCTGGGAAATGGCCATATCAGACATGATGTAAGCAACTCTGTTTTTTGGCTATTCACTCTCTGTGTTTTGGGACTTGGTCTAGCAGGTTCTGCCATTTCCAAAGGTTACTGTTTGTGTTTTATACTGCGGTGGTGGTGGTGCTGCGGTAGCGTTGTCGCCTCATAGTTAGATGTTGCCCATTCGATTCTCTGTTAGAGTGTCTTCTGTGTAGCGACAACATGCGTGAATGGGCGTTCCTTCGTTGAAGGTTGTGCGCTAGGCCCGGCAAGCCAGTGCGTAAAAATCTACTGCCAATCATTAGCAGACCGGAGTTACGCTGTGGAGACCCCTAACCGGGAAAAGCCAAAAGACACAAACAAACTGTTTTGAGTGCTTTGTGAAAAAAAATATAGAATGTAAGTAGTTCACTTTAAGAAAATAGTTACATATAATAATGTGGGAAAAGTCAATGAATGCAAAAAATATACACTGCTCATTTGAAGGCAGCCCTGCAATTTGCTCATGTCTGAGTAGTAATATAAAAAGATTGGGGCAAACAAGACATGTTCAGATGCCAAGTTGTATGAGACAACAAATGTTAAAAAAGTTTCACAGCTTGCAGTCATTTAATAATCGGTTTATAAACTGTCTGTGGAACTATCCTTTAAGAGAGAAGATTTACAAACTGCCTATATGTTTAAAGTCAGATTCTAAACTATCCTGTGCTTGTTTTGTGTCAAGAACCTGAGAAAACAATATTAATTTAGATCCCCTACCTATATATTAAACATCAGCTATTCAGGACTATTTCAGATATTTGGATATCCTACTTGTTCTGAAAATTGTAATACCGCACATGCTCGTTTCTAGAAGTCCTGTTATCTGAATGCCCTCGGAAGATTCAATCTTTTATCACATGGCAGATGGTGCTACATTTTTCAGATCTTTTCTTATTGGGAGAGACAGAGCAGTGGACAAGTTGGCTAGATTCACATGCGGCCGCGGGGGAAATCCTATATCTATAAAGTCACATGCACTTCTTCTGAAGTCCAACACACTGTAGTAGAATTCTAAGTTAAGTAGAAAGCACAGGAATCGAATGACTCAGGGTCTATATTAAGTGGTGACATGCTTCTAACCAAAAAAGTTCAGTGGACTTCACCATGATAATAACTGAGGAAATAAAAAAAAATAAATGCAAAGTTTTCAAATGCAATAGACTTGGGACATTAATTTTTACTCATCAGTAAATGCAAACTTTTTTTATACAGAATTATCAACATTAATCGGAACGAATAAACCTCTGATATGTTTCATCATACTGAAGGTTCAGTATGAAATAAAACTGAATAAGATTTTAAAAATTCTCTAATCTGAAAATATGTTGCAGAGCCCCTATGCTCATGCTTTAGTTTTCTGGGAGCAAAAATAAGCTCTGCAAATGTCAGAGTTCAAAAGAATTATAACTACCACTGACAGCTCCCTACCATACCCAGACATTCAGTTGCACAGCATGTTAAGAAGAAACGACAACTGCCGTGACTGCTTTGTTACTACTTCTGTGCCAAATGACAGTCCTGAGCAGCTCACCCTTGTGACTTTGAAGGGTGTTAGTAATTAACACTAGTGACTTGCAGCCCTTTATTCAGCTGTGTGCCAGATTCTGCTCTGGCCTGGAGACAAGGGGATTAATGGCACTCATAATGATGTGTTGTTAATCTGGGAATTAGGCAGCATTGGTGTCTTTCAGCCTGTGGTCAGTGGTTCATCTTGTAGGGTTTATAGCTGCAGATACACTTGGAGCTCTAATTGTAGTAAACATCATAACATTAACATGCAGTGTACCTCTTAATTTAATACAGTTTAAAATCTACCTGGAAGGAATGTTATCACAAACAGAAATGATAATTAGGAACAAAATGGCATTAGTATAACAGTATTCTATTGTACATTTCCTCCCCTCCCCCATTAACTGTATTCCCCTGCAGAACGATTATTGATCATTTTATTTCAAATGTGAACTGTCTATCATTTTCAACATTTCTTTTTACTTCTGTTTTGAATGGATCCCCTGGCTGAGCCCAGTGTTCGACTCCATTAAAAAAAGTAAATAAAAATATTAAATAGTGTGTCACAAGAAATACTAGTTAATATGTTTAGCCATTGTTTTTAATTTGTTAGAAAAAATAAATACATATTAGAATGCACCTTTATCTAATTATATCCCTATTTATATCAGTCATTATCTGCATCTTATATATATATATATATATATATATATATATATATATATATATATATATATATATATATATATATATATACATATACACACACACACACACACATACACACATGCACACACACACACACACACACACACACACACACACACACACACACACACACACACACACATATAACTACATATCTAACTATACAGATATAGAGATATAGATAGATACAGAAATTGATATAGACACACACAGGGTCTAAAATTGTATTTTATTTCTGAGTATGCCTCGTACAGCTTATAATGCTATGACAGAATTTTGAATAATGTGTCTCTGACACTCTGGTGTAGAAGTCAGACATAATAATGGAAACTAATCTCTGCTGCAGACCTCCATTCAAGTCAAGTTAGTTAATTGACTCTTCATACAGTTTTAGGTAAAACTGTTTAAAAGACTGTATGACAATAGCAGGAATGCATAATAGGCAGGCAGAAGCAGAGGTGTGATACCACAGTAGGCTGGTATAAATACACATTAGTAAGATATGTTACTGCAGAAGACAGGGTGTACAGTGTAATACAGAGCCATCACTGACTTCAGTCCATAGTACTGCCTCCTTTTCTGACCGACATATATTTACGTCATCCTGCTGACAGAGCTATACCCTCTGCTGTATGTTCCAGCTAGTTCTGCTGATAAGAAGACAAAGAATTTATAAGCTGTATATAGCCCTGCATGTATTGTATAATATTGTTCATCTTTAGCTCCCCCTCCAACATTATAAAATGAAATGCCTGTCATCCCACTTCCTCTCACATTTTGTTATAAAGAGAATGCTCATTTTCCAGAAGCACCCTTTCCAAATTTCATTTATGTACTGATTGTATCCAGAGACACCAATAACCACACTCATACCTCTCAACTGTCCACATTTTCTCAGAATGTCCAGAGTTTTGCCTCATATATTTTGTTCTATTCCTCATAAAATTTGTGATTTTCTGGTAAATCATTGAGGATTTAAGTCACTAAATAATGATATACATTTGAGTTTCAAACTTCAGATCTTTAAGAAAATCCATGCTAACACAAATCCTGTTATTCTAGCAACTTTCCAATTTTATAAGAGCAGTATTTATAATATGTAGAGGGACCTTGTTAGTAAAGATGTGCAGCAGGTAAGGGTGATAAAGGATAATGAGGGAAACATACTCACAAGTGAGGAGAGTGTGTTGAGCAGATGGAAAGAGTACTTTGAGGGGTTGATGAATGAAGAGAATGAGAGGGAGAGAAGGCTGGATGATGTGCGGATAGTGAATCATGAAGTGCAGTGGATTAGCAAGGAGGAAGTAAATATAGCTATGAAGAAGATGAAGAATGGAAAGGCTGTTGGTCCAGATGACATACTGTGGAAGCATGGAGGTATTTGGGTGAAATGGCAGTGGAGTTTTTAACTAGATTGTTTAATGAAATCTTGGAAAGTGAGAGGATGCCTGAGGAATGGAGAAAAAGTGTTTTGGTACTGATTTTTAAGAATAAGGGTGATGTGCAGAGCTGTAGTAACTACAGAGGGATTAAATTGATCAGTCACAGCATGAAGTTATGGGAAAGAGTAGTGGAAGCTATGTTAAGAAGGGAGGTGATGATTAGTGATCAGCAGTATGGTTTCATGCCAGGAAAGAGCACTACAGATGCGATGTTTGCTCTGAGAGTGTTGATGGAGAAGTACAGACAGGGTCAGAAGGAGTTGCATTGTGTCTTTGTGGATTAAGAGAAAGCATATGACAGGGTGCCGAGAGAGGAGTTGTGGTATTGTATGAGGAAGTCGGGAGTGTCAGAGAAGTATGTAAGAGTGGTACAGGATATGTATGAGGGTAGTGTGACAGAAGTGAGGTCTGCGGTGGGAGTGACGGATGTGTTTAAGGTGGAGGTGGGATTACATCATGGATCAGCTCTGAGCCCTTTCTTATTTGTAATGGAGATGGACAGGTTGACAGACGAGATCAGACAGGAGTCCGCGTGGACTATGATGTTTGCAGATGACATTGTGATCTGTAGTGAGAGTAGGGAACAGGTGGAGGAGACCCTGGAGAGGTGGAGATATGCTCTAGGGAGAAGAGAAATGAAGGTCAGCAGGACTAAGGCAGAATATATGTGTGTGAATGAGAGGGAGGACAGAGGAATGGTGAGGATGCAGGGAGTAGAGATGGCGAAGGTGAATTAGTTTAAGTACTTGGGATCAACAGTTCAGAGTAATGATGAGTGTGGAAGAGAGGTGAAGAAGAAAGTACAGGCAGGATGGAGTGGGTGGAGAAGAGTGTCAGGAGTGATTTGTGACAGACGAGTACCAGTAAGTGTGAAAGGGAAGGCCTACAAGAGGGTAGTGAGACCAGCTATGTTTTACGGGTTAGAGACAGTGGCATTGACAAAAAGGCAGGAGTCAGAGCTTGACGTGGCAGAGTTGAAGATGTTAAGATTTACACTGGGTGTGACGAGGATGGACAGGATTAGGAGTAAGTATATTTGATGGTCAGCCCAGGTTGGAAGGTTTGGAGACAAAGCCAGAGAGGCAAGATTACGTTGGTTTGGACATGTGCTAAGGAGGGATGCAGAGTATATTGGGAAAAAGATGCTAAGGATGAGGCTGCCAGGTAACAGGAAAAGAGGAAGGCCTAACATAAGGTCTATGGATGTGGTGAGAGAGGACATGCAGGTGGTTGGTGTGACAGAGCAAGATGCAGAGGACAGGAAGAAATGGAAACATTTGATCTGCTGTGGCAACCCCTAACGGGAGCAGCTGAAAGAAGAAGAAGATTTATAATATGTCCCTATTTTTGGTCTTTGTCTCCCCCATTATCATAGTCTTTTTCCAGATTTCTTGTGGTAAGAGGTATGACCACACATCACAATGTAAAACTTGAGTCTCACTCATTACAGACACCCCTTTGCTTAGTTTTCATAACAGCCATTGCACTAGAGCACCCCAAACTTCCCTCAGCATACAGATTCTTATTTCAAAGAGAATACCTTCAAATACTTCTTTTCCTACAACGGCATTGGCTCAACATTGTACTTAGATTGCTACCCTTGGTAGTATGCATCAGATTCTGTCTGGTGCTGCTTCAGGAGAGGAGGTGAGGAATTAAGGGACCACTCGCAAGCATTTCCAGCTACCTATCTGCAATTTCCAAAAAAAAAAAAATCTGAACTTGCACATCAGGACTGGGACTGTCTAGGCTCTGATCTATCTGTCTTAAACTTATAGGACAGAGATGGCATTTCTATATGGCTTCGCTTCTTATGGATCACTCCAAATGTAAGTGAAGTATAGCAGAATGTGTTTATACTCTGAGAAATAGCACACGATAGCTTAAAACCCTTACATTAATTTACAGTATGCAACATTTAGTAGCTGTCAGGTTTTTTATAGATCTCAGTCTCTACCACTGGTATTACTAGCAAAGTTGCATTATCTCTAACTTTCAGTTCAAGGGTCTGAAGTTCAAGCTTTAGCTCCCACCACTGTCTCTGTGGACTTTTCCATGTTTCCTTATGAAAGCATTTTTGTTTGTTATTTTTCCAGGTATTCCAGTTTTCCTTCCACCTTCAAAAAGTAATTTGATCCAATACACTTAAATATCCATATATGTGTCGCAGTTCTCCTTAGCAAGGTACCGCAGGTCATGTCTGAGAAGAACAAGTTCACTTCTCAGTTAATAAATAAACAAACTTTATGACTGCCAATCACTGAAAGCATGCCCATTTCCATTTATTTAGCTACAAAAAGATCATGGCTTTATGTTTTACTTATTTACATTTATTTCAAAGTGAAGAATGTATAGCGGAACACAATCTATTAGCGAGGGAAAAGAAGAAGAAAAAATGCTTAGCAATAGAGTACCCGAAAGTAGGTTGAAGCAAAAATGGTCAACTTGACAGGGCTGATGCTCATAAATGGCAGTATGCACATCACTCAGTGTGGAAGAAGGCAAACGCAGAACATGAGACAGCAAAGAGCATATACAGAGACTTTAAGCCCGGAACCTTCCAACTCAAAAAAAAAAAAAAAAAAAAAAAGCAGTAATGACCATTTTAATACTGGTCAAATACACCCACTACAGCCCTTTATTAATAAAACAGAAACAGTAAAGCAATGCATGCTACATGGTTGAGTAAGATGCCACATCATCACACATGAAGTTCTCCAAAGTATTGGTCTTCCATTGGTGCACAATGCAAAGACCCTCCCAGTCTTATCTGACTGCTCCCAGAGTTCTTATGACAACACGCAGAGCTGGCTCCAAGGAAGCACAACAGGACACATAACAGCACTGCATATTGTCAGAGGAGCTGATTAAGGCAGTGGTGTCATGACTCAACAACATTTTGTTTAGTTCATGGGACATTTCATAGGAGACTGTGAATACTCAGAAAGCAATCTGGACAGCACAGAAAAAAAAAAAGAAAAAAAAAAGTGTGAAGTGTTTTGTGAGCTTTTAAAGCTAACAAAGCACTTAGCAAGCAGTATCAGACAGCTAGACATGTCTGTGAATCACTCTGAAATAAATTCAGGGGCAGATTGTAGGAATAGACAGCATGCAGAAAAGAAACTGATTTTACATCTGTTGCTCTTATTTGTTAGCTGCCACTGACAGTTCTTTGTGTGGGACCCATTCTTGACAGTATTTAAAGAAAATGCTTAACAGTTGTTAAGACTAAGCCTCCTGGGTAGCACCTTATTCTTCCCCCTCCCCCCACTGCTTACACGTTATCTCTCTTCTAGTTTTCATCACTTGACTCAGCCACTACTTCCCCTCTGATCCTCCACCCCCTCTCCTCACCTTTTTTATTTTCTCCTATCCCCCCATTGGTTTCCCTATATAAATACTAACCTTCCTAATCCTTCTAAATTAGCCACACACCCTCCTCTACTCCCCACAGCTGTTTTCTAGCACTTCCTGATATATCATAGAATCAGGAAGTTTGCACACTTGGACACTTAATGAATGCTAGTGTGTCTAATTCTTTTATCCTTTCTTAGACTAGGGCAGATGTGCCATTACAGTTGTTCTACTGTCTTAAACCAGCTATGTTTTCCAACTACTTTGTATCATGACCACTATTGTACCTTTTTATTTGGAACTGTCTATCTACAATTTTTGTATTCTCAGAGCTTCTCTTTAGGCCTCCACGAAAAAGGGATTTCCATCCAGTTTACCATCCAGTCAGACTTCCCCGGTTAACAAATGTCAATAATAATAATGATGATGATGATGATGATAATGATGATGATGATGAGTATGATGATGATAATGATGATGATAATGATGATGATGATGATGATAATGATGATGATGATGATGATGATATTGTGTCTTTTGCTACTGAAGCACTTAACTGTTTTCTTTTCCTGGTATTGGAGTGTAATCACAGTGCACTTAGGCAACGTGAATGGGTTCTACCTTGCCCTTTCTACTAAGAGAAAGAAACAATACAGCCTGGGTCAGAATAGTACTACTAAGAACATCTTTAGCTCACGCTCCACGACTTCATCATAACCCTGAGGATTAGTGAGATCAGGGAGAAAGCATACATGATTAGTTGAATCAGAGGACATCAACTGCTCAAACTTTCTTGCATGGTGATCTGGAGCAGCAATTTTTTATTGATCCATTACTCAGAAAAATGAATATTTTTTTTTTTTCTGTGATGCATCCCATCTACGAAACAGTTGAAGAAACACATCCCTGTCAAGCATCTATTTATGGGAGATCACTTTATGTTCTTCTAGTTTATCGATGCAGGAGATCTGCTGAGACTGAATGTAGATGACCCATAGGTACAACCCTTACTCTAAGGCCATCTCCCAAGCGATGATTGCCAGACTGTACAAGGGGTAAAAATGAGCCCATTTATTTATGTAGCACATCCCTGTGGTGCTGTTTCTTTTCAACTGTACAACCCCTGGCTTCCACGCAGACTATACTGACAACCTGTATCACTGGCACCACTTCCATAATGTTGATAGGTGTACTACATTTTCTGTCATCCCAGGTACCCTAAACTTTGAACTCTTCAGTGTGGCTTCTCAAAGGGGCATCTGAAATTATAGTTTGGGTGAATTGGGACTATTTGATGCATATTCCTATATTCTGTTGAAGGTGTTGCACCTGCATTATTCAGCCTCTTGTCAAATGCAGGGCAAGAAAAGAATCACCTTCTCTAAGGTCAGATTATAGTGACTCCAAACGTTCCTGAGGTACCACTAAAGTTTTTCATATGGAGCTGTAGGTGCCATAAACTTTGTAGATGTCATCTGCATCAAGGTTTATAAGTGAAAGCATTGTCTTTTGGGAAGCTTTCATAAAGCAGTTTGTCGCAGATTCTGTCTCGAATGAAGGAATACAGAAGTGCTATCAGGACTACTACTCTTTCTGATGGTGTCAAGTCTGACTTGGGTAGACTGATAGAGAGAGACAGCCCAAGGATCAGGAAGTCAATTTAGGGTGAAGTACAGTGCATCACCATTCTTTCTTGGGATGGGGACTGGATAAGGTAATCATCCAGCTAAGGATAGGTGTGAATGCCCTTGTTTCTACAATATGCAATTAATGAAGCCAAACACTTTGTAAATGCTAAGAGAGCAATAACTACTCCTAAGGGAAATAGAGTAAGCCAGTAATGACTGAATCTAAAAAACTCCTGTGATTTCTGTGAATGGGAATATGTAGGCAGGCATCATTGAGATCCACAGTTACCATCAGTGCTTCTGGAAGAAAATGGGATAGGACATATAAAGTTAGCATTCTAAATTTTAAAACTTTCAAGGACTGGTTTAACCTTGACAGGTCTAGAACAGGTCTTCATGGACTGTCCTTCCTGAAGAAATAATTATGAAGAGAAACTTGTGCCGTCTTTCTTTTTGTGCTCTCTCTCTCTCTCTACAGATATATACATATATAAAGATAACGTATAGATATATATGTATATGTATATATATATATATATATATATATATATATATATATATATCTATATATATATATATATATATATATACTTGTAGGAGAAGGTCCTCTACTAACGATTTCACAAGATCTCTTTGTCCTTTTGGAAATTTGGATTCTATATATATAGTCTATATATATATATATATATATATATATATATTTATATATATATATATATATATATATATATATATATATATATATATATATATATATAGTTTTCCTGGCCCTCATGCCTTGCCTAGTGGCCACTGAGCTGCCACTACTGGCCATTTGTTTCACAAACCAAAGCATGGTTTGCTAGCACCCAAGACTGGAACAGACAGTCAAGAGGAGAAGGTTAACACTTGCACCACACCTCCAACCGCACACAGACCTACTAAAACAGCACTGGCAAAAAATACACATAAATACACAAAATCATACTCAGAGGCTCTAAATAAAAACCTGCAAAAGCATCAGAGACCTCCAAAGCAGACACCCAAACAGCCTGCACGTGCCGTCACAAACCAGACAACACATAAAACACAAAATAAGTGTGACGCACATTCACAGCCCTTAAGGTGAAATAACATACCTAACACACTAGTAATAGGTGACTCTATAGTCAGGCACACTGACATCCCACTCACTAGGCTGGACAAGCAGAAGATTACTGTTAGCTGCCTCTCAGGAGCCAGAATCCGCCACATAACACAAGCACTCAGGTCACTCCAGAACAAGTACAAATATGACTCTGTCATTGTTCATGTTGGTGTGAATGACCTGAGTCATATCTCCCTGGACTACATGAAAAGAGACATAGAAGAGCCCTCTGATCATGCAGCGCAGGCTGGTATGACCATGACCCTGAGTAGCATCCTGCCCTCACCAAGACTGATACTCAGTATAAATAAAAAATGATTAATTTCAACAATTGGCTAAGCTAATGGTGTCATTCTAAGGGGATCCAGTGTCTGTCAGCCTGGGATGACATGCTCAACAAGCCGCATTGCTTTGCAAGAGACGGCTTGCACCTGTCACCCCTAGGCTTTTGAATACTGGCCAAGGCTCTTGCTGCCCCCATAGTGCCTTTTTTAGGAAAGGCTCAAAAGTCAAACCCACCTCCATAAACAGCACAATTAACAAAAAACTGAGGGTTATGCTACTCAATGCCAGGAGTTTAAATCTCAAAATGCACGCGCTTGAAGCACTCCTCAGTATGGAGAACATCGACATCTGTGCAGTAACTGAAACCTGGTTCAAGGCTCCAGAGAGCACCCCAGCACTACCAGGCTACAACTCATAGCACACGTTTCGACCACAGAACATGGACCAAAACACAAAAGGAGGAGGTGTATCCATATTCATCAAGCATATCTACACCTCCAGGTTAGTGGTGCAGCATGATACCTCTGAGATCATTCATGTGCAACTAACATCGAGCAAATCTGCAATGCAAATTGTGGCCTGCTACAGATCACCCACCATGACCCAGGACCACCACTCCACCTTTCTGGAGACACTGGAAAACATGAAGGTACTACCAAACACCCTGATATTGGGCAATTTCTATTATCCTACCATTCACTGGGAAAACTACTCGAGTACAAATTCCCAGGCCAAGCACGTCTTGGAATTCATAAACTCAAATGCCCTGGATCAGCTGGTAAACTCCCCTACTAGAGGTGAAAACATATTGGACCTGGTTATCACCAACATGGGCGACAGGAGTTCCACACTGGAGGTCAACCCATCACTGGTTACATCAGACCATAAACTAAGCACTCTGGATGTCCACACCCCACCACCACCCCCAACTAAGGAAACCCCAGTAAAAAACTTTTCTAAAGCAAACTTCACCTTACTTAAGACATAGGTGGTAAGTTTCACAGCCCTCACGCTAAAGGATAATGCTGCCCAAAATGCAGAAACTTTTACAAATGCACTCTATGAGCACCTACAAGGATGCATGGATCGTGCCATCCCTAGCAAAACCAAGACTCACTCCTCTAAGAGAAGGAAATCAGTCTGTTGGACCCCTGCAATAAACAGGCTATACAGGCAATACAATAGAAGGAGGAAACTAGTTCGGAAAAAAAGCAAATCCCAATAAGGAAAGACATCCCTGATCTGTATCAGTAAGAAACTAAGGTCCCTCATGAAATCATCCAAGGCTAACTTTGAAAGAAAAATAGCCAAGGATTCAAAAGATAACCACAAAGCCTTCTTTAGCTATGTTAAGAATCTAAGTGGCAACTCACAGATATGCACTGAACTAGTGCAAAATAGCACAAAATATACTGAACCTACTGATATTGCCAACATCCTGGCAGATAGATTCAGTGCAAACTTCGCCCCCCTCTCACCACCAGAAGGGCCCACAACAATACCGGAAAAGTGTAGTGTCCCAAAAATCACAGACGCACAGGTGAAAACAGCTCTTTCAAAAGCCAAAAACACAGCGTCAATGGGACCAGATGGTGTCCCAGGCTGCATCTTGAATGAACTACAGAACGAACGAACCCCCCACCTAAACATGCTGTTCAACCTCAACCTCTCCACAGGCTACGTGCTCATAAAATGGCACACAGTAGCGGTTATTTCTCTCCACAAAGGAGGGGCCACAACTGACCCTGTTAACTATCGCCCCATAAGCCTGACTAGCCTGGTCTGCAAGGCTATGGAGCGCATCATCATGGAACTCATTAACAAAGACATTGGGAACCTCCAAACACTTGACCCAACCCAGTTTGGCTTTTTTAAGGGCAGATCATGCCTACTAAGCCTGGTTGACTTCTTCGAGACAGTCACCAAGGACATAGACGAGGGAAAGGTGGTTCACACAGCCTACCTTGACCTCGACAAGGCTTTCGACACCATTCCCCACTCGGGTATTACAGAAAAGCTCACCAGCCTGAACATAATCCCCTACGTCACGAGATGAGTTGCCAACTGGCTTACAGATAGAACTCACATGGTAAGAATAGTGGGCTCCATGTCCGACTCTAAACCAGTCACAAGTAGTGTCCCGCAAGGCTCGGTCCTGGGACTCCTACTGTTTGGCATATACTTCTCAGAAGTACAGGCAAACACAGGAGGACTATGGCTAACCAAGTTCACCGATGACTGCAAACTGGGAGCCATAATTGACTCTCCGGCTGACATGCACATCCTCCATAAGGGCCTTACTGAGATGGACACCTTGTGTCAAAGTCATGGCCTCAACCTAAATGAGAAAAAATGCATAGTCATCCCATTTGGGAAAAATAAAACAGCCATGAATTATCACATAGGTGGCAGCCCCCTTAATACAGAAGAGGTAATAAGAAATCTGGGGACCCAGGTAGCTAGTAATCTCTCCTTTGACAATCATATTGCCAAAGTAGTTAGAAAATCCTTCTATGTGGCCCATCTAATTACTAAAGGGTTCGCATCTAGAAATAAAGTGGTTACAGTGCCAGTCATTAGACCCATCATAGAGTACAATGCCCCATTTGGGATGTACCTCACAAGACACTTCCAACAGCTGGAAAGACCACAAAAGTACCTCACCAAGAGGATTACTGGCCTCAAACATATGTCCTATGCAGCACGACTGAAAAAACTCCAGCTGTACTCAGTGGCATATCGCTTACTCAGAGGTGATCTCTGCCTGACTTAAAAGGCCATGTCCAACTCAGAATTGATGGACATGCTCCACCTAAAGAAATCCAAGTCACTGCGAGCCACGCACTCTAGTGAGCTAAACCTCACCACAACAATAAATAGAACATGCTGGAGGGATAGATTCCTGTCACAGAGACTCCCAATGCTTTGGAACAAAATTCCAAATTACATCAGGCAGAGCCCCTCACTAACACTCTTCAAGAGAAACCTTGACGAGTGGATGGGTAACAGAAAATACACCCCTGGGATCAGTTAATTGGCTCTGCTTGACAGAGGATCAGTTAATTAATCAATGGGGTGGCGAACGCCGACACACTTTGGCTAGGCTTATAAATGCCCTTGAGCAGATAGCCTAGTACCTACCTATGAACCTATTAACCTATAGCCATCATGCAGGCAACCAGGAGGGGTGTTTTTATTTGTCCTAGGCCATTCCTCTGTTGGGTGATGATGGCACTCGCATCACTTGGGGGGGCGGGCATCTCATGTACACCCCTGAAGTGTGCATATCCCAAACATGATAGATGAGGGCTACCATCACTCAATTAAAATTGCTAAGCCCATGTCTCCCAGCCATATGGCCACTGGCTGTGAGCAGGCCTTAACTTACATAGTAGCAGGTTTCCTGACTAGGACCAGCAACTTTCCTTCCCCTCATCTAGAAAGAATGAGCTGGAATAAGCTGCCTCCTCCCTCCTCATCCTCAGCTCTTCTAGCATCTGAGCTGCAATATGAACTTAGATCTTCTGGATCATAATCAAGTCATTTCCCCCTCTATGCCACAGAGTCAGGCTCTTGAGAACTATGTTCTTAACAAGTGCAGTCTGTATCCTTGTGTCAAGATTTTCAGGACCAACTCATCTTCCATTATTTTCTTCAGCTCTGCAAGAAAGGCCAGCTGGCCTCCAAATTTTTTGTTTACCTTTGTTTAGGTATCAGGGGTGCAGGAGTGTCTAAAGTCATAATGAAATGGATATTAGAGTTAGGCACCAATGTTGAGATATCAGTAACATAAATTTCTATGAATATGTCCATATTTAATATACATTTGTGTCTACATCTGTATGATACAGAATGAAATCTATAGAAATATAGTGCATCTAAGGTAGACAAGATGAGATTCCAAAAGCAACAACTGCCAGAAGCACAAGATGCCAAGAAATACATCGAACATTGTTTTCCATAAGAAATCACTACCAGTGCAATTTCAAAGAGTGATATATTAACAGTGGTTCCTTTGTTGAAAATTTCTGCCTTCATTCAGTTAATGTGATTGTGGAGCTGGTGTGTGTGTGTGTGTGTGTGTGTGTGTGTGTGTGTGTGTGTGTGTGTGTGTGTGTGTGTGTGTGTATATATATATATATATATATATATAGGTCCCTATATATACCCTATATAACCCTGATCGAGTTTTCAGAAACTCGAAATTCATATGGGTGAGACTATAAATGATCGAGTTTAAGATTTTGAATGGAGATTATTTTACAATGTGGATCAGAAAATTTACCCTATTCGTCACTACTGTGAGGAGTGCTGGTTTATATAATTTGCAATAGGGTTATGTGGGGCACAGGGGGGCTTTCCCCTCGCAAAAATGTAAAAAAAAAAAAAAAAAAAAAAAAAAAAAAGGTCTAGACCATATGAATTTTACGTTTCTGAAAGCTTGATCATCTGACATAGACCCACATACATATATATATATATATATATATATATATATATATATATATATGTGTATAGATAGATATACTTGAATGTGGGAGGAGCTCCTCTCCTCACACACCTTAGGCGCACAGGGGAACTTTTCCCCCACATAAATTACTTCCAGGTTAATTTTTCACCCTTCTGTGTTTCAGGCATTAGTGTTCTGCATCCCTAACATTCTGACATTCAAGGTTCCAAAGCAGAACAATAGAAATATATGAAATGACATGTAAGGTGTATCTGTCCTTATATGGGGTAGGGATTAAACCCATTGTAATAAAGGCTCTCTTGAGTTCTGTAACTTTTTAAAAGTTGGCCGTGTCATTATACCATTCGTTCAACCTAAAAAGAGCCATTTGTTAATTTATTCTGGGATTATGATTAATCTATTTCACCTCTAAATACAGAGTCACAGCCTATCCTGGTACTTACTGGGTCCAAAGCACAGGACTGAATCCTGAACAGAGTACCCAACCCAACTGCAGTATGACACAGCCATTTGATGGCAACCAACATATACAATTATAGGCTCTTTGGAAGAATGCTATTGAAATTTTGAAAATAAATGCATTTTCATAACCGTAATAATTTCAGTAGTCCTTATTTAAAAGTTCCATGTGCATTTATGGCTGTTTTTCATACAACACCATAATGACAACTTTTATATTTAAAACAGATATAAATTTTACAATTATAATCACAGCTTACTGCAGTGAAAGGAGTACTCTGTCATTTAGGGGAGTATTTTTAGATGTGGTTGTAAAAACTTTACAGTTGAGAAATGACATGCCTTACCATTTAACTATCTATTACATCATATGCAAGTTGTATAGAGCAGAGATGTTATACAAATGAGTTGACGAGAGTAAAATCTAAAAAAAAAATAACAAGGAATTGAGTTGCTAGGTGATATGTTGTTGTGCTGGAAGTGGAATTGTTCCTAGCTGAAGAAACAAAAAAAAGACAAACAAGCAAATATATATTTATTTATTACCTTTAGTTATTTCAGTTTGATAACCAGGTAGGTAGTTTGGATGTCAGACTTTTTCAGTCGCAACCCATACCTACAGTGGCAACAGAACTTTCCATGTTACATTTGTATAAGAAAAATATCTGCAAGTTGGTGTATAGTAGGAAGATATATACAGTATGTGCAGATAATTTAATTAGTGTATCAGAAAATATACGCATTCAATCTTAGGTTTTATAAAAGTAAAACCAACTCAGCTTTCAGATGCACTGAAGGTGATAAACACTATATGTTTTCTGTACAGTATACCAAAAGTAAATACAGGCAGCTTCATTTGACAGGTGGTCCTTTTATTCAGTCTTAAATGTGTCTAAGGTGTGTTGCTTTCTCACCACTGCTAGAATGTCATTCCGTACAGTGGGCTCAACTTTAGAAAATGCCCTTTCTTGTATGTTTGTTTTAAAATGGGGTCTAACAAGGGTTAGGATTTCTTCAAGATTATCCTTTAAAGTATAGCTTTGTTGTCAAATGGGCAATTTTGATTTTAATGAATGGACATTGCCCTTGTTTAATAACTTTAAAAAGCAGTAGGTAGCTCTGCTATTTAGAAGCATTTGATTGAAAAATGTTAACAGGTCTTAGTAATGTGTGAGAATCTCGGGGTAAGACAAACTTGCAAACTTTATTTTAATCAGTCTATTTTTAATTGTATTTGAGCTGGAATGAAGTGTTAATAACAACAGGCCATTGTCAGCTTTAGCAGTAAGTACATTCCTCACTGGGGTACGATGGGCAGAGGGTGAGGAAAGATCGGAGATCTTGTAATGTATCTTTAGGTCGACCAACAAACGTTTTACTGATAACACTATATATGGAGTTCAAGTTAATGTACGAACCAAAGTATGGCCAATATATCTTTGCCCAGTAATGTCAAGTATAGCTTTGCCTTTCTTACCAATTATAACCAGAAGGGAGGACATTGTGTAGCTTTTGTCTAGTAGAAAAGTCCAAGATGCTGGACTTAATTCGGTTGATCAAAAATGTTGTGGTGTGCCCAGACGCACAGAGCACTGAAACTGGGTTGCAATTTTTTTTTTCTGCAGGTCAGTGTTAGTGTAAATTTTACTGAATTCAAGGAATAACAGAGTACCTGCATGTAGAATTAGACTATGATTTGCAAGGACATTGATTGAGCAGTGAGCCAAGAACAGATCTTTGGAGCACTCCAGTGTTAAATGTGCTTTGCTCAGATAGAAAGTTTGCCAAATAGCCTGGCAGGTTCTGTACTCTGGATAACCTTTAAACCATTACAAAGTAGTACTACCAAAGTTATGGTTATCCAGTTTATTAAGTGGAATGTTTTACAATTTAGAAAGGTCCATGTCATGTTGATAAACAGGCCACCTGTAAGGTGACTGTCATTCATTACTGAATATGGAATCTGTTGACTTGAAACAATTATGGAAACCACATTGTTCATCACATGCAAGGCAATATAGATTTCTGTGGTTGAAAAACTGTTTTAAACTGATATTTCAACTACTTTTGTTAGACAGTCCAAATTACCAACAGCCATACAATGCTTACAAGTGATTTGGGTGAGTAACTTTTGGAACTGGAATTATAGTGGCATGTTTGAAAGCAGCAGGAAGTATAACAGAAGATAAGGATACACTATGGGTGGTTAAGTGATTTTGCAATCGATAAATATTCCAATCTGAGGAAGGCTGGATGGAGACTGGTCAGACTGGTACCTAAGAGGGAATTTAGACTATTCAATTTTTTTTCCACATTCCTTCACTGATACTTATTTAAAACAGAATGTCGGACAGTAATCTGCAAGTAGATATAGCTGAGACTCATAAACTTTATTAACAATTGGTGTACCACTGGACGGCGGAAGTAATTTATAAACAAGATATTGCCATCTGCAGCCCAGTAAGCAAATGAAGTACTGTGATCAAGGGCCAGACTGAATTTGTTATGAAGCAGCAATAACATTGACTGTATGCTGTAATCTAAGTTGGTGACTTCCAGAAACTGATCATCTAGATACTGCACAAAAATAGTTGTGGTACAAAGCATTAGTAAGACAGGAGGTGGATTCCTGACAGATATGTTATGCATCTGTGCTCAGAAGGTGAATTCCTGATAGGTATATCATACATTAATGATCAGGAGGTGGGTTCCTGACAGATATGTCATACATCAATAATCAGGAGCTGAATTCCTGACAGGTATATCATACATTAGTGATCAGGAGGTGGAATCCTGGCAGATATGTCGTGCATCAATGCTTAGGAGGTGGGAATCTGACAGATATATCATATGTCAATGATCAGGAGTTGGTTTCCTGACATAAATGTCATACATCAATTATCAGGAGGTAGATTCCTAACAGATATGTCATAGAGCAATGAACAGTAGGTGGATTCCTGACAGATAAGTCACACATGAATGATCAGGAGATGGATTCCTGACAGATATATTATGCATCAGTGATCAGGAGGCAGATTTCTGCCAGACATTTCAGACATCAATGATCAGGAGGTGGATTTTCTGACAGATATATTGCACATCAATGATCAAGAGGTGGATTCCAGAGAGATATGTCATACATGAATGATCAGGAGATGGATTAATGACACGTCTGCCAGATATGTCAGACATCAATGATCAGGAGGTGGATTTTCTGACAGATATATCATACATATCAATTATATGATACAAGGAGTGGCTTTGCAGTTGGCTGTCCCTACTGTAAATTTGATCTGGGTCACTCCTCCCAGTCTAGTGTCATTAGCTCATTTTACCTAATACAGAGAGAACATTTAAGAAGGCCAACCCACTTAGTTTCTTAACCTTGAATTATCTTTTGCTCCTCCTTTCTCCTTTTCCACTTTACTAGAAAAAAAAAAAAACTTTGCTAGAATCACCCTGTGCTCTGACTGAGTGTGCTTCTCAGCTGATACGTATACTTTTTGGTACTTTTTAACTGTTCAGAGTTGAATAAAACAATAACTGGATTCAGTTCAGAATACACTTTGAATAAATTGCATTTATTTAAACTGTATTTGCTTTAATACTTCTACACACTCAAGTGTGCTAGGTTGCATTGCACTTGAATTGTTTTTAGTGCTGTTTTAGCTGCTTTTCTGTAAAAAAAAAACTAAAATCTAAGCTTTTTCCTTCCTTTCCTGTAACTAGTCTAGTCCAGATACAGATTTTTTGCATCCAGGAAAATGTGTAAGCTTCTGAGCCCCCCCCCCCCAACCAAGCCTTTCTGTGTTGGAGGGAAGCCTTCTAGCTTATCAGTGGGAGTGGTAAGCAGTAGGTAGCCTATCTACCACAAGAGGAGTGGTTTCTGACCCAGAAATTGTAGTATATTGGCCGTTTGGGCAGTTTTTCCATATCTTTCAACTTTCTGGTTTAAAAGCCCACATTTGTGCTTTTCCTGCCTTTCCTGTAACTAGTCTAGTCCAGATACAGATTTGCTCTATCCAGGACTGTTTGTAAGCTTCTAAGCGATGCCACAGTCTGCTCTTCAATTTTTCCCCTAGATCTACTAGTTCTCTCCTCTCCTGCACTTTTACTAGCTTATTAGTTTAGCACTTTAACAGACTTCTTGTAGCAATTATTGTCGCACACAAAAGTGCTACCAGCACTAAATGTTCTACAAAGAAACAGCTCCATTACTTATTAATAATGCCCCACCCCCTCCAGGCATGTCTAAAGGTAAGTTCCCTGTGCTTTCTCCAATTAATCTGGGGAACTTGGGCATCTTGAGGCAATGTAGCAACTGCCTCATGTACACTCTCCTCTTACCTCCCAACACTGGAAGCCCCACACTCTCCAGCCAAGACTGGAATAGCTGCTCAAGAGGAGAAGGTCAACACTTGCACCACACCACATGGAACACATAGCCCTCCAGAACACACACCAACACTGCCTTTGCATACAAACACAAACTGCACACCCACCTTCACAGAGGCTCTCAATAAAAATCTACTCAAACAGCAGAGACCTCCAAGGCAGAAATGCACTCAACCACCACAACACTAATCACAAGACACATAACTCTCCTAAACAGTGTGCCACTCAACCAAAGCCCCTAAGGCAAAACAGCATGCCCAACACACTACTCATAGGTGACTTGATAGTGAGGCACACTGATGTCCCACTTACTAGGTTGAATAAGGAGAAAGTAACACTCAGCTGCCTTTCAGACGCCAAGATCCACCACATAATGCACATACTCAGGTCCCTCAACAACAGGTACAAATATGACTCTGTCATTGTACATCTGGCTGTGAATGACCTGAGCTATACCTCCCTGGACTACATGAAAAGAGACATAGTGGAGCTCTCAGATTATGCAGCCCAGCCGGGTATGACCCTAGCCCTGAGCAGCATCCTACCATCACACAGAATGATACCACATTACAAGCAGAAAATGATTGATTTCAACAATTGGCTATGTTTCTGGTGTCATTCTAAGGGGATCCAGTATCTGTCTGGGATGACATGATTGACAGACCTTGATGTTTTTCCAGAGATGGCCTGCATCTGTCACCCCTGGGCATTCGGATGCTGGCCAAAACTCTTGCAAACCCTACAGTGCCTTTTTTAGGCAGTGTTCCAAAGACCAAATTACCACCATAATAGCTACAAACAAATGCAATCTGCGGGTCATGCTGCCCAATGCTAGAAGTCTAAATTTCAAAATGCACTTGCTCGAAGCACTCCTTAAAATGGAGAACATCGACATTTGTGCAGTAACAGAGACCTGGTTCAAGGCAGCAGAAAGAACCCCTGCACTACCAGACTATAACTCATTCCACACCTTTCGGCCCCAGAACTTGGACCAAAGCTCCAAAGGCGGTGGTGTTTCCATATTAATAAAGGATGCACACAAATCCAGACTGGTAGCCCAACATAACGCATCTGAGATACTGCAGGTGCAGCTAACATTTGGTAAGACAGCGATTCAGGTTGTAGCCTGCTACAGATCCCCAACCATGTCCCATGACTCACACTCCATGTTCCTAAGCACCCTGGAGAATATTAGGATCCAACCTAACACTCTCATACTGGGTGACTTCAACTATCCCTCCATTAACTGGGAAAACTACTCATGTACCAATACACTTGCCCAACGTTTCCTGGAGTTCATTAATTCCAATGCCCTAGACCAGCTTGTTCTTACCACCACTAGAGGTAGCAACATCCTTGACCTGGTTATTACTAACATGGGAGATCATTGCTCTACACCAATAGTCAACTCCTCCCTGGTTAAATCCGACCACAAACTAATCACCTTGAAATCCACATCCCTCCCACCCCCCCTCCAACAAAGGTAACCACCATGAAAAACTTCTCCAAAGCTAAATTTGGGTTCCTAAAAACAGAGGTGGCTAACTTGACGGCACCCATGCAAATGGAGATCAGTTGCATGACGACTGAATCATACACCAATGCACTTTATGAGCACATACAAAAATGCATGGATCTCACCATACAGAATAGAATCAAGATGTTCTCCTCCAAAAAAGGAAGCCAATCTGGTGGTCCCCTGCCATAAACAAACTCTAGAACAGAATAAGGAAACTGATACAGAATAAGGTGAAGGCCCAAGATTGGAAAAACTCCCTTATCAGCCTCAACAAAAAGTTGAGATCTCTCATCAAATCCTCTAAAGCTAGCTATGAAAACAGAATTGCACAGATAGTAAAGACAATCACAAGGCCTTCTATAGTTAAGCAAAGAATCTCCACGGCAATACCCAGATTTGATCTGAGCTACTGCACAATGGTACCTCCTATACCGAGCCAACAGATATTGCCAATACACTGGCTGACAGATTCAGTGCCAACTTTACCCCTTCCCCCTAAGGAATCAGTCACAATACCAGTAGATCACCAGACACCCAGTATTACTGCTGCACAGGTTAAAACAGCACTGTCCAAGGCCAAGAATACAGCTTCTGTGGGACCTGACAATATCCCTGGCTGTGTTCTACATGAACTACAGAGTGAACTGGCACCTCACCTATGTGAGTTGTTCAATCACAGCCTCACCTCAGGCTTTGTCCCTACTGAATGGTGCACTGCTACAGTCATCCCTCTCCACAAAGGAGGAGTGACTACAGACCCTAGGAACTATCCCCCCATTAGCATGACGAGTCTGATATGCAAAGCTATGGAATGAATCATCATGGACCTAATAAACAAGGATATAGGGAATCTCCAAACTTTGGATCCCACACAGTTTGGTTTTGTGAAGAGTAGATCATGCCTGCTCAACTTGGTCAACTTCTTTGAGTCAGTCACCAGAGCTGTGGATGAAGGCAAGGTGGTTCATACAGCCTGCCTTGATCTGGCCAAGGCCTTTGATACATTTCCCACTCAGGAATCATAGAAAAACTTACTAAGCTAGGCATCAACCCCTATATCACTAGGTGGGTTGCAAACTGGCTCACAGGTAGGACTGACAGTGTAAAAATAGCTGACTCCAAATTAGACTGCCAGCCAGTCACAAGTGGTGTCTCACAGGGTTCGCTCCTGGGTCCTCTCCTGTTTGGTATCTACTTCTCTGAAGTCCAGGCTAACACGAGGGACTCTAGCTGACAAAGTTCACAGATGATTGGAAGTTGGGAGCTATTAGTGATGTTGGCATCCTACAGAATGGCCTCACTGAGACCAATGACTGGTGTCAGAACCATAGCCTAAAGCTCAATGCCAAAAAATGTGTCATCATCCCCTTTGGGAAAAACCCGGTTCCCATGAATTACCATATCAACGATAGTCCACTGAACACGGAAGGCATTATAAGAGATCTGGGAACACAGGTTGATAGCAACTTTTCTTTTGACCACCACATTGCCACTGTAGTCAGAAAGTCCTTCTATGTAGCACATCTCATTACTAAGGGTTTTGCATCCATTAAGAAAGTGGTCATTGTGTCCCTCTACTCTTTCCTCATTAGGCCAATTATTGAGTACAATAACACATTTGGCATGTACCTCACTAAACACCTGCAACAACTGGAGAGGCCGCAAAAGTTCCTCACAAAGAGGATCCTAAGCATTAAACATTTGTCCTTTATGGACAGACTAAAAAAACTCCACCTATTCCCTGTCACATATCACTTACTTTGAGGCAATCTCTGCTTGACTTACAAAGCCATGTCTGACCTAGCTCTGTCTGAAATGCTACATCTAAAGAAATCCCAGTCCCTCCACACCATACACTCTAGAGACCTCAACCTTATTACCACAATCAACAGAACATACTGGAGGGGCAGGTTCATAACCCAGAGACTGCCCATGCTATGGAATAAACTTCCCGTACATGTCAAGCAGAGCACCTCACTGGCCCTCTTCAAGAGAAATCCTGATGAGTGGATGGGAAATAGAAAATTCACTCCAGTGGCTTTACTCGACAGAGCCACTGGGAACTAAGGCGGGGTGGCACAATTCCAGGCTAATCCTTGTAAGGGCTCCAGTGCCATTAGCCTAATACACACCTATGAACCTATGAACATCAGTGATTAAGAGGTGGTTTCCTGACAAATATGTTGTATATCAATGAACAGGAGACAGATTCCTGACAGATAAGTCATACATCAAAATCAACATCGACAAGTGTGATCATAAAGTAGTAACTTGAAATTCACTCCAAATTCTGAAACATTTTAAACCACTTAGACACTGGGGATTCTCTCACTTCCCCTGCACCTCTGACATAAGGCTCTATGGCCAGTTAACCGCTATTCATAACTCTAATATTGTTCTACATTGAGTAGGGGGAATTTTCTGAAATTCTGCAATATCAATCTTTTTAAACAAAGGATATGTATCACACACTAGCAATCACATTACAGTGAGTTGATATAAAATGTCTAACATTTTTGCCTGCACCCAGAAGAGGCATGTATTATACAAACAATTTCTTTTAGCATGTGATGGATAAGACTGTAAGTGCTCTTTTATGTAACGTATTTAGTTTAACAATATAATACGGTTCTCCTCACAAGAGGCAAGGCTATGTCAGCTTTAAATGAAAGGGATTGTGACATAACTGCTTTTCTCGGTTGCCTGCCAATTTGCATTTCTGTCACATCTGGAATGTAAATGAATTGTTCAATGCTCTTAGAATTTATGTAAAACATTGATGTCTGTTGTAAATAAAATGAAGGTGTTTTACTACAGAATTATTGCAGTGGTATGTATAGGTTTTGCATGATGGCTAGATCAGATTAGTCCATTTTAGTTCAGAATAAGTAAATAAAACAAACAAACAAACAAAAAAAAACAGTGAAAATGACATTGTCGAGTCTATTGCAGCTGTGTTTTTCTGATTATCTTAAAGTGATCAGATACGAACATTATATACCTTTGTTTCCTGAATGGCTGAAAAGATATTTGGAAAGCTGTCTCAAAAAGATTGCAACTAACTGGCAATTTAAGTATTTTTTTTTTCAATTTCATTTTGCCATATATACCAGTGTGTGTGGGGGTTGTGGTGACATCACAGTTTGCAAAAGGGAAATGTGGCTACTTGGATTTAAGGTTTCAAGTGGCATTTTAATTTCTTGTGTGCAGTCAGAACAGAGGCTGCATTTCCTAGTTGTAGTGCATGACATAGATTTTATAAGTTTGGCATCAAATTATGTTTTGATGCTGTTTTAACCCATTTTATGAGAAGGTTTAAGTGCAAATTGTGGAAATGAACACCATAAGAAAACCAAGGATATGCTTTCTGGATTTCATTAATTTGGATGTGATCTTGTTTCCAAGCATAAACTCAAAATTATATCAAAAATGGCTGTGAAAGCTATGAAGAGACACTGTTAAGCTAAAGCAAATTTAATTATTATTGTTATTATTATTATTATTAAAAAAAACGTTATGGTTGTTGTGAGTCCTGCAGAATATAAAATATATAAATTATAGAACTAAAAAGTGTGAATAGTCTGAAGTACATGACTGCTTCCAGTGGGAAGACTGCAAAACTGAAATTAAACTGGATTCATACATGCACCATATACAATAATATAGGTACATTATTTTCACTGCCATCAGTAAAAATATTCATTACCTTCTTAGAACATTAGCATGTTGAGCTCTACACTCCCTCCAAGAGTTTAGAGATTGTGAAAAAAGGAAAAGTAACATGGGACTCTTCTGAGTGCAGATGAAAGCAACTGCCATTGGGTAATACTGCCTTACTTTTGGACTGTGCAAATGGTTTATGTGTCTGCCCAGAGTTCAAACTGGATTCAGCCTGGCATCTGGAAATTCTGCAGCTACATTTTAGATTTCTGTGTCAGAGGCAGATAAAACCACAGGATATTTCTGCAGCTAATGATTGAAACATGTCCAGATAAGCTGCTAGAATTCTTCTTGTTTTGCCATCTGTCTGTTTAAACACAGTCGTTTTTTTTATTTTCCTTGTACAAAGTGAAACTGCTTGTATATTTAATTTTACCAAATACAAAACTTAATTTTATTTATTTCAGGTAAAGTATTTTTTAAGTGCTGTAGCTTGTGATATATTATTTATTTATGAGCTTAATGTTACGTTTACTGAGTCCGGTATACAGACCATTGTTTTCTACGTACCTTATTGTAAATTACAACTCTAAGATAAATGCTACTCTTCTGATATTTAATGCTTATTTTAGGAGTTAGCAATAATTTGCTGCCTTGGTTTGGGAAAGATGTTTGACAGGTGGTAGCACTATTGTGATTTGGAAAAGGAGCATTAGTTGTAGACAGTTACCTTTTACCCCCATCTATAAAATAGTGTGTGTGTGTGTGTGTGTGTGTGTGTGTGTGTGTGTGTGTGTGTGTCTGTGTGTGTGTGTGTGTGTGTGTGTTGGGAGGGTTCATAAATATTACCACGAGGTATACATGATACGTACATCTCTAGTAACTTTTCTAAATAAATACACAATGATAGCAATGTGCTAGGGTTGTCTTTGTTTCAGGAAAGTTACCTGAAGGCAGTATTTACGAATCTTAGCAAAGCTATTCAAATGGAGCTCAGAATTATCTTTGGTTTGCATAACGAGTATGTTTAAAGCAAAGCAGGCACAAGAAAAGTATATTGAGCATGACAAGAGATTAAAAGGACATAGCAAGTACAATAAAAAGAGCAAATTAAATTTAAAGAGCAAGGCGACTGCATGTTTTTTAGCAAAAGACCGTTTTGGGCACAAAAAACTATTTTGCATTGATCTAAGCCGTTTAATGCATAACTACAGTTGTTCAAAGTATCTCAGTGTGCAAACTGTTTGCAGAGTGCGTGCTTTATTACAGTGCAATTATTTCAAAGAGTTTGTTGTGTGCAAAGTACAGTTATATTGCAATGTGCAGTCAAAGTACAGTCATTTCAAAAAGTTTCTTGTGTTGTGTGCATTTATTCACAGAAAGTCGCCATTTCAGAGTGTTTCTTACACTGTGCAGTTATTTCGCAAAGTACAGCCATTTTGAAGGGTTCTTATGCTGTGTACAGTTTATTTGCAAAGTGCATTCATCTTAAAATGTTTCTTACTCTGAACTTCTTCTGCCGTGTACAGTTTATTCACAAAATAAACCAGCCCTTCGAACTATTCCACACCTCCCCAACTTCAAATCCCTCCTACACTCTTACATGTCCTCTACATGGACTTGTTCCTGCTCCTTCCCTAATTGAACCCTTTAGCCTCTCCCTTTGACACTCCCTTTCAACTTCTGAAATCTGCTTAATACCACCATCTGTCCTTTCTCCTGTCTTACACAACTTTACAACCACTACTAAACTGCATTTCTACCCTCATGTTATTACCTGCAGGACTGCATTTCTATCCTCATCTCATTCTCTGCTATTTTACTTCCATGTAAATACTCTTACTCATATCCAGAAATGGCTCACCTTAAGGACTGCATCCTACCCTCATCCCAATACTTGCTATTTAAACTTCCGTGTAAACACTCTTACTGCTGTCTTGAAATTACTCACCTGTGGAATTCCCTGTGTGCTTGTAGTATTTCCTTACAAGTTATTTGCTTACCAACACAACTGCAAACCTATACCAATAGCATTCTCTTCTTATGTAATTAACTTACTAACCCCAGCATGGGACAACATCCTATGCCAGAATGTCATGTCTAATACTTCTTTCTGAACTCCCATCATTTCATTGACGCACAGTGCCTGCATCTGTACATTCTTACCAAGTTTTACGTCTCTTACAGAATGCATACTTGCATACTGAATATTTATCTACAATTGCTACAGATACTCTATATACTCATGCTTGTGTTTTTCTTCCTACTTGTTAATGGTACCATCATCATGTCTTACATGCTCTGCTTAATATGCATGCTTTAATTATTGCTGTTAAAGATTTTTTACTTATATTGTAATTCTCATTGTAACTGGAGCTTTTCTCCCAGGGCCTCCACTAAAAATGGGTTCTTTTTGGCCTGGTGGACTTCCCCAGTTATCAAACTGAAATAAACAAATAAATAAATAAATACAAGCATTTCAAAGTATTTCTTACACTGATAAGTAGTGGTTTTATAAAGCACAGTGATTTCAGAGTGTTCTTGTACTATAGAGACTTATTTGACAAAGTGCAGTTATTTCAGAGTCGTTGCACTACTGGGCATAATTACAAGTACTACCGTAACGTTCTGGCATATATATTTAGGTGTGTATGTCAATACATGATTTCAAGCTCCTTCACTACTGTGTGTTGATATGACACAGGCATTTTGCAGACCAAGTCCACTTGTGTTTGATCATAATACAGCAGAGAATTGGAGAGTATTCGAGCAGGAATATGATGTTTTCAACAAGCACCTTTTCTGACAAAGATGCATGCACAAGGGCATTCATTTTGGTGAACTTCATTAGAGAGGCACTTACTTTACACAAGAGACCAACCACCAGGTGAAACGTTCGCAGCTTATATCATTGACTTGAGAAACAAAGCTAAAAAACACAGATTTGGTGACTTGAAAGATGACTTAATAAAAGACAGGCTTGTCTATGGTGTTAATAGTGTTGCAGTGAGAAAGATTTTGCTTCATGACAGTGATCTAACATTAAGCTAAGCCATAGCGATTTCTTAAATCCATGAGCTCTCAGAAAGGCACACAAGAATTACAAGGGACAAGAACATGATTTCAGCAGTCTCTGGAGCAAATGTAGACAGCATGCAACACGTGGCAAGCAGAAACAGGCATAAGCACATGGCAGCTGCAAGCCCTGTGGCTGTGGCAAAGAAAACCTGGTGCTTTCTAGCAAGTTCCAAGACTAGTTCAGTAAAAGGAGCATGCTCAGTACAGTATAAGAGTGAGTCAGCAAAAAGTACAGTTGTGTACACTTACCATAAATGTAGATGTTCAAGTGTATTCACTGTTGCAGTAATTACATGTGGGTTATCTGCTTGCAGTAGCCCTCAGTCGGCCTGATTAACAAAGTCTTGGGTCTTGCGTCGGTTGCTGTCCCTTCTTCCATGACGTCAGGTTATCAGGGGTATAAAACATGCAGACAACACCATAACATCAGTTTTTCTTGCCCCAGATGTCAGGTGCCCCCCAAATGGTAAACAATTAAATCTATAATACAAGGAGATACCTCCAACAAAAAAGCAAATACACCAAAAAGCTTTTGAGCATAGTGAGGGAGAGCAGACGTATAGCCAAAAGAAGAAAAAGGGCTGGAGGGAGGGTAACCAGGACTGCAACAGTGAATACACTCGAACATCTACATTTATGGTAAGTGTACACAACTGTACTATGTTCTTCGTGTTTCACTGTTGCAGTCATTACAATTGGGTAGAGTCCAAAGCTAAGGTTGGGAGGAGGAATTTAAATAGAATTAGGACCAGCTATAAGGCCCTGCAAGACTGCAGTGGCAAAACCAGCTCTGGATTTAGAGAAAATTTGTAAATGATAATGTGTTGAAAGTATGTACAGAACTCCAGGTAGTAGCTTCTAGGATGTCCCTGGTAGGGACGCCCCTGAGAAAGGCTGTAGAGGTAGATGCAGCCCTGGTTGAATGGGGTCTGATGCCCTGTGGGATAGGTTTTCCATGGTTCTTATAGCAGAAATGAATGCAGTGGCCTATCCATTTTGAAATGGTTTGCTTTGAAATAGCTTTCCCCTCTGTCCCTACAGCAAATGCCACCAGCAATTGTTCAGATTTCCTTTGAGGTTTAGTCCTGTCCAAGTAGAATCTAAGTTGTCTGTGCGCATCTAAGGAGTGCAGTATCCATTTCCCTTTGTTCTGTGGGTAGGAAATAAGGTAGGCAAATGAATGGACTGATTAAGAGCCACACTGAATACCACCTTGGGCATGAAAGAGGGATTGGTTCTGAGGGACACCCTGTCCGCATGAAAGATGATGAAACACTCCACTGCCATAAGGGCCTGTAACTCGGCTACCCTTCTTGCAGAAGTGATTGCTAAAAGGAAAGCTGTTTTCCAGGAAAGGAATTTTAAATCTGCCATAGCAGCTGGCTCGAAAGGAGGAAGAGTGAGTTTCTCCAAGTCAAAGTTAAGGTCCCAGGCTGGAGCTGGAGCTCTCCTTGGTGGCCTTAAATTTATGGCCCCCTCTGAGGAACTGCTTGAACAGTGGGTGAGAGAAGAGGGGAGGCTATAATGAGCTGAAATGGCTGAGGAATGAATTTTGATGGAGGAAAAGGACAAGCCCTTATGAAGCATCTCAGTCAAATATTGTAGAATCTGAGGTAAATTGGGCACTGCTGCACTCATCCCTTGAGATTGGTTCCAGGTACTAAAACTTTTCCATTTTGCAGCATAAGATTTTCTAGTACTAGGCCTCCTAGTCTCTAAAATGATATCCATCATTGATTTACTGAGGGGTGGTAAAGGAGAGATTAGGTAATTAGCCAGGCTGCTAGGTTCAGGGTTTGCAGCTGAGGGAGCAGAATCTGGTTTTCCTGCTGAGACAACAGGGACAAAGTCTGAGGCAGGTGCCATGGGGCCAAGCAAGACACACTGCGCGGGAGGGGGTACCAGTGTTGGCGTGGCCAGTCTGGTGCAATTAAAATCATCCTTGGCTTGTCCTGTTTGATCTTTAGTAGTACTTTAGAGCAGAGGCAGAGAAAGGCATAAACTGATAGGTTTTTCCAGCTGAAGGATAGAGCATCCACTTTCCAAGCTAGTTTGTGGGGAATCCTTGTGCAAAATTTTGACCAATTGATGGTTCTGGGGAGAGGCAAACAGGTCTATATCTGGGCACTCTCATTGACTTGTTAACATGTTGAAAATACTTGGTTCCAATTTCCACTCGTGTGGGTCCATGAGGTTTCTGCTTAGTCCATCTGCCAGTGTATTTAGTTTTCCTGGCAGGAATTGAGCTTGTAGATTCACTTGGTAGTTCAATGCTGTGTTCCACAATGCCATGGCTAGTCTGCAGAGGGGGTAAGAGTGCATACCCCCTGCTTGTTTATGTACCACATGACCATGGTGTTATACGTCTATACCAATAGTTGTCGTGGAAGAATGTGGTCCTTGAAGGCTGTTAGAGCATTCTGTGCAACTAACATTTCCTTTTGATTTATGTGTAGGTGCATTTGACTTGGGCTCCATTTGCCCTGAATGCACTTCCCTGCCAAGTGAGCCCCCCATGCATAGTCTGATGCATCTGTTGTTAAGGTTTGGGTGGCAGGGGGTAGTGTGAATGGTAGTCCCTTGTTTTGGTGGCAGGCCTCTGCCCACCAAAGGAACTCTAGGCGTAGACAAGGTATGATAGGAATCATAGCTTCTAGATCCTGTGAATGTTGACACCATAGGCTTTTGAGATACCATTGCAGTTTTTGCATATGCAGCCTTGCATATGGAATTAGAAGAATGCAGGAGGCCATGAACCCCATGGCCTGCAGTATTTGCCTTGCAGATAACTGGGTTTTTGTGGCCACTTGTTTGAAGAAGGTTGTCAAATGAGTCAATTTCTCTGGTGTGAGGAAAGCCATCTGGGAAGTTGTTTTCAAGCTTGCTCCCAGGAATATAATTTGTTGACAGGGTACCAGGTGTGATTTCTTTTCGTTCATGGTGTACCCCAGACAAGTCAGTACCCTTTGAACAAAGGCCAGATAATTCAAAAGTATGTCCTGGCTTTCTGCCTGAATTAGACAATCTTCCAGGTATGGATACATCTGAATATTTCTTTGCCTGCAGAATGCAATGATTGGAGCTAGGCACTTTGTGAATACCCTGGGCGCAGTAGATAAGACAAAGGGAAGTGCAGAGAACTGATAGTGCATGTCGCCTGCTTTGAAGTGTAGGTATCTTCTGCAAGACTCCCTGATAGGGATGTGCAGGTATGCTTCTTTTAAGTCTAGTGTTGCCAACCATACATCTTTGCCTAGCATAGGAAGCAGCTGGTGAAGAGTCAGCATCTTGAATTTTGGAATCACCAGAAAGGTATTTAGAGTAAAAAGGTCCAGGATAGGATGCTATGTATTACCTTTTCTGAGTACTAGAAAAAGTCTTGAATAGAAACCTTGTCCCATTTCCTCTTCTTGTACCAAATGAATAGCCCCCATGCTTAAGTGAGAGAGTACTTGATTTGGGGTTAAATCTAGCCATCTGCTTGGTGTTGGTAAAGTGTGGAAGTGAAATCTGTATCCTTGGGACACTATATTTAAAACTCATTTGTCCTGGGTAATGAGTTCCCAGGTTTGGCCTGCAGACCAACCTTTCCACCTAAAGGAGCATTCAGTTGGGAAGTGCTTGGAAGTTTTAAAAGCAAGTCATTGAGACAGTTTTCCAAAGGGAGGAGTCTTACTACTCCCTGATTTGGGTGCGGAAACCACCCACTGCTTAGTCTTGTGTGTTCCCTGAGACTGAAACCTGGGGTTTCTGCTGTGTCTGGGTCTGGCTTGAGAAGACCTGGAAGGGGCTGGAAAGGACCAATTCTTAGAGGGCCACTGCCTACTAAATCTAAGAGGCTGAACTTGTAAGAAATCTCTAACAGTTTGCATGGATTTAGCTTTATGTTCCATCTTTTTAAGAACTTCCTCAGCCTTGTTGCAAACAGGCAGTCCTGATTTAAGGGAGCATCTAACAATTTAGCTTGCTCCTGAAGCCAAACATGCCTTCTGAGCACAGACCCAGTAACAGCAGCCCTGCAAGAGGCCTCTAATGAATCAAATCCACATTGCAAAGTATGTTTTCCAACCTTTTCAGCAGAATGCTTTAAATCCTGTAATTCTTTATATTCCGCACAGTCAGGAATCAACATCATTTTCTGTTTAAGCAATCCAATAACATGTTGCTGATACTTTAACATATGAAACTGGCAGTTTAAAGCCCTAATGGCCAAGGTTGCAGAAGTGTAAACCTTCTTACCCCATCTACCCAGCGCCCCTGAGTCTCTATCAGAAGGGGGTAGGATTTTTAGCAGTAGAAGCCTTAATGCCCTTGGGTCCCTGTGAAATAGTCTCTGGATCCACAATAAGATTTTTAAAAAGGAACTTGTGAGAATCAGGAACCCTGTAATATCTGTCAGGTTTTCTGGGAGCAGGAGGCAAAGAATCAGGTGCCAAACTAGATTCTGAAAAAGCATCATCAACAATGTCTAGTACAGGAGGAATAGCTAAAGGCCTATGCTGAGACAGGAGTAAGAAATCCCTAAGCATCTTTTTTGAATCAGAAAAATCCTGGCTTTCTCAGTAGAAATGCTCCCTTATAGTATGTAAAGTTTCAACAAAATAAAAATCCTCTGGAGGGGAAGCAGAGGGAACAGAGTCCTCTGCATCAGAATCTTCATAAGTAGATAAGGGCAAATCTAGATCATCAGAAGAATCAGAAAAATCAGAATCCTGGTCAGAAGACACACAAACAACTTCAGTCCTAGGTCTCTTAGAAGGGGGAGGTTGGCTTCCCCTGATTAAAGTTATAAGAGCTTCAGCCATTCTTATCATTTGTTTTTTAGGCATAGAGGCCTGAGCATGCAGCCTGGGCGTAGTTTTTTTAGGCATTGTTTGAGATTTAGGCCTAAATGAAGAAGGAGGCCTCGGTTTAATTTGCAAGTCCGTAGGCCTGAATACACCCTCAGAAGCCGATGCCTGTACAGCGGCTCTGGACCCATCCAAGGTAGAGACATTCATGGGTTCCATATTTGAAGCATCTCGCGGCATACCAGACTCTGAATGGGTCTCAGTATAGGCCTGCGAATCAGAAGTAGCGGGTATCAGGGGCTGCGAAAGCGCCTCACTGAGTACTGGCAAACTGGCAACTGGCTTAGGAGAAGCATCATCATCAGTTTTGGATCTCAGCGGCCTGTCTCTGTCTTTATCTTTGCATTTTTTCAAAATCCCGGTAGTCGGATAGCTAACTGACGACATTTCTGGATAATTAAACCGAGAACCAAAATATTTAGAGGCAAAAATATAGAGACAACTGATAGTACGCTGATTAAATAAAGCGCAAAACTGACAGCAAGGTCCATCATGGTCAGGGCCTAGGTAAGGAATGCAGTAAGAATGAAAATCTTTATGAGGTATTTGCTTTTCACAAGTAATGCAATTATTAACTTTTACTGACATCGGTGAGGAGCAAAAAAAAGTTTCCCCAACGGGGTCCTTAGCTTTAGTTGAAGACTTCGGTTCTGAAACTCGAAAACAAAAATTTACGGAGTCGGACGACCGGCACTTGCAAACTGTTTCTGCTTCGGGCACCGCACGGCAAGAAAGACTGATGTAATGGCATCGGCTGCATGTTTTATACCTCTGACAACCTGACGTCATGGAAGAAGGGACAGCAACTGATGCAGGACCCAAGACTTTGTTAATCAGGCTGACTGAGGGCTACTGCAAGCAGATAACCCGAATGTAATGACTGCAAAAGTGAGACATGAAGAACATCCCAAATCAAATCTTACTGTTAACTGTCATAATTGTGAAGCCAAACATGAGTCTAAAAGAGAGAAGTGCTTAGCATTTAGTCAACAATGCCACAGGTGTAAAAAAATTGAACCATTTTCAAAAGTTTTGTAAATCAAGCAAGCATCATTCAGTTGTTAAGAAAGGTCACTCAAAAAAGCAAATTGATCATGTAAGAGTTGCAACCCAACTTTCTATGTAGATGGGGTATCAGTGGTCGGTGAAAATGTTAATGCAGTAGATTTACTGGCAAAGAATGAAGTATTTTGTACTGTCTTGATCAATGGTAAGCCCATGAAGATCAAAGTAGACACTGGTTCAAAGTGTAATGTGATGTCAGCAGAAACATTTGCTAAAGTGAGAGCTGGTGAGCAACTTAATTTGGTCACTTGTGCGAAGCTTGTTGCTTATGGAGGTAAAGAGATTCAAACCAAAGGTTCAGTAGTGCTTTCATGCAATTTGGCTGGGAACAGTTACAGCTTACAATTTTATGTAGTTCAAAGACCTGTGCAGTCATTATTAGGTCTCAGAGACAGTTTGGGAATGAAACTGCTTTCTTTTAACAAAGAAGTCCATCATGTAAGCACATGTCCCAGTTCCAGCTTCAGTGATGCTATTTTCTCAGATTATGGTGGTATGTTCGACGACAAGCTCGGCAAACTTCCAATTGTGTACTCCATGAAAGTAGTTCAGACCAGCAAGGAGAGTTCCAATAGCTATGCAAGAAAAAGTCAAGGTCCAGTTAGACAAAATGATGCAGCAAGGCGTGATTTGTCCAGTCACAGAACCGAGTGAGTATCTTCCATGGTAGCTGCTCATGAGAACAATTCAGATAAAATCAGAATATGCATTGACCCAGGAGATTTAAACAAGGCATTAAAAAGACATCATCATCCTAAGTGTACAGTCAAGAAAATTGCAACCCTCATGCCAAATGCCACTGTTTTTTCTCTCTTAGATGCAAAGAGTTCATTTTGGCAAGTGATGCTTGATCGCAAATCTTCACTACTGGCTACATTCGGTACCCCATTTGCTAGATACAGATTCCTCAGGATACCTTTTGGAGTAAATTCTGCCAATGAAGTCTTTCAGCATGCAATGGAGCAAATTTTTTCAGGCTACCAGTGTGCAATAATAGTTGAAGATTTACTAGTTGGAGGTAACGGTGAAGCTGAGCATGACAGAAACCTCAGGAAAGTTCTGGACAAAGCGTGTGAACTGAATTTGAAGCTCAATCCTCTGAAGTGCAAATTCAGACTACCAGAAGTTACTTATGCACGTCATTTGTTTGCCAGTACAGGCTTACGACCAGATCCTTCTAAACAAGCAGCAATTCTTAAGATACCAGCTCCAGACAAAATCTAAGCCCTACAGCATTTTCTTGGTATGGTTAACTATCTGTGCAAATTCATCCCTGGCTTTAGTAAGTTATCAGCACCTTTAAGACAGATGACACAAAAATGTTGCATGGTCATGGTTAGAGCAACACAATTCAGCATCTGATAACCTCAAACAGTAAATTGCTAATCCACCTACATTAAAATATTATGATGTCCACAAAGTAGCAGTTCTTTCCTGTGATGCTTCAAAGTTTCTTCTTGGTGCAGTTATTCTTCAAAAGGGCAGACCTGTTGTCTACGCATCTAGAACTCTTATCAAAACTGAGATACGGTATGCTCAAATTGAGAAGGAACTTTTGGCAATTGTGTTTGCATGTTTGAAGTTCCAAGATTATATTAATGGCCGAACAATCCATTTAGAAACTGACCATCAACCTCTAGTTACTATTTTAAAGAAGCCTATGCATTCTACTCCAGCAAGACTGCAAAGACTGATGCTTAAATTGCAAAAGTACAACTTCAAAATGGTCTATACAAAAGGTAAACTTCTTTATCTGGTTGATACCTTATCCAGATTGCCCAGAAATACTACGGAACAGCTTGACACAGAGAATCTTGACTTAGATGTCATGAAAGTGTGTAATTTTTCTACCATGAGACTTGATGAGCTGAGAGATCATACAAAGACTGATCCAATTTTGCAAAAGCTCAACCACTTCAGCAATGTATGATGGCCATCAAAGCAATCTTTTGCACTGCCAAAAGTACGTACAACCTTACTTTCCATACAGAGATGAGATGCTGATGGAAGATGGTATAATTTTCAAAGGTCCAAAAGTTATTGTTCCGACATCCTTACAATGTGAATACGTTCAGATTTTACATCATGGCCACCCAGGTTCCGATTCTTCCAAAAGAAGGGCAAGAGGACTAGTTTTTTGGCATTCTCTAGGAAAAGACATCGGTAGACTGCTTTCTTCTTGCTCAGTGTGCAACAGTACTAAGCTGCATTTGCAAAAAGAGCCACTTCAGCTAAGCCAAACTCCTGAACTACTTTGGACAGCAGTAGCAACTGACATACTTGAGTGGAACAGTCAACATTACTTAGTGTTGGTAGACTCTTATTCAAACTGGTTTGAGATCTATTTGCTACCTAACCTAAAATCCAGTGCTGTTATTACTAAGATGAAACATCATTTCTCAGCCCATGGTAGTCCACACAAAGTTATTTCTGACAACATTTCCCAGTTTACCAGTCAATTGTTTCAGAGATTTGCAAACGAGTGGGACTTTATCCATGCTACTAGCAGTCCTGAATACCCACAGTCATATGACCTTGCTGAACATGCAGTACAAAGTGCAACGCAACTACTAGAGGTCAAATCATGACAATACCAATATCTTCTTGAATTTACTTAATCTCAGAAATATACCCCATGACAATCTCCCTGGTTTGCCTGCTCAGAGACTTCTATCTAGGCAAACCAGAGCAACCTTGCCTATCAGTTCTAGTTTGTTGGTGCATAATGCTAAAAACAACAGAGCAGTCAAACCCCAACTTTTTAAGAAGCATTTTTCTCAGAAGTCCAGCTATGATAAAATTAGCAGATTTCTTTGTCCGTTAAAAGAAGGAGGGATAGTGAGGGTGCAAACAGCAAAAGGCTTTGATCAAATTGGTCAAGTGAGGGGTATACGTACCCAACTGAGATCCTACTTAGTGGAATCTGATGGTAGAGAGTACAGGAGAAACCGCAGACATCTTCGTCCTGTATCAGAAATGATATTGCAACATCGTACCTGTGATACAGGCTCTAGATCACAGAGCAATCCAGACAATGTTCTTACCAAAGAATGTGTTGCAGTATCCACTCCTGTTTCTTGATGATGTCCCAGATGTCCCCAGAGTTAAACATTCCTTGAAGGCAGTCCCTGTTGCTAGATCCAATTTTGACTTTTATGCTACACAGTCAGGTCGTACTTCAAGACCTAGTATAAAATATACAGCAACTTGGAACTAATTGTTTTCTATGTGTCTAATTTTGCATGAGTGTATGTCAAATAATTAGTTCTCTATAACTGCATGTCAAAAGATCATTTCTGTAAATTGCATGTCATTGAATACTGTCATTTCGTATAAGGACTATTTTCTCTAAGAGGTAGGATGTAGATCAGAGCATGTGTGTGTGTGTGTGTGTGTGTGTGTGTGTGTGTGTGTGTGTGTGTGTGTGTGTGTGCCTTTAAGAAGCATTTCCAGCTGTAGCACATGCATATAAATAGTGAGCACTTGCAGACAGCAGTGCTATTTTGAGCAAGTAGCCAGAGTGTTAACATGTATGAGTGCAGTAGTAAGTCTGTTTATAAGTTTATTTAAGTTTAAGGTACAAAGCCTAATTTCTGATGTGTTTGTGTGTAATAAAGCTGCTTGAACAGAACTCATGAATGTTTGTCTGTTTTATCCTGACCAGACATGCAACACCACCCATGTGGGGGGATAGGCCCCCACCAAACTTCCAGTATGGGGAGCTGCACCTCCACACCCCCTAACTAAGTATACCAACACTGAGATCACACTACAGTTGGGAAAGGGACAAATTCCTGATGATAGCCAACAAGTTTTTCCTCTGGGAAAATATCTGCTTAAATGAACATTTGATGGATTTAGCGTTCAATGGATAAAGTTCGACGAACAGGTGTTCAATGGATAGTCACTTCAAAATGATATGTACACAAGAAAGGATAGTAGTACATTACTGGTGGGCAGTCTTGAAAATGCAGCCATTCTAGACTGTTACAATGACCTGTACCCTGACCTAGTAGAGGGCTGGCAAGCAATTGCTAATAGGGGTATTGCATCAGATATAACTATTATTAAGTCTGCAGTTGCTATAAAGACTATTGCTTGTCTGAGCAGTCTTCTTGAGTTATAACCATGGGAGAGACACCTGTTCTGTTGGCATTAGCCAAGATTCATCTGGACTCAGAAGGGACAGGGAGACAAGCAGTTAGCAGTGTTTTATGATATTCCTGCATATGTCCTAAACGGTAATGATTCTGATGTCAAAGTACCTAGTGCATATGCAGCCATTACTGGAGACAAACACTTGGAAATGGTAGGAGGGGAAAAAGGCAGCCAATACTCACACCTCCAACAAATGCTGCTAGTATGGCTAGTTGAGGGAAAGGTTTTGAACCTGAACCAGAGCAGTCAAATGATTTTGGACTTCTAGAAAGATGTTCTTCAGGGAAAAGACAGCTGGTATCAGTAAATCTTAACTGAACCATAACTGTCAACAGTACTGAATTTCATTGGATTGGTAAACTGGAAGGATCAGAAAGAGAGGATTAAGATAGATAAAACTCTTGGATCCCAACTTATAAATCTTGGGGAGGTGGCCAAAAATAATCATAATCTTCAAGGACAAGGGGGGGCCTGTATAGTGGAACAAAGATTTATTGTACAGAAAATAGTTCCTGAAGAGGAGCTAGAATGAAAGAGAATGAAAAGTTATGTAGCAGTAGGTAGCTCCAATGATCTACTGACAGGCACTTCTGCATATAGTCCACAATATTCCTTTTTAAGGTCATTTGAGCATATAATGCACAAAACTGGGAATTATGCAACATTTTTCTTGCCTAGGCATTGCAAAATATATCAAAGGGTATGGCAGATCTTGTGAAATGAGTCAAAATGTTGCTAAGGTAGAAAATAAAGTCAAAGTGTACCCAACCAGTAGAACATCATGCATACACTGGACCCAACGGACTATCAAAAGGGATGATTTATCTGTCAGGGAAAACTGATGTCAGGCAAAAATAAAAAAAAAGTATTCTATCCTGTTGTCAAAAATTCAGAGTTTTTCAAAACAAGACACTGGGGTATATAATTTGAAATATACTTTAAATTTCAACTTTTTTTCTTGAGGGTTTTTTCAGAAAGCTTGCATGTGTCAAACAAGGGAAGAAAATTATGTAGGAGATTTGTTAAGGTCATACGACTATGGTTGCTGCCAATATTACAGAATGCAAAATGTACATACGCAAAGTGAAAAAAGCAGTTAATATGTCTGAAAGATGCCTGGCTTCACAAATGTACAGTGATTTTTGCTTGTATTCTGCTTTTAATTGCATATTTAAACTTGGAAATAGACCACAGCTGTGTCTCTTGCGGGTCACACAGAAATTAGAACAAGTCAATTAAGGTTAATCATCTGTGAACTGAGGGTGGTGCTAGGAACTAAACCTTCTATTTAAGGTGTAAAATAAAACATTTCAAGGCTTTACTGTTAAAGCTCACCCAGACTCTACCCCAACATGCTGTGAGAGAAAGGTTAGCTTGCTTTTGCTTTCTTGTATTTTGTATTGCTTTATTGCCTTCTTCACTTTTGTATATTGTGATTTGTTTTCTTCACACAGTGTTTTACTTGTATTATATTTTAATTGAATATTTAAACTAGGAAAGTAATGACAGTTGTGTCTCTTATAAGTCATACAGAAAATAAGTTTTCCCTGCCTGCCACTATGGTGGTGTTGTCTGTTTAAACTCAACTGTCCTTCTAGTTACCTGCCCCTTATATTAATTTAACCACATATCAACTTCTCTCTCCCCTTTCATTGGCTGTTTTGAGTAAGCACAAAATTATAATTTTGTAAAAAAACTCACCTTCAGCTATTTAAATGTATTGGTCATCCCACTGTATTCTATAGAACCAGAATATAAAGTGCCCACCCCTTCCAATCTATCTTGCTATTTTAAAATTAGTGGCTTTCCACTTAGATAGCTAAAGCTTGGTTGCCCCGTTTCATATATAACTGCTTAGTGAATACTGCAGCTCTTACGATATTAACCCATTTCTCCGTCTTATCTTTAAAATCTGCAACATCTACTCCAAGTCCACCAATTATTAGAGAGGCCACAATCTGCCTGTCAGTAGTCATCTTGAGATTAGTGCATATATTTCGCTCCTGCTGACAAAATGAGAGAGTGCATTGATTTATGACTATTTCTAGTTGGGCAGTGAGTGTCTGTGCTTCGTGTTCCTGATTGTTCTGGTTGCTATTCAAGGCATCTACCAGGAACAGACTATAACAAGCCTATAGACTCATGCATTATCTGGGTTAAGACTGTGGATCATAAAACAGCCTGTGGCCTGCTTCTCATTTTAGGATTGGTGCTAATGCTTTGGTTCTGCTGAGAGAAGAAGCAAAGGAGTATTGTATCTCAGCAGAGTGAAGCTGTGGTGAGACTAGCACTAATAGTAGCCTGGCAGTAGCCATTCATGCAACTCCCCTCTTTTTATCATTCTTGACAAGCTAATTCTTTGTTTACAGTAAATACTACTCAATTTGTTTCTAACTGTAGAATATCTGCCTAAATACTTCATCCATAAATCATCAGGTCTACTTATTAGGTTCCCCTCAAGTGTTTGGCTGTGTCATGTACAGACATGGACGCCTCGAGTGGGATTTTTCCTGTAAATGAGTGATTGAAATTTCACCAATACCTAGTTGCATACCGGACAATTAGTTTGCAGTAATACACACTGCCTCCAGAGTTGTAAACTAGATACTCCTGACATTGCTTTATATTCTCATTCCAATTTTCTAATCAATAAAAAGAGTCAGTTGCCATAGATATGAACTTTCTCCACTATCTACATTATCAGCTTAGTGGGTATGGACATCCTGAGGCAATGTAGAAATTGCCTCATGTTTACTGACAATCAGTTGATTCCCATACTGATATGGTATATGAGACATGTATTTTCACAATGCCATTGGAGGCAAAACTCTGACATAAAAGTACTCCAAATGTAAAATGTAAATAAGGTTGCCAGTCGTACACATGGTGCACCTATCACACACAATTCAAAGCAGACATATAGACCAACATATGCTGAGGCACTTAAATGTAACCTTCCTAAACCCCAAAGATATCCTAGAAAAAGTACACATAATAAATACCCTCAGCAGCCCCAAATGTACTCTTTCAGAACAACACCCACATCAGCACATACAGCCACATTTCATGAAGCCTTTATCTCTAAGCCCATAAGGTAAGCCACCACACAATCCAACATTCTTGTCATTGGAGACTCCACAGTGAGACACAATGATGCCTCTCTCACCAGGCTGAGCAAGGAGAAAGTCACGGTCAGTTGCTTATCAGGGGCTAGGATCTACCACATTACGCATGCACTCAGGTCACATAAGTACCAGTATGACTCAGTCGTAGTCCATATGGGTGTAAATGGCCTGAGATGAACCTCCTTAGACTATATGAAAAGAGACATCATGGAGCTCCTGGAATATGTGTCCCAGGCTGTTATGAGCCTAGCATTGAGTAGCATTTTACCTTCTACAAGGATGATGCCACAATACAAACAAAAGATGACTAGCTTTAATAATTAGCTTAGTTTCTGGTGTCATTCTAAGGGGGTGCAATATTTGTCAGCATGGAAGTAGATGGTCAACAGGCCATGCTCCTTTGCTAGAGACTGTACATCTCCCCTCTAGGCTTTCAGATATTTATTTATTTTTATTTATTTTATTTATTTTACATTTGTTGACCGGGCTAGTCCAACTGGATATATTTCCATTTTCAGCAGAGGCCCGTGGAGAAAAGCTCCACATTTAGACAAAAGGAGATACATCATGAGCACAATTAACAAATACAGACTGGTAGGATATAGACAAAGAAAATGGTTACACAAAAGAATAGAACTTTACCTATCTAGATAATCCAAATAATATCATAATACACATTATTACCTAATTCTAAAACCAAGAAAAGACAGTGTAAGAGCAGGGAATGAGAAATGAAAATGTTACCAAAAGAAAGAAAAGGACTTAACTTCCTAGGGAAACTAAGTAACATCATGTTGAACATACTAACATATTTTAACACCAAGAAGAGAGATTGTAAGATCAAGGAAAGAGAAGCAGCAATAGAGAGAGAGCAGAAATTAACAGACAAATACTTGTTGGAAAGAGATTCATAGCCATAAGGAGGAAAAATGAAGAAAGGAGTCTGTAAAGGTGAGAAAAAGAAAGCTAAGGAAGAAGCAGGATTGGTGCTAATGCTTTGGTTCTGCTGAGAGAAGAAGCAAAGGAGTATTGTATCCCAGCAGAGTGAAGCTGTGGTGAGACCAGCACTAATAATAGCCAGGCAGTAGCCATTCACGCAACTCCCCTCTTTTCATCATTCTTGACAAGCTAATTCTTTGTTTACAGTAAATACTGCTCAATTTGTTTCTAACTGTAGAATATCTGCCTAAATACTTCATCCATAAATAATCAGGTCTACTTATTAGATTCCCCTCAAGTGTTTGGCTGTGTCATGTACAGACACAGACACCTCGAGTGGGATTTTTCCTGTAAATGAGTGATTGAAATTTCACCAATACCTAGTTGCATACCGGACAATTAGTTTGCAGTAATACACACTGCCTCCAGAGTTGTAAACTAGATACTCCTGACATTGCTTTATATTCTCATTCCAATTTTCTAATCAATAAAAAGAGTCAGTTGCCATAGATATGAACTTTCTCCACTATCTACATTATCAGCTTAGTGGGTATGGACATCCTAAGGCAATGTAGAAATTGCCTCATGTTTACTGACAACCAGTTGATTCCCATACTGATATGGTATATGAGACATGTATTTGCACAACGCCATTGGAGGCAAAACTCTGACATAAAAGTACTCCAAATGTAAATAAGGTTGTCAGTCGTGCACACGGTGCACCTATCACACACAATTCAAAGCAGACATATAGACCAACATATGCTGAGGCACTTAAATGTAACCTTCCTAAACCCCAAAAATCTCCTAGAAAAAGTACACATAATAAATACCCTCAGCAGCCCCAAATGTACTCTTTCAGAAAAACACCCACATCAGCACATACAGCCACATTTCATGAAGCCTTTATCTCTAAGCCCATAAGGTAAGCCACCACACAATCCAACATTCTTGTCATTGGAGACTACACAGTGAGACACAATGATGCCTCTCTCACCAGGCTGAGTAAGGAGAAAGTCACGGTCAGTTGCTTATCAGGGGCTAGGATCTACCACATTACGCATGCACTCAGGTCACTGGACCATAAGTACCAGTATGACTCAGTCGTAGTCCATATGGGTGTAAATGGCTTGAGATGAACCTCCCTAGACTATATGAAAAGAGACATCATGGAGCTCCTAGAATATGTGTCCCAGGCTGTTATGAGCCTAGCATTGAGTAGCATTTTACCTTCTACAAGGATGATGCCACAATACAAACAAAAGATGACTAGCTTTAATAATTAGCTTAGTTTCTGGTGTCATTCTAAGGGGGTGCAATATTTGTCAGCATGGAAGGAGATGGTCAACAGGCCATGCTCCTTTGCTAGAGACTGTACATCTCCCCTCTAGGCTTTCAGATATTAACCTTAAACATTGTCTTCCTCCATAGTGCTTTTCTTAGGCAATGCCAAACTGTAAGTACTGACATAGCAAATGAAAACGAAGAAAATCTAAAGGTATTACTGCTCAATGCTATGAGTCTAAACAAAAAACTCCACTCCCTAGAAGCTCTCAGCACCCTACACAATGCTGACATCTGTGCAGTCACTAAGACAGGGTTAAAGCCGCAGGGAGTACACCGACATTGCAAGGTTATAATGCCTTCCACACATTTAGACCAGCTACTACACAGACAGGTACTAAAGGTGGAGGTGTCTCAATTTACATAAAGAATAAATATACCTCAAGGTTAGTCAAACAGGACAATGCACTTGAACTTCTCCATTTTCAAATCACCATAGGCAAAATCCAATACCACTTTCTTGCAAGCTGTAGGTCCCCCTCTATGACCCAGGAAACCCACACCATGTATTTAAAGTTATTGGAAATACTCACCATCCAACCCAATAACATATTCATGGGCAACTTTAATTACTTCAATATTAGCTGGGGATCCTATATGACACAGAACGCACAGGCACAGAGATTCCTGGATTTTGTAAACACAAACTCCCTGTACCAGATTGTCATTACACCAGCCAGGGGTGCAACCATAAGGGATCTGGGCTTTTCTAATATGGGAGAGTGCTCCACACACCCCAGTGTAATGTCTTACCTGGTAACGTCAGACCACAAAATGGTTTCCTTTGAAGTAAAAATAAAACCTGGACCCCCAGCCCTGGAATTTTCAGGAACTACTCTAAGGCTAACTTCCTGCTATTAAGTGATAACCTGGCAAAATTTCAAGCCGCAATAAGACCAGACAATACTGCTGCCTATACAGAACTGTTCACAGAAACCCTACACAAGCATGTTAATAGCTGCATTGAGGCAGCAGTACCCACTAGAATAAGTACAGAACTAACTCAAAAAACAAGTCACCCTGATGAATCACAAAATCAATAGGCTGTATAGCAGAATAGCTAAAATCATGGCAAAAATTAGCAGGTGCAACACCAGCAGGATAAAAGCACTCATCTAAATAAACAAAAAACTTAGAGGAGAAATGAAGTCTACCAAAGCCAAATTTGAGCTACATTTGGCCTTACAGGTCAAGACAACCACAAGGCATTCTTTAGCTATATCCACAACCTCAAAGGAAATACACAATTGTGTGTAGAGCTCATTGTAAATGGAGTCACCATTACTGAGCCAGAAGATATAGCAAACCTACTGGCGAACAGATTCATCTCCAACTTTACCCCCCTCTTCCTCAACCTACCCTCAGGAAATACCATCAAATATAACTCCCCCTGCTATCACTATGGAACAGGCCCTTAACCCTACTACATAAGCTCTTTCTAACTCATCTCACTCTCAGATTTTCCTCATCCACCTCCCCAGTTCATCCTTACTTCCTAACTCTTGCCCTGCTACTAAATCTGCTTTCCTGCTTTCTAATTATTCTCTTGACTACCAAAGCTCAATCTTCTGTTACTCCTATTACTGTACAGAAAAGGCATTAATAATATCACTTTGATTAAATGTTGTAAATATACTCCTCCTCTACCTGTATAAATGAATTCACCTAACTGCATTTTTTCGGTTGTGTAGAATGAAAGTATCCTGGAAACTAACTGCTTTTAATTGCCTAAATCAAACTCATTCTTGTGCTACCTTATGCAGTCAAACAACTTCTGACTTAAAAGACTGTACATTTTAAACTGTAAACTAGGAATGCACTAGTCTTGTTTTTGTACTATTTTATATTTTATATCTTACATCTTAAATTTGTGTTTGTATAATTGTGGAGCTTTACTTCCCAGGCCTCCGGTGAAATAGGGCAAAAGCTCAGTCGTACTAACCCGGTTAACAAATGTCAAACAAGTGATAAATAATGCTCTCTCTAAGGCCAAGAACACTGCATCAATGGCCCAGACAGTATCCAAGGATCCTTTCTAAATAGCATGAAACATGACCTATCAGGCCATCTGGAGTTGCTGTTTAACTGTAGCCTCCAAACAGGCTTCATGCTTCATGAATGAAGGACAGCAATAATCCCTCTGCACAAAGGTTAACCATCTACAGACACTGGAAACTACAGATCTATGAGTGTCTCTAGTTTCATATGCAAAGCCATGGAAAGAGTTATCACAGAAATGATCAATAATGATATAGTAAAATTCCAGACACTGGACCAAACACAATTTGGTTTCGTCAAGGGCAGGTCATGCCTATTAAATCCAATGGACTTCTTTGAGAAGGTCACAAAAGCAATGGATGAGGGGAAAATAGTTCACACTGCATACCTTGACCTGCCCATGGCATTTCACACAATACTCCACTTGAGCATTGTTGACAAACTCAAGAGGTTAGGTACAAACCCTTGTGTCACACAGTGAATAACCAACTGGCTCACAGGCAGGATCAAGGAAGCTAGAATTGGGGAGTCCACCTCTACAAAGGGGCCAATCACAAGTGGAGCCACTCGGGGATTGGTCCTGGGACCGCTGCTTTTTGGCATTTACTTCTCTGATGTCAAGCCATTGTCAGTGGTCTCTGGCTGACTAAATTTGCAGATGACTGCAAATTAAGACCTTTCATTGAATCCCACAATGGCACAAATATACTTCAAGAAGGGAGGACACAGACAAACAATTGGTGTCAGAGCCATGGACTAATAAATACTAAGTTTTCAAGAAATACATAATAGTATCCTTTGGGAAGTCATCCACACCTGGTAACTATCATATTGACAACACACCCCTTAGATTTGTCCCAGTAGTTAGGGACTTAGGGACACACACAGACAGTAATCTAGCCTTTGACCATCACCTGTCTACAGTAGCGAGGAAATCATTCCATGTTGTGCAACTTATAAACACAGGTATGACATCTAGGTCCAAGGAAGTCATTGTTCCATTGTATTCCGCATTCATTAGACTTATCATTGAGTACAATACCCCCTTTGGTATGTACCTAACCAGACATGTCCAACAATTGAAATTTCCACAAAGGTTCCTAACTAAAAGAATACAGGGAGAAAATAACATGTAATATGTAGACTTCCTCTGGGCCCTACATCTGTATTCTATCTCCTACAGGCTGTTGAGGTCAGATCTATGCCAGGCATACAGGGCATTATCAGATACCTCATTAATGGACCTCCTGCATAATCACTAAACAAACAGTACCCTTAAACCTTGCCTGTGATTTAAATAGGACCTGATGTAGATACAGGTATGTATCAGAAAGACTACCCTGTCTTTGGAACAGGCTCCCCATCCATGTGAAGCAGAGCTCCTCCCTAACCTAATTCAAGTGTAACTTGGACAACTGGATGGGGGAACAGGAAATTCATCCCTGGTTTGGCATCTATGTCTCTAATGGACACAGGCAGCCTGTTTGTAAATGTTTCATCTCCCCAGACCCTTACACTTATCAAGGGTACTAGAACTTGTCAAGAGATTTGGGATGCATGGCTAGGCTTAAAAAGGCTCTTGTAGACATTAACCTAGTAAACACCTATGAACTATGAACATATGAATACATGAACACACACACACACACACACACACACACACACACACACACACACACACACACACACACACACACACACACAAATCCTAAGAATATTGCACCTCAGAAAAAGGTGAATTTGTGAAGTTATGACAATGTCAGATGTAAAATGTATTTCCTTCAACTGCTCCTAATTTCTCTGAGTTTTGGGACTTACACTATTGTGTCTCAAAAATACAACTGGACCCCCCCTTAGCAGGACATTAGCCTGTTGGACTCTGCTTTCTACTTTCTTCCCAACCCCCACAGTTAAGACATTATTGAAAGAGAAAAAACATCACTAACATTTTAAAGCAAACAGAAAGGACTGTCTTAGACTCTTAAAGCAAACTTCTTACAGATGTCTCTGCTTTTAGACCGTGTTCCTGTCATCATTCATAATCATGTCTGCTTTACTTCTTCTGTTAGTTTTGGGAGGCATTTATCTTTTCATCCCTAACTGTAAAGGACATATTCAGTCAGTGAAATTAAAATAATTGTTCATCTGCTAAGAGTTATACTGGCTAATATTCAGACATTGAAATGATTTGATTGCTGGCACACAACACCATACTGCGTTCCTATTATAACTTTGCTAATTGCTTCATATTTTAAAAGTTGCTTTCTTATTTCAGAAAAAGAAACAGCAGGGGAGGGTTTAATTCCACTTTGATTTAGAACCATAATGATTCCGTGTGCCATTACTGCAGGGTTGTTTATGTATTTTAGTCCTTAGCCTGTGCTTTGGTCGACTGTTCTTCTCTATGCATGCACCACCCACAGAGCTGACCCACTCATGTGAAATCTGCACCAGCTTCGTTTCACACACTGAGAAGTAATGGTCTTCATATACTTCCCACATGCAATTCAAACTGCTGCAGTCCAGCTGCTGGTAGAAACAGACAACTTCATTAATCTCATCTGTATTCATGGAAATAACCACAGACAGTTTGTCTTTAGTGGTAAACTAGTCAACAATTAGCAAAAGTGTTTTAAATATTATAGCAGCAGATTAAAGGTTTTCTTTAGATAACATGTGAATCTGCAACAGAATTTTTACACTTTCCTCAGTTCTTTTGTCCTAAAGCTATTATCTACATTTTTTGCAGCATTTGTGATAACAATGGAAGGGAACCATGACAACCATAAAGCTATGCACATAGTTGTCAGGGGCTATTTAAACAACCTGTTTTAGAAACTTTGTTGACAATTAAATGTTGAAGTGTTTGTTCTTTAAAATAAATATAAGCTGTAAAAATGTTTTTACACAATATTTTCAGAACAAATGCTCAGCACTGTACCTATTCATATAACAAAGGACAATATAAAATTATTTAGAGGACAATATAAAATTGCTTTACTGTATTTCTTCTGTCTATCTATCATATTGTCAATAGCTAAAAGTAATAGAATTCCAGGAAGTAATTATAGAAACAGCCATTTTGGGCATTAGCTAAAGGTAGTAATCTTATTTTTGTATCTGTTTGTTCATTGCCTGATTGTATTTTATTGCTCTGAGAGAGTGAAATGAGGTTAACACTCTTTGCAGAGGAGATAAAAGTTTGTTTTTACAATTTATGGAAAATTTGGCTAAGACACCAAATACATCTACTCCACATCAGTAGTAACCATGAGATACTTTTTCAGGTATCTCTTCTGCAGTCAATCCAGGTAGATGAGGCCTTAGTCTGACATCCCTTCTGAAGGCTGCAAGCATTATTTATCTCTCGTTACAACAAATGGTATTATTAAAATATGTAATAAAAATTGTCAGCATTACTAAAGTTACAAGCTTGTATTTGTAAAACAAGGCATACACATACAACCTTCATTTCTTGCTACAATTACAGTTTTATGTCAGTTGTTATTGAGGAATCAGAATGAAAATATAAGCAGCCATCACATGAATGGTGCCTTCTCACAGACGACTGTACATCTGTCTTTGGAGATGTAGATTTACACTTTTCTGGGGACTCAGAAAGAACCCCATTACTGACAGTACGAGCTGTAGCCTAAAGGGACACAGAGACATAGTAGATGAGAGGAGGAAATCCCACATTATCAGCTAATTTGCTTGTTTCTGAATTGCCCTTAACTACCAATAGTGCAAATCAGCACTTTACTGCAGTAGTCAACAGTGGCAATCTGTGCATCATTCTAGTGCAGGCACTACCCCATTCACTCTTACACACACACACACACACACACACACACACACACACACACACACACACACACACACACACACACACACAGTGAGACACCTCTTATCTGTTCTTCAAATGACAGACTGTCTCTGATGTCTCTTCTTGTTTTATGTCTCTGCCTTTGTAAATCACAAATCCTTACTGTCTGTCAATAATGGCAGAAAATGGGGTTTTATTCTCCTTACTGTTCATGTAGTGCATCAGAATGCTGGATCTGTTGCTCTATTAAATTTTAAGTGAGCTCTTTGGTGTTCTAGTCTTCCTCCATGTTTTGTTCCATAACCTCCCCCTGCATTGACACCCGTCATCTCTCAGCTGTCCTATGATTTTACAGGCCAGTCCTGCTGTTGCCTCTTACACTGCCCTGTCCACCATAACTCACACACCATTGCAAGCAGTGAATAATGCTAGATATTACAGTTTTATACCTCTTACTATGTAAAAGAAATACTCTGCTAGACTAATGTCTCAGTTAGCCCAGAGTATTAAGAATCCTGCTAGGTAAGTTGCTTTATTTGTAAAGGGTGAAGGGCTTGAATCTTTTTCCCACATTTTAGTTAATTTTTTTTTGAAGACATTAAGGTGATATACAAAAACATCACTGGTGTCTAGTGATGGAACAGAGAGTTAATCTGATGCTCAGTGCTGATGGCAGAGGGCTTGAATTTTTCAAGTTTCTTAACTGCACAATATAAGTAGCAAAATGTTTTACTACTTTTCTTTTACATTTCAGTAGGCTGTTGATTAGTCAGCCTTGGTCAATCAGTTGCTGCTCAATATGATACATTTAAGACATATGGATATACATCCATATGTACATAATTATATGTAGGGTTACTATCAGTAAATTGATGATCTTATTCTCAAAACACACAATGCTGCATATAATGTCCCAAAAACCAAAATACCGCTCTTTCTCTCACGCACGCATACACATATGCGCCCGCGTGCGTACACACAGACACACATGCACACACAAAGTTGCAAATATATCTAATCACTCATCTCTCAGGAATAAGGACTAGCATGGGTCCTGTGTGGGGGCAGCTCTGAGATTCAGTACTACAAGTTTCAGCATTTATAGCTTTTCAGTGTGATTGTCTCAACACGGTGAGTTTGATGGTACAGTTCTCAATATTCTGATGCCAATATATACTGAGTAGCAGTTGAGATAACTAATCATAAATCGGTAGATGTTCTTGCTTGCATAACAGCTATGGACTGGACTGATTCCTCTGCTGTTAAAGCAGAATTTTAACTCCCTGATTCTATAAATTCTCAATAGAGATTTCCAAACAATTAAGACATGTTTAAAAGGACATCACTGCTTGAATCAGCTTTAAAGAATCTTGTTAAGAGAGAGGGAGAAAGCCTGAGCTAAATGGAAATTTTCTCAAGATGGACAAAAGGCACTCTTGAAAATAGGAATTTAAAAAAAAAAACAAAATCCAAGCACATTTATGCTAAAGCACAAAGATCCTTAACTCAGCCAAAACAGTTTAGGGGGAAAATCAAGGACATTGCCTATTTCTAGAATAGTAGGAGTAGCAACAGAGATAGCATCACAAATTTAAACATAATAGACGATTTCAAGTCTCTTATTAATAATTTTCTCGTCACCATCATAAGCTCCCTTTTCTCCATTTTCTACATATGGTCAGGGTGTCATGTCAACTGTCGCCATTTCTTTCAGTTCAGTGCCAGTCACCTACTCTCTTCCCGTCGTGCCTGACTGTCACAGGTCTTCTCTCAGCTTCTTTCTTGCTGTCTCTCTCTGTCGCAAATGTTCTTCACCTGAATTTTCCTTTTGATTTCCTGCACATGTGACCAAACCACAGCAATCTGTTCCCTTTGATCTTTTCTGCAATTGCTACTTTTACTTCTGCTCTGATAGTCTAATTTATTTAAATGTCCAACATTATACATTCTTATACTGCACTAAATTTCCATAACGTCTAGCTTCCCCAAACTTTCTACATTCACTGCCCAGGTTTCTGTCCTGGTCATGCTACTGTTTTGTACACTTACCATTTGCTACAGTTACATTCAAAGTCTGCCTGTAATGTGACACTGTCATTCCCTCCAGGCTGTTTCCTAATGCAGTCCATCATCAGTATGAACAGAAGCATGCTCAAAGCTGAATCCTGATGCATACCCACCCAGTGGGAAACCCTATGTAAGACCAGACTCTGCGTGTACTTGACTACATTGCCTGTAATAATTCTACCTGTGTCTCTGGGATTTTGAGCCACTGCAGGACTGCACAAATCAGCATTCTTAGGACCATGCCATATGCTTTCTGTAAGTCTAGGGATGCCCAGTTGGACTCTTTGTTCTTCTCTAGCTTCTTCTCAACTATCTATCTCACGGCAAATTTTAGATGAGTTCTTCTGCCTCCTGACCTCAGTCTGAACTTTTCATATCCCATCTCACTTTCTCTACTCTTTGAATTTACTTATCAGTCACGCAAGAACATTCATCTAGTGTTACAGGAATTTGATGCCACTGAACTGCCAATGGTTGTGGATGTCCCCTTTGTTCCTCTACACTGACACTAGTATGCTCATTCTCCAGTCATCTGGGATATGCCCTTCTCGCCATACTGCTATGGGTACCCTCAAGAGTCATTTCTTCCCTGGTTCACCAAAATTCTTGATCATATCAGCAAAATGAATTAAACATTTCATGAAAGTTGTGTTGAAAAAGCAATACTACTGTAGTAAAAAAGAGGTTTTATCATAGTTCTTTAACTGACATTAAACTTACCATAAGTGACAACTGTCATAACTGACGACAGAAGAAGTAGGAAAAACACATCCATGGTTCCTATGAGAAAGAAGACAAAACATCACCTTATATTACGGTCAACTGTAGTCAGAAAATCGATTACTTTACTGCTAGCTTCATTACATTCACAATGTTTAAGCCCTGCAATAATTCTGCACTGAAAATGTACATGATCAAAATTTCTTATGGCATTTATTGTTCCCATCTAATTTCTCCATCAGTAAAAGATACCTCTATGGTTAAATTAATATATACTATTTCATACATGCCACCAAAACAAGTATTTCCAAGCTCTCTGATTTCCAATCTGAAATGTAAGTGAGTTTGAACATCTGTTTGGAAAACTATCAGAATTTTTATATAACGGATACTTGACATATATGCATGTATATATCTGTCGCGAATTATATCATCGCTAGTCAACAACACATATGTGGCAAAAACAATTGATTGGCAAACAATAAGCAGTGGCACAAATGAATGACCCATAAAATGAGTGAATCACAAAACAATGCCAACTTCTGTCCCCACTACAAATCCCATATCAAGTATTGTAGTTTTGTTTTGATTATTCATTCTACTAGGGAAAGGTTTTCTAGTAACATAATTTGTTGGGTTAGAGACAGGAGTAGACTTGGGTTTAGGGTCGCACACGTGTGAGGAAGGAAGAGGGGGCTTTACCTCCTGTACCACCTCACTCATGTGCGTTAAAGTACAGTTGTGTACACTTACCATAAATGTAGATGTTCGAGTGTATTCACTGTTGCAGTAAACATATTTGGGTTATCTACCTGCAGGTAGCCCTCAGCCAGTCTGAATACCGAGTCTTCGGATTTCTGCGTCAGATGTTGTCGCTTCTTCCATGATGTCAGGTCGTCAGGGGTATAAAACATGCAGCTGATGCCATTACATCAGTTTTTCTTGCCCCAGATTTCAGGTGTCCCCACAACAGGAAGCAATTTTATTGTATGGAACACCCCCAGCAAAAAGCAAATACACATGATATAATATATACCAAACAAAGAGGAGAGGTAAAAGTCAAGAGAAGTCAGGGGGCTGGAGGGAGGGTAACCAGGACTGCAATAGTGAATACACTTGAACATCTATATTTATGGTAAGTGTACACAACTGTACTATGTTCTTCATGTTTCATTGTTGCAGTCATTACATTTGGGTAGATTCCCAAAGCTAAGGAAGGGTGGAGGTAGTTAAAGAGCATTAGGGCTAGCAATAAGGCCCTGTAAGACTGCTGTGGCAAATCCAGCTCTGGATTTAGAAATGATAGGCAGGTGGTAATGCTTGGTAAAAGTATGTACAGAGCTCCAGGTTGCAGCTTCCAGGATGTCCTTGGTAGGGACTCCTCTGAGAAAAGCAGTAGAAGTAGATGCAGCCCTGGTGGAATGTGTTCTTATTCCCTGTGGGTAGGTTTTCCATAATGTTTGCAGCAGAAATGGATGCAATGTGCTATCCATTTGGAAATGGTATGCTTTGAAATGGCCTTCCCCTCCGCACCTGCAGCAAAGCTAAGTAGCAGCTGGTCAGATTTTCTGAGAGGCTTAGTCCTGTCCATATAGAATCGAAGCTGTTTGTGTACGTCCAGAGAATGCAGTATTCTTGTCCCTTTATTCTGAGGATTACGGAAAAAAGTAGGCAAATGAATGGACTGGTTTAGAGCCACACTAGACACCACCTTTGGCATAAAGAACGGATTAGTCCTGGGAGAAACCCTATCCGCATGGAAGATAATGAAGGGTTCCACTGCCATCAAGGCCTGTAGTTCAGACACTCTTCTTGCTGAAATGTTGGCTAGAAGTAAAGCTGTTTTCCAAGAAAGGAATTTCAACTCTGCTGTAGCAGCTGGTTCAAAGGGGGTAAGAGTGAGTTTTTCCAATACAAAGTTAAGATCTCAGGCTGGAGTGGGAGCTCTCCTGGGGGGGGTCTTAAATTTTTGGCCCCTCTAAGGAATTGTTTTAGCAGGGGATGAGAGAAGAGGGGTGGTTCAGTATTATAATGTGCTGATATGGCAGAGGCATGAATCTTAATTGAAGAGAAAGATAGGCCCTTGTGGAGCATTTCTGTTAAAAAGCTGGGCACTGTTGTGCCCATCCCCTGAGCCTGGCTCCAGGAACAGTATCTTTTTCACTTTTCTGAATAGGATTTTCTAGTACTAGGCCTCCTTGCCGCAAGAATGACATCCAGCACCTGATTACTGAGGGTTGTTAGAGGTGAGCTCAGGGAATTAGCCAGGCTTCAAGGTTCAGGGTTTGAAGCTGAGAGTGCAGAATCTGACCCGTCTGCTGGGACAGCAAGGAGGGGGTCTAAGGAAGGTGCCAAGGTTGCAGCACTGTCAGACTGCACAAAAGGGGGTAACAGTGCTAGCATGGCCAGTCTGGTGCAATCAGTATTGTCCTTGGCTTGTCCTGTTTTATCTTTAGTAGTACCTTCAATAGGAGAGGCAGAGGGGAAAGGCATAAACTGAGAGGCTTTCCCAGGTAAAGGACAGGGCATCCACTTTCCAAGCTTGACCGTGGGGAGTTCTGGTGCAGAATTTGTTCAATTGGTAGTTTTGAGGGGAGGCAAACAGGTCTAACTCTGGTGTCCCCCATTTGTTCCTCAACAGCTTGAATATTTTGGGTTCTAGTTTCCATTCATGTGGGTCCATGAGATTTCTGCTTAAGTTGTCTGCCAGTGAATTTAGTTTGACTAGCAGGAATTGAGCCTGTAGGTTCACTTGGTAGCTCAAGGTTGTGTTCCACAGAGCCATGGCTAGTCTGCAGAGTGGGTCGGAATGGGTTCCCTCCTGCTTGTTTATTTCCTACATAATGGTGGTGTTGTCTGTCTTTACCAGTAGCTGTCCTGGAAGAATAAGGTCCTTGAAGGCTGTCAGAGCATTCTGTACAGCTAACATTTCTTTTTGATTGCTATGCAGGTGCATCTGTTTTGGGTTCCATTTGCCCTGAATGTACTGCCTTGCCATGTGAGCCCCCCACGCATACTCTGATGCCCCTGTTGTTAGAGTTTGGGTGGCAGGGGGTGGAGTGAAAGGGAGTCCCTTGTTGTGGTAGCAGGCCTCTGCCCACCAAAGGAACTCTGTCTTTAGACAAGGGATGATAGGAACCATTGTTACTAGGTCCTGAGAATGTTGACACCATAGACTTTTTAAATACCATTGAAGTTTCCTCATATGCAGCCTTGCACATGGAATTAACAGAATGCAAAAGGCCATGAACCCCAGGGCTTCCAGGATTTTCCTTGCAGATAGATGGGTTTTTGTGGCCAGTAGTTTGAAGTAGGTTGTCAAATGAACTTGTTTCTCTGGAGTGAGGAATATCATCTGGGAAGTTGTGCTCAAGCTTGCTCCCAGAATACAATCTGTTGGCAGGGTAATAGGTGTGATTTCTTCTCGTTGATGGTGTACCCCAGTGAAGCTAGAAGTCTCTTTACAAATGCCAGGTGTTTAATAGCAAGTCCTGACTCTCTGCCTGAATCAGACAATCGTTCAAGTATGGGTAAATCCGAATATTTTTCTGCCTGCAAAATGCAATGGCTGGAGCTAGGCACTTTGTGAATACCCTAGGCGCAGTAGATAAGTCAAAGGGAAGTGCAGAGAACTGATAGTGCATGGAGCCTGCCCATAAGCATAGGTATTTTCTGCAGGATTCCCTTATTGGGATGTGCAGGTAAGCTTCTTTCAAGTCTAGAGTTGCCAGCCAGGCATCCTTGTCTAGCATAGGAAGAAGTTGTTGAAGAGTTAGCATTTTGAATTTTGGAACCACCAGAAATGTGATGAGAATAGAAAGGTCCAGGATAGGATGCCAGGAGTTTTCTTTTCTGGGAATCAGGAATAATCTAGAATAAAAATCTTGTCCCCTTTGTTCTGCTGGGTCAGGCTGAAGAGCCCTGATACTGAGAAGAGAGATCACTTGTTTTTGCGCCTCCTCCCACTGGTTTGGGCAGGTCTGGCCATCTACTTGGGGTTGGGAGTGAGTGGAAGTGGAATCTGTATCCTAGGGAAACTATGTTTAAAACCCATTTGTCATGGGTAATGAGTTCCCAATTATTTGCATGCAGGGCGAGCTTTCCTCCTAAGGGAGGAAGTAGTTGAGCAAGGCTTGGTAGAGTTAAGGATGAGTCATTGTGTCATTTTTCCATAAGGGGTGGCTTACTACTCCCTGCTTTGGAAGTGGGGGCCCTCCACTGCTTAGATCTGTGCATAGCCAGAGACTAAAGCCTTGGTGGTCTGCTGCTCCTGGGTTTGAACTGAGAAGGCCTGGAAGGGACTGGAAAGGACAAGTTCTTTGAAGGCCAATGCCTATAGAATCTAGATGGCTTTACTTGTAAAAAATCTTTAACAGTTTGCATAGATTTAGCTTTTCCCCTATCCTTTTAAGGACTTCTTCTGCTTCGTTGCCAAAAAGGCACTCTTGGTTTAAGGGTGCATCCAGTAATTTAGCATTAACATGATCTGGCAAGTTTTGTTCCTTAAGCCAAGCATGCCTTCTAAGTACAGACCCAGTGACAGCAAGATGCTTCTAAAGCATCAAAACCACATTGCAAAGTATGTTTACCTACTTGGACAGCAGAATGCATTAACTCTTGTAAATCTTTGTATTCAGCACAGTCAGGAATCAACATTATTTTCTGTTTAATTAATCCCATAATATGCTGCTGATAAGTTAACATATGAAACTTGCAATTAAAAGCCCTAATGGCCAAAGAAGCAGAAGTATATACCTTCTTATCCCATCTGCCTAAAGCTCTAAAATACCTATCAGAAGGGGTAGGATTTTTGGCAGTAGTAGCCTTAATGCCTTTTGGTCCTTGGGAAATGATCTCTGGATCCGCAGTAGGATTCTTGAAAAGGAATTTGTGAGAGTCGGGTACTCTGTAGTACCTGTCAGGTTTCCTGGGAGCTGGAGGCAAAGTGTTTGGGTAAGGCTGGATTCCAAGAAAACATCATCTACAATCACCAGAACAGGAGTGATAGCTACAGGCCTGTGCTGAGGCAGGTTTAAAAATTCCCTAAGTCTCTTTCTGGACTGAGAATAGTCCTGGCTTTCCCATCGGAAATGCTCCCTATGGTTATGCAAGGTTTCACCAAAAGAAAAATCTTCTGGAGGGAAGGCAGAGGGAATGGAATCCTCTCCATCAGAATCCTCATAAGTAGATAAGGATAAATCCTGGTAGTCAGAAGGATCAGAGATATCAGACTCCTGATCAGAAGAATCAGAAAGAAAATCAGTTCTAGGTCTCTTAGAGGGGAAGGCTGGCTTCCCCTAATTAAGGTAATAAGGTTGTCAGCCATTCTAATCATTTGTTTTTGAGGCATATGGGCCTGAGAATGCGCATTGTTCATCGGTTTTTTAGGCTTAGTGCGAGCTTTAGGCCTGAGGAATTCAGAATTCTTAGCTTGAAACAAAGTCGTCGGTTTAATATGAAAATCGGTAGGCCTGAATATACCCTCAGAAGCAAGTGTCTGCACAGCAGCTCTGGACCCATCCAAGGTAGGGACATCCGCAGGTTCCATATTCGAAGAAGCATCTTGCAGCATACCGGACTCCAAATGGGTCTCAGTAGAGGCCTACAAATCTGTAGTAGCGGGTATCAGGGTCTGCAAAAGTGCCTCACTGAGTACCAGCAGACTGGTGGTTAGCTTACTGGAAGCTTCGTCGGCAGTTTTGGACCTATGCGGTCTATCTCTTTCTTTATCCTTACATTTTTTCAGAAGATCGGTAGTCGATGGCTTTACCAAAGCCATTTCAGAGAATGGAGATCAAGAATGAAAGTATTTAGCTACAGAAATAGCCCAAAGATGAATAGTTCGGGCGTTGAACAAGGCACAAAACCGACAGTGAGGGACGTCGTGGTCTGGGCCTAAACAGGTGACGCAGTAAGAATGAAAATCTCTATGAGGCATTTGCTTTCCACAGGTAAGACAATTGTTAATTTTTTCTGACATTGGTTAGAGCAAGAAAAAAGGATCCCCGACAGGGTACTTATCTTTTTGAAGACTTCAGGTCTGAAACTCGAAAACGAAAATTTCAGGAGGCAGCCAATCAGCACTTGCGAACTGTTTCTGCTTCGGGCACCGCATGGCAAGAAAGACTGATGTAATGACGTCGGCTGCATGTTTTATACCCCTGACGACCTGACATCATGGAAGAAGTGACAGCATCCGATGCAGACATCCAAAGACACTGGTATTCAGGCCGGCTGAGGGCTACCTGCAGGCAGATAACCCAAATGTGATGACTGCAACATTGAAACACGAAGAACATCCCTAATCCTCACCCTACACATTTCATTACTAAATCCCTTTCCCTAACAATACCACTAACCAAGACAAAAGTACACAGAACATGCACAACACCACACAGACAACACTAAAAATATCTCCTTACCTGACCTAACCCTCACCTACGAACACTCACACATACACATTACCCTTTATAATGCAACCTTGCACATTTTCACTAACACTGCTTTTTCCATAAAACATTTATTTTCCTGCCCATTCTTACATATCTATATAAAGCTGGAATTCAACCCATGTCACTCAGTTTTTTTCACCCATTTGTACTGTCAACTAAATGAAAGATGACATCTAGGGACACTCACTTTGTATCCTGGAAGGGTCTGCTGGTACCAACTCATGCCTTTAGACTTAAGCTATCTATTTCACAGAGAGGAGCATTACATCTGTACCAGCAGTCTGGTCAATATGGATCTTAATACGTTAGTCTGTAGACTTGTCTTCTAATTTCTTATCAGTTACTCTGGTTTCTCACAACAGGTACACACATCACTTGGCTTACGCCATTGTTGACACTTTAGAATAATATAATATTAACAGGAAACATGGGAACACTAGATATAATTATCATGGAGCTCAGCAATGATTGAAAAGTGAACAAAATAATGATCTCTGAGCAGTGTGTCTGAACTATATGACTGAATAAAAAATAAAACATTTTTTAAATCTTTCTGAAGAATATCAGTGTTACTGCTTTGCAAACAGAGCGCTAGCAATTATTGAATAGTTGAACTATATAACTGTATTATTAAGCATTTTGAGTTAGATAATACTAAATGCAAACATAATTGAATAAAGGTGAAAGTTAAAGCCCCTGCTCTCCTTCATGATGTTCTCACTCATAATTTGTAATGTTCTGCCATCCCCTCTAGCTTTCTATGACCTTTAGAGATGCATTTTCCGCTCTGTACAATGCATGTTACTACAATCATCTTTCTTATCCGTACTCACTGCTGATGAGTTTAATAAGCTGCTTCTCACAAAACAAACTTCTCATTATTTAATATGCACTTTTGACTGTTGCAAAGTACAGAACGCAGAAAATGGGCTGGATGAACTGCCCTCTCCATTGCTGTCATTAACCATCAATCACTAGATTATGTAAATACAAGAATAAAAGCAGTCAACGTAACCCAATAGTCCAAGCCAATGAAACAAAATAGTTGTTGAAAAACTGACAGGACAACCACAGCAGTGACTTCTAGTTTAATAAAATAAAACAGCAAAGGTAAAATCGGACAAGTGCTTTCGCATAGATACTACGCTTCTTCAGATTCTATAATACACTTAAAAACAATTCCGCACTATATAACATAAAGGAGCCTATCACATTTAAGAGCAGTAATCATTTGTTGAAACACAAACAATAGAAAACGAAACTTCCAACACGCAAGCTGTATCTTTTTTCTGAGGAAGGAGGGGTATTAACCCTTCCGAAAGCGCTTAATAAACCTGTGTTTTCGTTTTGGATTACCTTTTGGATTACTTTTTGGAATTACATTCTTTCGTTTTGGTACTGCGTGTTGGAAGTTTCGTTTTCTATTGTTTGTGTTTCAACAGTAATCATTTGTCACTAATTAAAAAAAAATGACCTCATCAAGAATTCTTCCCTTTCTTAAGGTGACACCCATTTAAAACAGGCTTAATACAAACATTGTTGTTAATACCTGGATGTCTGTGTGCTTACATCATAAGTATCCATCTTAAGAGACCAGATAGTGAAGCGGTTAAGGTATTCGCCTCCCATGCACAAACTACAAGGTTTGATCCTGACCTCCGGCCAATGCATTATTTCCGGCCTTACCTGAAAGGCCAGTGGTTAAGGTATATGCCTTTCAACCACAAGGTGCAAGGTTTGATTCTCCTCACTAGAAAGAGCTTTACAGATAGAAGATGTATGTTTTTGGGGTGGGAGGGTGGCCTAATGGTTAAGGTGTTTGTCTTTCAAACACAGGGTGCAGGGTTTGAGTCTCACAAGGGATAACTGGCTAAGCTTAAAATGGCTCGCAAGGGCAGTTAGCTTAGTACAATAAGAAGAAATAAGAAATTCAACCTGTTCCAAATAAATGTTAATGTCACCTCTCCTCAAATTCTTATATATATGCTGCTATGCTCTAAAACTAAAACTGTGATTAGAAAATTCTCATATATGTTTGGCAAGAGCATTATTGACATTTTTATTTTTTATATCATATAGTTGTCTAGCCACTTTGTCTTTTAAATGTCTTATTGTCTTACCAATGTAAAAACAGCTGCACACATTGCATGTAGCTAAGTATATTATGTTTACACTGTTGCAATCTGCATAAGATCTTGGACTGAACACAAACATCATTGTAGGGTGAATAAAATTCTGTGTTTTGCTTATAACACTACATATCCTACATCCCCTACAAGGATATGTACCTAACCTATCCCCTTGCCTCTGTCACCTTTGTTTGTCACAACACAGTAACTGCTTTAAATTCAAACTGTTTCTATATGTAAACCTTGGTGCTTCTCCTATTACTTTTATTGTCAATCTGTCCACAGTCAAAAGATGCCAATAGTATTATTATCATTTGTATATCTAGTAATAAACTAACCCCTGCCTTTCATGTAGTTATTGACATCAGTATTGTACTTAATGTTACACATAAACCCTGAACGGGGGGGGGGGGTCCTCTCTATTCATAAAGGCCTCTTCTTTTATCTTTGTAACTGTGCTCACATTATAGCCCCTTTCTATAAATAATTTCTCCAGCTTAGCGGTTTCTTTTTCAAACTCTTTACCTCTATCACAAATCCTTTTAATTCTCTTAAATTGAGATTATTATACTGGGAAAAATATGTCTAGGATGCATGCTATCATTACTGAGCAGTCCATTATGCCAACATGTCTTATGATATAGTGTAGAAGATATTGCTTTATCTTGATCCCTCATAAGAGAAATATCTAGAAAATCAATTATTGTAAATGAGTATGACATAGTAAATCTTAAGATGTCCGTGGTTGATTCTAGGTATGTTACAAACTGTTAAAGACTGTGTTTCTCCATCTCACAATATAAAAATATCATCCACAAACCATCTGTACAACCTAATATTTTTGCTGAACATACTGTTATAAAGATGCTGGGTTTCCCAGGAGTGTACTACCAAATTTGCACAACAATTAGCACATGGGGTGACCATTGTGACACCCTACTTTTGTAAAACATGAACACATTATTACACAAAATAAGATCTAAAAGTGTGCAAATCAGTTGTATATCATCACTGTAAAAAACCTTCCCAACAGTCAAAACTTCTATTATGGCCTTTATACCATAGTCATTAGGTACAGAGGTAACAAATTTTTCACATCCAAAGTGACCATCAGACATGTTGTTACATCATTGTTATCAATAGGTTCAAATAGGTTATGTAAAAAGTGTGACATGTCTTTTAATATAGTTGAAATACAGGGGATAATTTGTCTTAACCTCCCTCCTACAAATATGGAGAAGGGTTCCATAGCCCATCCTCCCCCAGCAACTATTGGTCTCATTGGTGGTGTAATTAAAGATTTGTGAATTTTGAGTAACCCCTTAATAAGTGGTACAACAAGATTTTTGACAATGAAATACTGAAAAGGGGTTCATCTATCTGTCTGTACATCAATAAATCAAAAATGCAGTCCCCAATGTTCTTAACAATAGTCCTGAATTGTGGCCATCCTATTAAACAATATGTATTACAGTCATTTAACATGTCTTTCATGGCTTTGACATAATCCACTCTATTCATTAGAACAACCACTCCTCCTTTGTATGCTGGTCTTATAGAGAGATCATGGCTATTTTGAAGTTGTTGCAAAGCTCAGCAAAGTCAGTGTTAAAAAAGTCTTTCTTGTGAGTAGTGTACATAACATCACATATCTCCTTCTCACAAGCCCTCACAAAACAGTCTATATGTGATGGTAAATTCGGAGAAAAATGAACTAGGTTTCTTATAAATGTCAACACCAGTATTCATTTTATTACCACACATTAATTTTAAAGTTACGTTTTGTGCAAAAAGTCTGATATCTGTAAGCATATCACTTACATTTGTTGAAACTGTTGGACCGAATGAGAGCCCCCTATTGAAACATGAGAGTCCATCTTTCTGAGCACATAAGTTGACAAATTCACCACTAATCAATTGTTGACGCTATGGAATAATATACAGGAAACATGGGAATACTAGATATAATTATCGTAGAGCTCAGCAATTACTGAAAAGAATATCAGTATTGCTGTTTTGCAAACAGAGCGCTAGCAGTTATTAGATAGTTGGTGAACTATATAATTGTATTCAACAACAAAAAAGTTAAAAAAATACCACTGAAACAGGCTCAAATGCTGTGTCAAAAAGACAAAAATGAATAAATCCAGTAAAAAACAGACACAGTCACGACCACAGTATCCAGTACTAAAAAATTTTACTACAAGTGCACAGAACACTAGCGCTTTAACTAAAATAGCTTCATCAGGTGTTTAAAATGCACAGTAAAACACAATATAAAGCACTAAGGTAACAGTCACATGATACATTCCAATCATTATTCAAAAGCATATTACACACAAAATACCAGCACATGATTTAATAGCGCATAAAACATAAATAAAACATAAATACATTACTAAAAGCTGCACTATCTCCTCAAGGGTCTATTTTTAAGTTGGGGTCTCAGAGGTACAGATTCATTAAGACCATGCCCCGAGTTCAACCTAACAATTCATGTAGACTCTAAGTCTTCAGTCTTATTAGCTATATCATCTAACCTGGAACTCTGATATTCTACCAGTGACCAAGAACTTGAACACATGGGTGTCATCTGTGTTCATAACATGTCTAGCTAGTGCATTAACCTTATTTTGTTTATTTATATTGTAAACATGTTCTCTTATACACTCTTTAAATGTTCTGTTGGTCTTCCCTATATAGAATCCCATACATTTTACACAATGTTTGTGTCTTTCGGCTTTTCCCGGTTAGGGGTCGCCACAGCGGAACTCCGGTCCGCTAATGATTGGCAATGATTTTTAAGTACAAGATTGCCAGGCCTGACGCACAACCTTCAATGAAGGTACACCCATTCACGCATGTCTCCACGTAGAAGACGCTCTAGCTGAGAATCGAACCAGACAGCGTCTTATTGTGAGGCAATAACGCTACCGCAGCACCACCACCGCGGCCCATACATTTTACACAATAAGCAAGATAAACCACATGTTTAGTAAAACATGTGGCAGGTACTTTAAAAGTGTACATTTTCCTCTGGTCAGGATGATAAAATTCAGCACTGGTGTCAATATAAGAACAAAAATTGCACTGTCTACATGGCCTGGTGCCATATTCACAGTCTTCAGCAGGGGTTCCCTTGGGATAACATAGTCTCAATTTTAAGGACTTGCTATTCCTAAACTGAAAACTAGGTTCATCATCTATAAGTTTTGCTGCATTCGGATCAGTAACTAGAACTTTCCAATGCTTCCTAATGACGTCTACATACTGAGAGACATCAGTAGTATAGCTCAAAAGAACCCTAAGTTTCATGTCACTATCCTGTCTATTTTTCACCTTGCCAACCTTCCCTCTCCCATAGGAAAAGTAGGGTTTGGCATGACTATGCTTCATTCCCACTACATCATGGACATTCATAAGGATGTGTTGCTCATTATACCATCTATCTCGGAGATTATCCATGGCAACGTTTACCTGTGTCTGAAAATCCTGCTCCTTCACATTTAATCTAGACGCTCTATATATTTGATTGCGTAGGAAAATGTACACTTTTAAAGTACATGCCACATGTTTTATTAAACATATGGTTTACCTTGCTTACTGTGTAAAATGTATGGGATTCTATATAGTGAAGACCAACAGAACATTTAAAGAATGTATAAGCGAACATGTTTGGAATATAAATAAACACAATAAGGTTAATGCACTAGCTAGACATGTTATGAACACAGATGAAACCCATGTGTTCAAGTTCTTGGTCATTGTCAGAATATCAGAGAGTTCCAGGTTAGGTGATACAGCTAATAAGACTGACGACTTAGAGTCTACATGGATTGTTAGGTTGAAGGGGGACTTGGGGCATGGTCTTAATGAATCTGTAGCCCTGAGACCCTGACTTAAAAATAGACCCTTGAGGAGATAGTGCAGCTTTTACTAATGTATTTATGTTTTACTTATGTTTTTATGTGCTATTAAATCATGTGCTGGTATTTTGTATGTAATATGCTTTTAAACAGTGATTGGAATGTATCATGTGACTGTTACCTTAGTGCTTTATAGGAGTTGTGTTTTTTACTGTGCATTTTAAACACCTAATGAAGCTATTCTAGTGAAAGTGCCTGTGTTCTGTGCACTGGTAGTAAAATTTTTTTAGTACTGGATACTGCGGTCGTGACTGTGTCTGTTTTATATAATTGTATTATTAAGCATTTTGAGTTAGATAATACTAAATGCAAACATAATTGAATAAAGGTGAAAGTTAAAGCCCCTGCTCTCCTTCATGATGTTCTCACTCATAATTTGTAGCGTTCTGCCATCCCCTCTAGCTTTCTATGACCTTTAGAGATGCATTTTCCACTCTGTACAATGCATGTTACTGCAATCATCTTTCTTATCCGTACTCACTGCTGATGAGTTCAATAAGCTGCTTCTCACAAAACAAACTTCTCATTATTTAATATGCACTTTTGACTGTTGCAAAGTACAGAACGCAGAAAATGGACTGGATGAACTGCCTTCTCCATTGCTGTCATTACCCATCAGTCACCAGATTATGTAAATAAAATAGCTATAAGTATGTTATTAAGTGGGAATGCAGGCAATGTGCCTTATTGTATGGTAGATGCTGAACTCTAAAAGTCACTTTTCTGGAGATGAAGTCTTTACCTTTTAGAGTACAAAGTTACCACAGCAGATTTGTTCTCTCCAATTCATGGGCTTACTTTGCATGGAGAAACAGTTCAGTAAGATTACATCTGGTGTATAATGTTTACAAATGAAAATATGTCAATATGGTTTGTTTTTATTTATACAATTTCCTACAGTTTCTCCTGCCACCCTGGTTGATATGAGCATCCTGAAACAGTGTAGCAACTACCTCATATACATGGACAATCATATACTACTACCACCTAGGAACACAATTTGTGAGGCATGCAATTACATAAAGAAGCTAGAATCTATGCTCTATCCCTCACAAGCCAGTATATCTGGTACTGACATGGTTGTGAAACACAATCACTACACCTCAAATACCACCCGCAACTACACAACACACACCCACATATGCGGAGGTTCTCAACAAAAATAAACCCAAACAAAGGAGATCTCAGAGGCAAAAATACATGAGAACTCCAGAACCCTCCACACCACATACCATGCATAGTCCACACACCAGTGTCTCGCAAACACTATGGCCTAACCATAAACCCAACACATTAGTCATAGGAGACTCCATTGTGAGACACACAGATGTGCCTTTCACCAGGCTGGATAAGGAGAAAGTCACGGTTAGTTGTTTGTCAGGTGGCAGAATCTGCCATATCACAGACACACACTCAAGTCTCTCAACAACAGGTACCATTATGACTCTGTCTTAGTCCATGTTGGCGTGAATGGCTTGAGACGTACCTCCCTGGACTATATGGAGAGAGACATGATTGAGCTCTCTGAATATGTGTCCCAGGCAGGTATGTCCCTAGCCTTAATCAGCATTCTATCATCACCCAGAATGATGCCTCAATACAAACAGAAAATGATTGACATTAAAAATTAGCTAAGCTTCTGGTGTCATTCCAGGGGGATCCAGTGCCTGACAGCCCGGGATAATGTGATCGATAGACCACAGTGCTTTGCTAGAGATGGCATGTATCTGTCTCACTTGGGCTTCAGGCTTCAGGCAAAGGCTCTTGCCTCTCCAATAGTGACTTTTTTAGAAAAAGTCATGAGGTCGATACTACCAACATAAAAATTTCAACAAAACGCTAATTAAAAGTCATGCTGCTAAATGCTAGCAGTCTAAACATGAAACTGTACTCATTGCAAGCATTTTTAACCCTGGAAGATGCTGACATTTGTGCAGTCACAGAAACCTGGTTCAAAGCTGCAGACAGCACCCCTGGCTTTACCTGGTTACTCATCCTATTATACATTCAGACCCCAAAATGAGGGCATTAAAGCCAAAGGAGGTAGAGTTTTAATATATATTAAAGACACACACACACCTCCATGCTGGTCAAACAGTGTGATGCACAGGAGAAACTCCAGGAACAGTTAACCATTGACAAGACTCCTATTCAAATTACAGCTAGCTACAGGCCCCCAAATTTGTCTCAAGATGCCCACTCCACTTATCTGAACCTCTTCAAATCTATCAAGATTCAACCCTTTACCCTGATCCTGGTTGACTTTAACTACCCAACCATAGACTGGAAAAACTACTCATGCCAGAACACAAATGCCCATAGATTCCTTGATTTTATCAACGCAAATGCCTTGGAACAGCTAGTTGATGCCCCCACAAGAGGTGAAAATATCTTGGACTTGGTATTAAACACCATGAGTAACCACTGCAGCACCCCCATGGTATCATTTTCCTTGGTACGATCCGACCATAAAGCAGTCATTTTCAAAGTCACCATCTCCCCTGACCTCCCATTAGCTAGGGTCAAACAAAAAACTTCTCCAAAGCTGATTACAACCTCCAGAGGGATGGTATAAACAGCTTCACAGCCCCCTCCCCTACTGTAGAAATTAGCACCAATGTCCAAATCTACACCAAAGTACTATACAAGCATTTAGATAGATGCATGGAATCAGGAATACACGAGAAGACAAAATCATTCTCTGCAAGGAAGTGTAAACCTGCCTGGTGTACATCTACAATAAATAAACCATATAACAAACGGAAAAAAAATGCTGCCCAGGACCAAGAAGGATTAGCTGCCCAGTTGGAAGCAATCTCTCCTTAGCCTGAACAAGCAAATAAGAGCACTAGTGAAATCCTCTAAAGCCAACTTCGAGTCCAATTTGGCCACATCTACTAGACGCAATCATAAGGCCTTCTTCACACATGTCTCTAGTCTCAAAGGAAGCACCCAGATCTGTTCAGAATTTATGGTCAAGGACACCACATATGCAAATGCTGTAGGTATAGCCAATCTACTGGCTGACAGATTCAGCAAAACCTTCTCCCCATTGTCCCCCCATTAGGACATCCCCAGTACCTGCCCCCCTCTGCTTATCTCTATGGAACAGGTCATCACTGCCCTCTCAAAGGCAAAAATACAGCCTCCATGGGACCCAATAACATCCCACATGGAATCCTACATGAACTCAGACATGAACTTGCAGCACCATTAGGCACCCTATTCAACCAAAGTCTGAGCACTGGCCGAGTGGAGGACAGCCACTGTCATCCCTCTATACAAAGGTGGAGTGTCCACCTATCCAGGAAATTATAGACCCATCAGCCTAACTAGTCTGATCTGCAAGGCCATGGAACGGATCATCATGGACCTCATTAACAAGGACATTGGCAACCTCCAAACACTTGACCCCACACAGTTTGGCTTTGTCAAGGGGATGTCATGTCTCTTAAATCTGGTCAACTTCTTTGAGACAGTCACCAAAGCCATGGATGAGGGAAAGACGGTGCACACCTCCTTCCTAGACCTGGCCAAAGCCTTTGACACTATTCCCCACTTAGGCACAGTAGATAAACTCTCTCAACTAGGCATCAATCCATATGTTACCAGATGGGTAGCAAACTGGCTCACTGATAGAACCCATCTAATTAAATTAGGTGAAGCCACCAGAAGTAGTAGACCTGTAACAAGCAGCATACCCCACAGATCAGTCTTGGGGCCTCTGTTATTCAGGATATACTTCTCTGAGGTGCAGGCCAAAACCAGTGGGCTATGGATGACCAAGTTTGCAGATGACTACAAGCTGGGTGCATTCATCTGTTCCCAAAGTGATGTGGCCGTCCTCCAAGAGGGTCTCATCCAAACAAATGACATGTGCCAGAAACATGGCCTTAAGCAGAATGCCAAAAAGTGCATCATCATCCCCTTTGGGGAGAGTGACGTCCTGACATATTATCACATTAATAACAATGTCCTAAGTACACAATTAGTAATGAGGGATTTGGGCACCCAGGTTGATAGCAACCTGAGTTTTGACCACCATGTTGCTTCCATTGTAAGGAAATCTTTCTACATGGCCCACCTCATAAGTAAGGGTATCTCATCCAGGGATAAAGAGGTCATAACATCCGTGTATTCTTCCATTATAAGGTGAATTATTGAGTACAATTCCCCCTTCGGCACATACCTCGCAAAGCACATGCAGCAGCTGGAGAGACCACAGAGGTTCCTCACCAGGAGAATCCAGGGCCTCAAACATGTACCCTACACAGATAGGCTAAAAGCCCTGTCTCTCTACTCAGTTTCATATAGACTCCTCAGAGTTGATCTCTGTCTGGCATACAAAGCAGTCTCACTCCCTGCCTTGATAGGACTGCTGCATATCCGCAAGTCATGTTCCACTCAAGCAACTCATATGCACAACTTCAACCTGATCTGTGATATCAACAGGACTTGTTGGCAGGACAGATTTGTGTTTCAGAGACTCCCCCTTCTGTGGAATAGACTCCCTCCCATGTCAAGCAGAGTACCTTATTATCCCTTAAGCGCAACCTGGATAACTGGATAAGAAACTGAAAATACACCCCTGGGATCCACCTGTGTCCCTGCTGGACAGGGGCTTTGGGTGCTGACTTGTCTAAACATGGGCTAAACTATTGGCTAGGCTTATAAGGGTCTCAGGGCCAATAGCCTAGTAACTTCCTCTGAATATATGATCTTATAAATGTGTGATTGCTTATGTCATATGTGCTAATTCAATGAAATGTTTTTTTTTTGTTTGTTTAAAAAAGAAAGTATGAAAGACAGACTGAAGCTATGTATAAAAGTAGGTAGAGATACCCTGGCTAAACAGGAAGCAAAAACTACAAAGAATCGTTATGCATTTGAAAAAGCTCTTTGAAAAGGACAACACAGAGTCACCAGGTAGTGAGGATTTTATGAATTTTATTATACTTATGCTTGAAGTTGGAAGGCAGAAGAAATTGTTTTTGCTGGTAGGGAAACTGAAAGCATCTCAAGTACTTGAGTTTTTTAAAGGATAAACTTGGCAGAAGTGAAAAAGAAAGTAGGGAACTGACACAGAAAACTGAAGGGCCACATAGAAGGCAATATGAAGTAAAGCAGGAAGTGTAGGGATATTAGACATGAACTATAAGGAGATGAGCCATGAGTGGGATGTAGGCATTTGGGCTAAGTGGTGAAAGGTGATGGATAAGGTGGAAACTAAGGGAATGGTGTATTGCAATATTACAAGATATCAGATGGGTATGGAACAAGTTATACAAATAAAACTAACAATATCCACAAATCCCAAAAAACAATTATACCAGAGAACTTTTTTCGATTTGGTAATTCTCTATTTCAACAAATTTATAGTGTAGCCATGGGTTCTAGGGTAATGACATCCTTTGCTAATGTAGTAATGGTTATGTGGAAAATAAAATATCTTACCACACATCCTCTGGCCAACAGTATATCACTTTATAGATGTTATATTGACAAATTGTTTTTTATGTGGCAAGGTGACTTTGAGACTTTTTCTACCTTTGTGGAGGATCTTAACAGTACCAGATTTTTTTTAGATTCATGCATGGTAGTTTTGGTAAAGTAAACTTTTTGGACATACATTTGGAGATTAATCAAGATACACATTATTTTTCTAGTAAGATCTTTAGAAAGTCAACTTTTGTAAATCAGTATTTACATAGGGGCAGTTTACATCCTCAGCATATAAAAAGAGGTGTAGTCAAGGGCCAGCTTATTAGGCTGAGTCGCTTGACAAGTGATGCATTTACTTTCTCTTTAGAAGTTGTTCAGCTTGTTCAATTTTTTTTTATACAGAGATGTTATGATCTCCTCTGATTAAAGAAAATTGTTACAGAAGTTATAAAGTTATTTAAAGGCACTTATAGGCACAGGAAATTTAGATTTGATTTGGAACCATCACACAGATGGATTTGAATTGGCATTTCCAATACCAGTTTCCAATGGTATGGGTGTTATCAGAAGTATGATTATGGATAACTGGAAAGTGCTGACGGAGCATTCAGATTTGTTTAAGATCTTAGGCAGTAAACCTTTGTTTACTTACAAAAAAGTAGTAAACATCAAAGCAATTTTAGAAAAAGATACAGCTCTAGGTAACAGGAAGGGACATGTACATTTTGGTACATTTAGTTTTGGTCACTGTAGACAATGCAGATATAGCCAATTCATGCTCTGTAGAGTTAAAACATTGTAGCAGGAAATTTTGGGCTAGAGGTCATTATACTTGTGGCTCTAGTTTTGTGGTATATGTTGCAATTTGTAATTCTTGTACAGGTTTTTATATAGGTAAAACTATTAGGACTTTAGGAAGAAGAATTTATGAGCATGTTTTGGCTATTAAAAATAAGGACAAGGTAAATGCAATGGCACAGCATGCTGCAGTGTGCAACAATTTCAAAAAGTTTACATTTTTTTTATTAGATACTGTAGATTCTGGGGTTTTTAGTTGAGATTTTAAAACTTTGTTAGAATGCAAAGAGAGTAAGTGGCAAATTGCTTTGCGTGCTGACCATTTTCCAGGTCTGAATGAAACAGTAAATATAAAATGTTTTTTTTTTTACAAATGCAAAAGTTATGAAATTACCAATAAGTTGAATTATATTATGTTTTTTACTTGTGTCTAGTATGTGGGCTTCAATTTTATGTGTGGAATTATTTAGAAGAGTTGTATAAGTGTTTAACATGCTTACTAGGAATTTTTATTATACCTGTCACTTTAAAATTTGTATATGAGATTATTTAATTGTTTATCTAAGGTGACTGATTAACATTGTTAATTGTTTCAGTATATATGGGTGGTGTTCCATAATGTAAAATACTTGTTCTGAAGAAGTTTGTGGTGTATTAAAAGATGAACGAAAGCACTAAAGTATTTTTTGGAGTCCGGCTCTTTTTTACCACACTGTGCTGATTTTGGTTTTACTTTGTTTTTTTGGGGGGGATTTACAAATAAAACTAAGGCTACAAAATGATACGGAAGACATCACAGCACTCAGTGAAATCTGGGTTAATGTGACACACACACATGGGATATGGAAGTGTCAGATTATAGGCGATGCATCGATAGAAAAGAATGGGAAAGGTAAGAATAGGAATCTATGTCATAAACAATATATGGTGTCTAGTGAAGAAAAAACAATATGCAAATGGTGCTCAGACATTTGAGGTATCAGAACTGGAGTGGAAATGTGGTACACCTTCTATTCAGTGCAAATGAAAGGGAAAAAGATTTTGGATGTGAATGAATGCAGAGGGCCATCACTCACCTCTGATAATATTTGAAGTGTGGATAGTATTATTCTTGAATACCTAACACCTTGTAAGCAACACAGTATCAGTAAGTTATTATGGGGAAGGGTTACTCAACATATAATCAGCTTGGCAGTGCTTTCTTACAAATGCAAGCCACCAGAATTAATAACAAAGTCAAGGCCAATGTCAGTGGTCTCTGGCTGACTAAATTTGCAAATGACTGGGAATTAGGAGCTGTCATTGAATCTCAAACTGAGACAAATGATGTTCTTCGTGTTTCACTGTTGCAGTCATCACATTTGAGTTATCTGCTTGCAGTATCCCTCAGTCAGCCTGATTAACAAAGTCTTGGGCCCTACTTTAGTTGCTGTCTCCTCTTCCGTGACGTCAGGTCGTCAGAGGTACAAAATATGTAGCCGACATCATTACATCAGTCTTTCTTGCCGTGCGGTGCCCGAAGCAGAAGCAGTTCACAAATGCCGGTCGGCTCACATCTGAAATTTTTGTTTTCGAATTTCAGAACCAAATTCTTCAACTAAAAGCTAAGTACCACGTTGGGGAAACTTTTTTTTGCTCTAAACTTATGTCAGTAAAAGTAAATGATTGCATTTCTTGTGGAAAGCAAATACTTCATAAAGATTTTCTTTTGTACTGTATTCCTTGCCTAGGCCCTGACCATGATGTAACTCACTGTCAGTTTTGTGCCTCATTTAAACCACGAACTATCCATCATTAGTATATTTTCACTTCTAAATATTTTGGTACTCGGTTTAATTATCCCGCTATGTCTTCGGTAAGCCATCCAGCTACTGACATTCTGAAAAAATTCAAAGATAAAGACAGAGACAGGCCACTGAGGTGCCAGTACTCAGTGAGGCACTTTTGCAGCCACTGATACCCACTACTTCATATTCGCAGGCCTCTACTGAGACCCATTCAGAGTCCAGTATGCCGCGAGATGCTTCATCTGTGGAACCTGCAGATGTCTCTACCTTGGATGGGTCCGGAGCCGCTGTGCAAGCACCGGCTTCTGAGGGTGTATTCAGGCCTATGAACTTGCATATTAAACCAGCACCATCTTCTTTTTCAAGGCCTAAAACTCGAACCATGCCTAGAAAACTGACACCCAGACTGCATGGTCAGGCCTCTATGCCTAAAAAACAAATAAGAATGACTGAGGACTATTATTTTATTCAGGGGAAGCCAACCTTCTCCCTCTAAGAGACCTAGGACTGAGTTTGATTATGATACTTCTGACCAGGATTCTGAAATTTCTGTTTCCTCTGATGACCAGGATTTACCCTTATCTACCTATGAGGATTCTGATGCTGAGGACTCTATTCCCTCTCTTTCCCCCACAGAGGATTTTTATTTTGGTGAAACCTTGCATACTCTCAGGGAGCATTTTCGTTGGGAAAGTCAGGATTTCTCTGATTCTAAAAAGAAGGATTTCTTACTCCTGCACCAGCACAGGCCTTTAGCTATACCTCCTGTACTGGACACTGTTGATGATGCTTTTTCGGAATCTAGCATGGCCCCTGACTCTTTACCTCCTGCTCCCAGTAAACCTGATAGATATTACAGGGTTCCTGACTCTCACAAGTTCCTTTTCAAAAATCCTGCTGTGGATCCTGAAACTATTTCACAGGGAACCAAGGGCATTAAAGCTAATACTATCAAAAATCCTCCCTCCTCTGACAGAAACTCCAGGGCGCTGGATAGATGGGGTAAGAAGTTATACACTTCTGCAACTTTGGCCACATTATTGTATTGTTTAAACAGAAATTTTTTTTGATTCCTGATTGCACTGAAAATAAGGATTTACAGGATTTAATGCATTCTGCTGAACAAGTTGATAAACATACATTGCAACGTGGTTTTGATTCACTAGAGGCATCTTGCAGGGCTGCTGTAACTGGGTCTGTACTTAGAAGGCATGCTTGGCTTAAGGAGCAATCCTTGCCAGATTATGTTAAAGTGAAATTACTGGATGCTCCCTTAAATCAGGACCACCTGTTTGGGAACAAGGCAGAAGAAGTTCTTAAAAAGATGGAGGAAAAAGCTAAATCTATGTAAACCATTAAAGACTTGTTTACTAGTACAACCTCTGAGATTTAGTAGGCATTGGCCTTCTAAGAATTGGTCCTTTCATGCCTTTTCCAGACCTTCTCAATCCAAACCCAGATCCAGCAGAGCATCCAGGCTTCAGTCCCAGGGGAAACACAGGACTAAGCAGTGGGGAGCCTCCACTTCCAAATCTGGGATTAATAAAACTTCCTCCTATGGTAAACTGTCTCAATGTCTTTTTAAAACTTCCAAGCATTTCTCAACTGACTGCCCCATTGGGGGGAAAGATTGCATTTCATGCAAAGAACTGGGGACTCGTTACCCAGGACAAATGGGTTTTAAATATAGTGTCCCAAGGATACAGATTTCACTTCCACACATTACCAACTACAAGCAGTTGGCCGCATCTACCTCCAAATCAGTGGGCAGAGGCCCAAAAGCAAATACTCTCTCTCTTAAGCATAGGGGCTGTTCAGTTGGTACCAGAAGAGGAAAAGGGACAAGGTTTCTACTCAAGACCTTTCCTGGTACCCAGAAAAGATCATTCATGGCACACTATCCTGGACCTATCAACTCTAAACACCTTTTTGGTGATTCCAAAATTCAAGATGCTGATTCTTCAAAAGGAAGTATACCTGCACATCTGAATCAGGAAATCTTGCAGATGATACCTACACTTCAAAGCAGGCTACACTTACGATCAGTTCTCCGCACTGCCCTTTGGCTTATCTACTGCACCCAGGGTACTCACAAAGTGCCTAGCTCCAGTCATTGCATTTTGCAGGCAAAGAAATATTCAAATATACCCATACCTGGACGATTGTCTAATTCAGGCAGAAAACCAGGACATACTTTTGAATCATCTGACCTTTTACAAAGGGTGCTAACATGTCTTGGGTACACCATAAACGAAAAGAAATCACACCTGGTACCCTGTCAACAAATTATATTCCTGGGAGCAAGCTTGAATACAACTTCCCAGATAGCTTTCCTCACGCCATTGAAACAAATTCACTTGACAACCTACTTCAAACAAGTAGCCACAAAAACCCTGCTATCTGCAAGGCAAATACTGCAAACCTTGGGGTTCATGGCCTCCTGCATTCTTCTAATTCCATATGCAAGACTGCATATGAGGAAACTACAATGGTATCTAAAAAGCCTATGGTGTCAACACTCTCAGTATCTATAAGCAATGATTTCTATCATACCTTGCCTATGCGTAGAGTTCCTTTGGTGGGCAGAGGCCTGCCACCAGAACAAGGGACTACCATTCACTCTACCCCTTGCTGCCCAAACCCTAACAACAGATGCCTCAGACTATGCATGGGGGGAGCACCTGACAGGGAAGTGCATTCAGGGAAAATGGAACCCAAGTCAAATGCACCTGCACATCAATCTAAAAGAAATGTTAGCTGTACAGAATGCTCTGACAGCCTTCGGGGACCACATTCTTCCAGGACAATAAATGGTAAAGACGGGCAACACCATTGTTATATGGTACATAAACAAGCAGGGGGGTATACATCCTTACTCCCTTTGCAGACTAGCCATAGCATTGTGGAACACAGCCTTGAGCTACCAAGTGCATCTACAAGCTCAATTTCTGCCAGGAGAACTAAATACACTGGCAGACAGACCAAGCAGAGATCTCATGGACCCACACGAGTGGAAACTGGAACCTAGGATTTTCAACATGTTGACAAGCAAATGGGGGAGCCCAGATATAGACCTGTTTGCCTCCCCCCAGAACTATCAATTGGAAAACATTTGCACAAGGACTTCCCACAGACAAACTTTGAAAGTGGATGCTCTGTCCTTCAGCTGGAAAAACATAACAGTTTATGTCTTTCCTCCTTTGCCTCAGCTCTCCAAAGCAGTACTAAAGATCAAACAAGACAAACCAAGGATGATTTTGATTGCACCAGACTGGCCACACCAACACTGGTACCCCCTCCTGCACAGTGTGCCACTGTTGGCCCCATGGCACCTGCCTCAGACTCCTACCCTGCTGTCTCAGCAGGAGAACCATATTCTGCACCCTCAGCTTCAAACACTGAATCTAGCAGCTTGGCTAATTACCTAATCTCTCCTTTACCATCCCTCAGTAAACCAGTGATCAATATCATTTTAGAGGCAAGGAGGCCTAGTACTAGAAAATCTTATGCTGAAAAATGGAAAAGATTCTGTGCCTGGAACCAGTCTCAAGGGATGAGCACAGCAGTGCCCAATTTACCTCAGATTTTACAATACTTAACTGAGATGCTTCACAAGGGCCTCTCTTTTTCCTCAATAAAAATTCATGCTTCAGCCATTTCATCTCATTATAATACAGAACCTCCCCTCTTCTCTCATCCACTGCTCAAGCAGTTCCTCAGAGGAGCCAAAAATGTAAGACCACCTAGGAGAGCTCCAACTCCAGCCTGAGACCTTAACTTTGTATTGGAAGAAACTCACACTTCCTCCTTTCAAGCCAGCTGCTACTACTGATTTAAAATTCCTTTCTTGGAAAACAGCTTTCCTTTTAGCAATCACAATTGTGGCAGTAGAGCCTTTCATCATCTTTCATGCAGACAAGGTGTCCCTCAGGACCAATCCCTATTTCATGAGAAAGGTGGTATCTAGTGTGGCCCTTAATCAGTCCATTCATTTGCCAACCTTTTTTCCTAATCCACAGAACAAAGGGGAATGGATACTGCACTCATTAGATGTGCACAGACAACTTAGATTCTGCTTGGACAGGACAAAACCTCAAAGGAAATCTGAACAACTGCTGGTGACATTTGCTGCAGGGACAGAGGGGAAGGCTATTTCTAAGCAAACTGTCTCCAAAATGGATAGGCCATTGCATTCATTTCTGCTATAAGCACCATGGAACACCTATCCCACAGGGGATCAGACCTCACTCAACCAGGGCTGCATCTACCTCTACAGCCTTTCTCAGAGGCGTACCTACCATTGGCATCCTAGAAGCTGCTACCTGGAGTTCTGTACATACTTTCATCAAGCATTACCATTTGGCAATTTTCTCTAAACCCAGAGCTGGCTTTGCCACTGCAGTCTTGCAGGGCCTTATAGCTGGTCCTAATGCTATCTAAATTCCTCCTCCCATCCTTAGCTTTGGGAATCTACCCAAATGTGATGACTGCAACAGTGAAACATGAAGAACATAGTACAGTTGTGTACACTTACCATAAATGTAGATGTTTGAGTGTATTCACTGTTGAAGTCCTGGTTACCCTCCCTCCAGCCCCCTGACTTCTTTTGGCTCTACCTCTTCTCTCCTTTACAATGCTTAAAAGCTTTTTGGTGTATTTGCTTTTTTGTTGGACGTATAACCTTGTATATTTATAGATTTAGTTGCTTCCCATTGGGGGGGGGGGGGGGCTCCTGACATCTGGGACAAGAAAAACTGATGTAATGACACTGGCTGCATGTTTTATACCCCTGACAACCTGACGTCATGGAAGAGGAGACAGCAACTGACGTAGGACCCAAGACTTTGTTAATCAGGCTGACTGAGGGCTACTGCAAGCAGATAACCCAAATATGATGACTGCAACAGTGAATACACTTGAACATCTACATTTATGGTAAGTGTACACAACTGTACTTTCTCTAGGAGGGGTTGAGAAAGACAAACAACTGTTGTCAGGGCCATGGACTAAAACTAAATGCCAAGAAATGCATAATAGTATCTTTTGGGAAGTCATCCATCCCCGGTAAATATCATATTGACAACACACACCTTAGAGTTGACCCAGTAATCAGGGACTTAGGGACACACATAGATAGTAATTTAACCTTAGACCATCATGTGCCTACAGCATTGAGGACATCATTCTGTGTTGCTCAACTTATAAACAAAGGTATTGCATCTATGTCCAAGGAAGTCATTGTTCCACTGTATTTGGCATTCATCAGACCTATCATTGAGTACAATGCCCCCTTTGGTATGTACCTACCTAGGCATATCCAACAACTGGAACATCCACAGATGTTGCTCACTAAAAGAACATAGGATGTAAGTAATATGTCCTATGCAGACCACCTCAAGGCCCTATCCCTGTATTCTGTCTCCTACAGGCTTTTGAGGGGAGATCTATGCCTGGCATACAGGGCGATGTTAAACCTCAGTCTAATGGACCTCCTGCATATCCACAAAACAAACAGCACCAGAATTACCCATTCTAAAGACTTAAAGCTTGCCTGTGATATAAATAGGATCTGCTGGAGAGATAGGTATGATCCCATAGACTACCTCGTCTATGGAACAGGCTCCCCATCCATGTGAATCAGAGTTCCTCCCTAACCCAATTTAGGTGCAACTTGGACAATTGGATGGGAAACCAGAAATTCATCCCTGGTTTGGCACCTGTGTCTCTAATGGACACAGGTAACCTGTAAATAGTTCATCTCCCAGGCCCATGCTTACACTTATCAAGGGTATCAGAACTTGCCATTGATTTGGGACGCATGGCTAGGCTTAAAAAGGCCCTTATGGTCATTAGCCTAGTAAACACCTATGAACATACGAACCTATCCTTTTTTGGCACCACAGCAGTTACTGAGCTCCACCAATATAAATATAATTCTTCAGGATCAAATTCCATATCCCCCCAGTGTGACATACCTCTCAACTGCACTCATTTTGCAGAATGAGCCTGATTTTGACTTATGTTTTGGTCTGTTTCTCATAAAATGCACCACTTTTCTAGCAAATCACTGAGGATTTGAGTTTCAGACTTCATATGTTTCAAAAAAATGTACACTAATGCAAAACTTGTTATTCTTGCAACTTTCAAAGTATAAGAACAATATTTAAAATGTGTCCCTGATTTTGTGTCTTTGTTCCAAATACTTTTGGGTTTTATTCTTGATTCTTCAGCCAAGGGATTAAGAGATATTATGTGGGAAAATGCTGACCTCAAGCTGCCCAGTCCCATCCATCCTTGTCAATCCTCATCTACCTCATCTGCTAATGAAATTCTGATTATATGTTTGGTCACCCTTCCCCATACCAATTTACCTGAGCGATATGCCAGTGTTAACTCAATAAGTGTGGACTGACAGACTTGTTCAGAAATGAGTAAAGATGACATTCAACTTTATAATGATACACACCCCTTTCAGAAGTTCATAGGTGTATAGTAGGCTAATGACCAGTAGGGGGCCTTAATAGCCTGGCTGTACAACTCAAATATGACCCAGAAATTTGATTTATAGACAGGTGAGTTACTGACTACCTCTGTCCATCACAGACGTAGGGGCCAGATCAGTGGTGAATTTCTGATTACCCATTCACTGGTCCAAGTTGCGATTAAATAGGGTTAGGAAACAACTCTGCTTCACATGGATGAAGAGCCTGTTCCAGAGATTGGGAATTCTCTGACAAACGTATCTGTCTCTCCAACATGTCCTATTTATGTCTCAAGCAAAATTTAGGTATTTTAGTCTCATAGTTTCGATGCTGTTTCTTTTCTGGATGTGCAAAAGGTTCATCAAAACAGGGAACAAGGATGCCTTGTACACCAGACAAAGATCACGTCTCAGAAGTCCGTATGATACTGAGTAAAAAAGACAGGGCTGTGAGGTGATCAGAAAGGACATTGTGTTTACTCCCTGTATTCATTTTGTAAGGAACCTTTGTTGACATTCTAGTATGTGTCTGGTGAGGTCGACACCAAAGGGGGCATTATATACTAAGACAGGTCTAATAACTTACTGGATCTAGATGCCATGCCCTTACTTATACATCAAGCTACATTAAGGGATTTTCTTACTACCTTGGACACATGTTGGTTGAAGACTAGGTTACTATCTGCATGAGTTTTCAGACCCTTGATTAGTAAGTCAACTTTTAGGGGTGTTTTATTGATGATGTAGCCACTCTAGGTGGACATTTCTTGGCATTCAGCTTTGAGCCATAGCTTTGGCATCAAGTCTTTGTCTGTATTAGACCTTCCTGAAGAGTGTTCTCATCTTGGAGGGACTCAGTGACTGCTCCTACTTTGCAATCATCTGTGAACTTGGATTCCTATAGGCCTTTGACATTGACTTTGACATCTGAGTAGATGCCAAAATGAAATGGATCCAGCACAGATCTTTGAGGGACTCCACTGGTGACTATCGGCTTTATGAAGGTGGCCTCAAGTTTCATAACCTCTTGAGTCCTATCCATGATCCAGCTAGCTATCCAGTGTGTTATAAAGGGGTTTATGTCTAGTTCCATAAGTTTGTTGACAATGCTCAATTGGGGCACTGTATCAAATGCTTTAGCCAGAACTAGGTAGGCAGTATGCACATCTTCCCATCATCCATTGCCATACTGACTTTTTCAAAGAAGTCCGTAAGCCATAACCTTCTTTTCACAAATCCAAACTGGGACAGATCCAGTGTATGGGGGTCTCCTATGTCCTTGTTGATGATTTCCATGATAATTTTTTCCATGGCTTTGTAAATAGGACTAGTCTCACTATTGGATCTGCAGTTTTCAGGATCTCTTGAAGGGCCGTCCTTATGAAGAGGGATGACTGTCAGTCATCCACTCTCATGGCACAAAGCCTGTTTTAAGACTATAGTTAAATAGTGACTCCAGGGGTCCTAATAATAAGCCATACTTCAGACTGTTCAGGAGGCATTCCAGGATGTTATCAGGGCTCATTGAGGCTGTAGTCTTGGCTTTTGCAGGTGCAGCCAGGAAATGCTATTAATTACAGCTGGATGGGGAATGGTTGTGGGTGAGGCATTGGTAAAGTTGGAACTGACCTTGTCCACTAATAGATTCACTATATCACCAGGCTTGGTGAATGTGGCACCATTAACCACCAGTTCAACACATTGATGTGTGATACCTTTGAGGTTACTGACATAGCTAAAGAAGGCCTTATGGCTATATTTCATAAGGGAGACTAACTTAATCTCAAAGCTGGTTTTGTTCGACCTAATTAGCTCTCTTAGTTCTGTACTTCGTTTGATCAGACAGTTTTGATCTTTATACGAATTACCATTTCTGATTATTGCTATTGTTGTTTTCCTTTTGTTGTATATCCTGTTTAATTTTGGAATGCCACCAGGGTGATTTGTTTCTGGGGCTAGATCTTAGGCTTACTTCTGGTAGGTACAGCAGTCTCTATGCAGCCATTAACATGGCTGTACAGATTTTATGACAGCAATTCAGTGTAGAATGCTGGGTTCTTGGTGTATGGAGGTGCACTGAACTTTTACAAACAATTACTTAACAAAAGGTGGTTGCCTTGGAATAGTTCCTAATTGTTACTTACTTTACTGGGATTATGGAGTTGATTTTGACTTCAAAATAAGGTTATGGCTGGACTTCACCAGGGAGGACTGGACATGGGGGGGGGGGGTTGCAGCACTCTCTCATATTTGTGTGTATGAGGTCCAGTACATAAGAGATTCTACTGGACATATTCACCTTTTGGTCAAAGGTGTTTGTATTTACAAAGTCCAGGAATCTCTGTGCCTGTAGATTTGATGTTGTGTAGGATTCCCAGTCTATAGAGGCATAATTAAAAGTCAGCCATGGGCAGGGTGTTAGTTTGGATGTTAAGTGTGTCCAGTATGTCCAAGTATGCATTGTGAGGTTCTTGGGACATGGAAGGTGACTACAGCTGGCTAAGATATGCTATGGATTTTGCCTGTGGTGAACTGCACATGGAAGAACTCCAGCACGTTTTCTTGTTTGACCACCCTAGAAGTATCCTTGTTATTAATGTATATTGAGACACTTCCACCTTTAGCCCTATTCTTTGAAACTACTGGTATAAACATGTGGAAGGTACTGGAAGACACTGCTGGGGTACTCGCTGCAGCTTTAAACCATGTCTTGTTAATTGCAAAGATGTCTACATCCTTGACTGTGAGGAGGGCTTGTAGGAAGTAAAGTTTTTATTTAGGCTCCTGGCATTCAGCAGTAATACCTTGAGGTTCAGTTGAGTTGACTTTGCTATGTCAGTAGGTTTGTCAATTTGGCATTGCCTAAAAAAGGCACTATGGGGAGAAATCATTTTAGCTAGTATTCAAAAGCCTAGAGGGGACAGGTGCAGACCATCCTTGGCAAAGCAATGTAGTTTGTAAGCCATGTCCTCCAAAGCTGACAAATATCAGCTCCCCTAGAATGACACCAGAAATACAGCCATTTGCTGAAATCAATCATATTTTGCTCATAGGGTGGCATCATCCTCTGTAATGGTAATATTCTGTTGAATACTAGGCTCATACTAGCCGGAGACACATAATCTTTGAGACATCCATAATGTCTCTCTTCATAGAGTTCAGAGAGGTACTTCTCAGGTCATTTACACCTACATGGACTATGATGGAATCATACAGGTACCTGTGGTGTAATGACATGAGTGCATGTGTGATTTGACACATCCTGGCTCCAGATATGCAACTAACCATTACCTTCTCCTCACTCAGCGTGGCTAGAAGGGAATCCATATCTCTTACAATGGTGTCTCCTATGACAAGAGTCCTGGGAAATGTGCTTTTACTTGTCTTAGGGGCTTAGTGTTTGGGGCTTCATTTAGAGAGACTGACTGTATGTTTGGTGTAATATGTTTTTTCTGAATGCCTTTGGGCTTTCTGAGGCATAGCTTTGCCAGTGGGTAGTCCACGCGATCTTTGTTGTTCAGGAAGATTGCTTTTAAGTGCCTCAACATAGTTAGTCTAAGTGTATTGTCTCCTCTGTGAGGTGGTACTGTGTGCAAGGTTTGGACAACCTGATGTGCGCTTATACATGAGATTTTAGCATCCAGTGTGATTGTGTAAGTACACCTCTGCTTCTTTAAGGACTGAGTAATTACCAGTAAACATGAGCCAGTTGTGACAACATCTCAGGATGCCCATATCCACCAAGCTGGATACAAAGAAGTTAAGACATTCCATTTCCATACTGTCCAGTCCTTTGGTTGATGACCTATACAAGGCTCTGGTGAATTGGGGTGCATTTTCTTAGTAAACTGGTATAAACATTTTTGCAACTAGCTGCTTACATGCAATGATGTTAAATAAAATTTGTTGTGTAAGGGTCAATGCATTCATTTCTTTATCTTGTATGTTAAGTCACTGTACTGACTAAATATACAGTTGCAGCAAAATGAGAAATATTACTCTAGTCTATTCTATGTGAAAAGATGTTCCTGCTTTTATAACAAACCTGAAAACATCTAAAATAATCAGAACAGTTGACAACACTCTGAAACAATTTCACAATATTTGTCTTAGGCATACATAGAAGAATTGCTTAGAGTATTTAAGAGGTACTTGATCATTTCTGATAAAACTGTTACTATAGTTGAATCAGGCAATGCGCATTTTCTATTCTGCAAGGCATCAAAGTGCATTGAAAATTAAACGTGTCTTAAAGGGAAATATTTAAAAAGGTGAAGCGATCAAGAATTACTTCGATCATAAAACATACTTGTATCCAGCAGAGGCACATCAGCTGCTAAGCATGCTATATGCTCCTTACAGAATGAACTGCATCTAAAATTAACAAGTGACCTACAATTTTCTTATACAACAGAAAAATCCCAAATAACCATACAAACATCTGCAAATAAGGAAACAGACTATGCACTACAAGGTAACAGGAAATTGGAAAACAATTCTTGGTGTTAGGATATATATATATATATATATATATATATGTGTGTGTGTGTGTGTGTGTGTGTGTGTGTATTTTATATGTATGTATGCATGTATATATATATATATATATATATATATATATATATATATAATACACACACACACACACACACACACACACACACACATATATATATATATATATATATATATATATATATATATATATATATATACTGGGTTATATGTAAGATGACAGCTAGTACTATGTAAGAAATTACTAGAAGCTGTTTCTTACTATGTCCACTTAGCTGTGAATCTGTTGATTCAATAAATAGATCCAAACCCCAAAAATCTATTCTATAAGCTAAATTAAAGTTTTGTGTGTTTTCACTAAGATTATCAGAGAATGAATAAAACTGTTGAAAGTTCACCTAGTATACAAACAGCAAATTATCAACATGGTATATCTAAGTATTTATCTGAATTTACCTTCACAGTATTTAATTGTTCTTATCACAGTCAAAAGTCTAGCAGTAAGTCGTTAATTTATGTTTTTATGATTAATCTCACAATGCTATTCATTTCAACATAGTAATACATTTGTATGTTCCAGTTACTTGAATGGTATACCAAAATGAGGCTGAGGTGAACATTTTCACTGCATTTTCCTGTTCCTCGTTAAACATTTTTCCTAACCCTTTCATACAAGAGGGTCAGTTTTGACTTTTAAGGACTTTCTTCCATGATACCATATTACCCCTTGCCAAGAGGACAACATATAGTAAATAAGCAGTCCCTACACCCACTCAAACAAAACCAGCCCAAGGACACTATTGTAGCCTCGCTCCATGTCCACTTCTTGAGAAAAGCCATTCCTTAGTCAGGAACCAACAACAGTTCAGAAATTCTTTTTGAACCGTTGGAACAGTGAATCCTATTTTGTACCCTGCCATTTTAAAAATGTTAAACTCTCATGTGGTCATTCTTTACCACATCCATTAGTATCACTGACACAAGAACTCTCTTCACCCATCTTTATATTCTCCTCTGTCATTCCTTCTTTTTACTGAATAAGCTTTTGGTTGCTTATAATGTATTAAACAAATTCCATGCACTACTCTTTCCAATTGCCAGATGTAAATGGATTATTTAAAAAAATTGAAGTTACTCCTTGCAGGCAATTTTTAGCTTGCTATCATTGTCCAGGGAAGATATGAAAAAGAAAAGGTAAGAAATCATTTCAAGAAGACTGTGAATATTAAAGAATTTCTAGGTAAAAGTAGATATAACAAAAGATGAAGATGGGGGGGGGGCTAGCAAAAGCAGAAGTGAAAGAAATGTAACAATGAACTATATATGAAAGACCATCTAATATCATTAAAACATTTAATGGCATGTTCTATGATCTCAGCCATTTATCTTGGACAGGGAATTTAAATTTGGGCAATTACTGTAGATGATAAAGACCGTTGCTTAGCATCTGTAAGCAATTTCCAAAAGCACTATGGTGTCCATCGGATAAGAACAAGTCAACTCAAGAAAAAGAGTAATGTTAAATAGATCTCAAATAATCAAATACTTGCCCTTGTTTCACATCCTTAAAAATAATCCTTAAGATCCTACAGGTTAGAGTCTGGTAATATACGGACCAAGAACTACCATGTACAAGCTGGTTTTACAAGATGCAGAGGCACCCAAGTTCAAATTCCCAACATCCAATGAATAACAAAGAAAGCAAGGGAGTTCCATAAATATATTTACTTTTCTTTTGCTAACTAAAGACTTTATTTCTCTGGACCATAATAAACTGTGGCAAGTTCCTAGAGAAACATGGATTCAAGGTTACCTAATAGGTGTCTTACCAAACCTGTATAAAGAACAAGAAGCAACAGTTACAAAGGAATATGTAATACCTCACTTGCTCAAGATAGGAAAAGGAGTGAGCCAAGGCTGTATATTGTCACTGTACTTCATTTATATGCTGTCTAGATCATGCATAGTGCTGGGTTATTTATATTATTATTTTATTTGACTTTTGTTTACCAGGATAATCTGAGGCAGATACTCATTTTCAGCAGAGGCCTTGGGGGGGGGGGGGGGATACAAATAACAAAAAAGACATAGCTTGTAACTTACACAGTAATAGAATGAATACAAAAACACAAATTATATTTAATACATTTAAAATATTATACATTGAAAAATGAGGTTGGGCAACAAACTAATTTGTCCAGGGACATCTTCAGTAGGGGTTAGTCAAATATATCAGTGAGAGGTAAGAGAGTGGGGGGTGAAAGGGTTAAATGGGAGGAGGGTTGATTAGAAGGAAATGAGGTAAGGAATGGAGAGGGGCTTAAGAGGCTTAGGCTATACCAGCTGGATAAGGAATCACATTTTGGCATGAACTTGCTAAGTCAAGTGATACGTCCAAGACATCCTTGTAGGTAATTTTTGAAGAACAGGTAAGGCTTTGGTAACAGTGGGGCTGGCTTTTACTCGGTGAGTATATATATGGTATATAGAGAGTGGGAATCGTGTGTGTGTGTGTGTGTGTGTGTGTGTGTGTGTGTATATATATATATATATATATATATATATATATATATATATATATATGTGTGTGTGTAAATTTTTTTTTTCTTTTTTGTTGCCTTCTTCTCTTGCTTGTTTTTCAGTTAGTATGATGTCTGGTTAAGTGGCATATAGTGTGATTGGTAGAATTTAGTTTATTTACAGCAATGAGGGAGCCAGTAGTTGGGTAGCCATGCTGTGTGGTAGCAGCTTTCATATGGTTTTATTTGGTGGTGGCTCCCCAGGTATGGCACCACAGTCAATTTGTGTTGCATGTCCTTCATAGGTTGATGTTGGTTTGGTTGTTTTGCGGTCTTCAGGTTATTCCTTGCAATCTTAATTAAAATTGGCAATTAAAGACTAAAGCATAAAATGCCCATGTTCCACTCTTCTCTCTACTTAGAGCATCATGGCCAGTTCGGATTTTCGTGAGTTTCTGTGTTTCTACATTATGACCGTCTAAGTCTTGCAGCCATCAAGAAACAAATAAATGGTTGGGATCAGTATTGCTTTGGGGGAAGATTAGTCTTCCCAACATGTCTATTTGTGTGTTGCATAATTCACATTTTCGTCATGCGTTCAGCTGACAAGTCAAAATAAATGCTTATTCAGCGTGAACACTGGGAAGTACAGTTAAACGTTTACTCAGTGTAAGACTATAAAAGATGAACATTTCGTAATTGTGTAGGTGTGCTTTTTGACTTCCAGTTGATTTCTGATCTATTCTAAAGTTCATTTATGTATCGCTCCTACTGCGGTGTTTCTAAGCTTGGTAAATAGACATCTAGATAGCAGTATATACATATATATATATATATATATATATATATCTTTTCAGCTTTTGGTGCAGCCTTCTTACTATTTACTGAAATTACGTATTTTACTTACGACATGCTACACATTTTACCTTTACCTCAGAAATATCTAATATTCTAGTAAAGCAAATGATACTTGATAATAAAAAAGTCAAGCTTTAATAGTGGTCTTCTTTTGTCATTCTTAAATTGCAATTTTGACTTTTTTTCATTTCTTGGCTAATACCTTCAAAAAGGCAGTTCTTGCAAGAGTTTTTAATCTTATACATATTATCCTATGTTCTCTTTCATCTTTCTTAAACATGCCTTTTACCTCCTGCCTGCTATGCGTGATGAGAGCTACCACCTGATGGTGATTTGGTTGATTTAAAGCCCATCTCCAGGATTCCTAAATGCAACACCTCTGAAGCATTGTAATGATACACGTCCTCCTCTTTTTCACACTTCCCCTGCCCATTTATGCATGCCAGCTATGTCAGATGCCCAAACCCTTAATCAAACTCTGGTCATCTGTACTGTAGTCAGGGCTTTCTCCATCTATACTGCCACTATGAGTGTTCAAGTTACTTACATCTGCCATTAACTAATTACTTAATTTCATTGCACTTTCACCCCAAAGATATCCAAAACATATTATACTACATTTAATAATACCCACTTGTTAAACACGCAGTCCCTTTTCAAGGTGACCTAGTAGTACTGGTTAAGTGACCTACTTAAGATCAAACAACAGACAAATGAGTTTCACAGGAAAGTACAGTTGTGTACCTACCATAAATGTAGATGTTCGAGTGTATTCACTGTTGCAGTCATTACAATTGGGTTATCCTGCTGGCAGGCTACCCACAGTCGGCCTGAATTCCAAAGTCTAGGTCCGGCGTCAGTTGCTGTCACCTCCTCCCTGACGTAAGTGTGCCAGGGGTATAAAAGATGCAGCCAACGACATTTTCTTCAGTTTTTCTTGCCCTAGATGTCAGGTTCCCCCAAAAGGGTAGGCTAAAAATATGTAAATAAGGCATGCATGCACCAAAGTAAATTATTCCTTCATCTACAGCAAATACACCACATAGGTTGTATAGATTAGAGAAGTGCAGATACGTTCCAGCAAAGATAAGGGGGATGGTGGGAGGGTAACCTGGACTGCAACAGTGAATACACTCGAACATCTACATTTATGGTAGGTACACAACTGTACTATGTTCATCGTGTTTCACTGTTGTAGTCATTACAATTGGGTTGAATCCCAAAGCTAAGGTTGGGAGGCTGGAGCTAAATAGGATTAGGAGCAGCTATGAGGCCCTGCAGAACTGCAGTGGCAAAGCCTGCCCTGGATTTAGAGTAGAGTGGTAAGTGATAGTGCTTTGCAAAAGTGTGCACTGAACTCCAGGTTGCAGCCTCTAAAATGTCTTTGGTTGGTAGTCCTCTGAGGAAGGCTGCTGAAGTGGCTGCTGCTCTTGTTGAATGTGGCCTAATGGCCTTTGGCACTGGTTTGCCATGTGAATAGCAGAAACGAATGCAGTGGCCTATCCACTTTGAAATTGTCTGCTTTGAGATAGCCTTTCCTTGTGATCCTGCAGCATATGCCACTAGTAATTGATCAGTCTTTCTGAAAGCTTTGGTTCTGTCCAAGTAGAAGCGCAGCTGTCTGTGCATGCCCAAAGAATGCAGACGTCTCTCACCCTTATTCTGTGGGTTAGGATAAAAGGTAGGCAAGTGAATAGTTTGGTTAAGGGCCACACTGGACTCTACCATGCATAAATGTCGGGTTTGCCCTCAGAGAAACCCTATCTGGATGGAAAATGATAAAAGGTTCCACAGCCATGAGTGCCGTTAGCTCTGAGACTCTTCTAGCAGAGGTTATTGCTAGGAGCAGAGCTGTTTTCCAAGATAAAAAAATTATATCAGCTGTATTGGCTGGCTCAGAAGGAGGCAGGGTGAGTTTTTCCAAGACATAATTGAGGTCTCATGCAGGTATTGGTGATCTCCTTGGAGGCCTTAAGTTTTTGGCTCCTCTAAGGTACTGCCTTAGTAAAGGAGGAGAAAAAAAAATAGGTGGCTCTGTATTGTAATGAGCTGAAATGGCAGAGGCATGAATCTTAATTGATGAAATGGATAGGCCTTTGTCCAGCATCTCAGTTAAGTAGTGCAAAATCTGAGGAATATTTGGTACAATCATGTCAATCCCTTGTGCCTAGTTCCAAGCACAGAATCTCATCCATTTTTCAGCATAAGATTTTTTGGTACTAGGCCTCCTGGCCTCCAAAATAACATCCATCACCGCTTTAGAAAGAGGGGTGTATTGAATGACTACATTATCCTCCATGCTGCCAGATTTAAGGTCTTGAGTTGGCTGTGCAGGATCTGATTGTTTTGTTGGGACAGTAAGTGAGGAATCTGAAATAATGTCCAAGCTGGGTATTGAGACAGGTTCCTTAGTATTGGGTACCAGTGCTGGTGGGGCCAGTCTGGGGCAATCAGTATAATTTTTGGCTTCTCTTGTCTGACCTTTAGGAGCACCTTGGGGGGGAGGGGCAGTGGAGGAAAGGCATATACAGTTAAGTTTTTCCAGCTGAAAGATAGAGCATCCACTCTCCATGCTTGCTTGTGATAAGTTCTTGTGCAGTATCTCTGTAGTTGGCAGTTGTGAGGGGAGGTAAATAGATCTATATCCAGGCATTTCCATTTCCTTGTTATCATGCTGAAGACTTGTGCATCCAATTTCCACTCGTGGGGATCCAAGAGGTTTCTGCTTAGTTCGTCTGCCAGAGTATTTATCTTTCCTGGCAGGAATTGTGCCTGCAGATGTACTTGGTAAGTCAATGCTGTGTCCCACAAAGTCATGGCTAGTCTGCAAAGGGGATAGGAATGAGTGCCTCCCTGCTTGTTTATGTACCACATGACTGTGGTATTGTCCGTCTTTATCAGTAGTTGTCCCGGATGAAGTAGGTCCTTGAAGGTTGTCAGGGCATTCTGAACAGCTAGCATCTCTTTTTGATTGATATGTAGATGCATTTGGCTTGTGAACCATGTTCCCTGAATACATCTTCCTGCCATGTGGGCCCCCCAGGCATAATCTGATGCATAAGTTGTTAATGTCTGCCTGGCTGTGGGTAAAGTGAATGGCTGTCCCTTGTTGTGGTGACAGGCCTTTGCCCACCATCAAAACTCCTGTTGCAGGCAGGGAATGAGGGTAATTATTGTTTCCAGGCTGTGGCAATGTTGAGTCCAAACACTTTTTAGATACCATTGAAGTTTCCTTATATGCAGTCTTGCATAAGGAATTAGCAGAATGCAGGATGCCATGAAGCCCAAAGCCTGCAGAATTTTTCTTGCAGATAACTGGGCCTTTGTTGCCAACAGTTTGAAATAAGTAGTCAGTTGCCTTTGTTTGTCTGGCGTGAGATAAGCCATCTGGGCAGTTGTATTTAAGCTTGCACCCAGGAATATTATCTCTTGAGAGGGTACTAGTTTTGATTTCTTTTCATTTACTGTGTACCCTAGGCATGTTAGTAATTTTTTTACAAACGCCAGATGCTGTAGTAGAATGTCCTTGTTCTCTGCTTGAATGAGGCAGTCATCCAAGTAAGGATATATATGTATTCCTCTTTGTCTGCAGAATGCAATTACTGGAGCTAGGCACTTTGTGAAGACCCTGGGTGCAGTAGATAAGCCAAAGGGCAGTGCAGAGAATTGGTAGCGCATTGAGCCAGCTATGAATCTTAGGTATCTTCTGCATGATTGTCTGATTGGGACATGCAGGTATGCCTCTTTTAGGTCTAAAGTCACAAGCCAAGCCTTCTTGCCCAGCATGGGCAGAAGCTGCTGCAGAGTCAACATTTTGAATTTTGGAATATCCAGATATGTGTTTAGAATAGATAAGTCCAGTATTGATCTCCAGGCTTTGTCCTTTCTGGGCACCAAGAACAGTCTTGAGTAAAATCCTTGTCCCTACTCTTGCTCTGGTACTTGCTGAATGACCCTCATGTCCATGAGGGATGAAACTTGCTTTTGTGCCTCTGCCCATTGATTTTTTTGGCAGGTCTGGCAAACCGTCTGCCCTTGGCAGGGTATGAAAGTGAAACTTGTAGCCTTGTGACACTATGTTCAAGACCTATTTGTCCTGGGTTATTATGTGCCAGTTTTGATGAAAAAGTACTAGTTTTCCCCCTAAAGGTGCTGCCAGAAGATAAGTGCTTGGCGCAGGCAGAGGGAAGTCATTGGGACTGTTTCCGGTATGGCTGTGCTTTGTCTTCTCTGCTTTTGGAGGTAGAAGCACCCCATTTTTAGACCTGTATGTGCCTTGGGGCTGGGATCTGCCTCTAGGGCATCTGTATCTGCCCCTTTGTGGCCTGTGTGACACTGGAAAGGACCAATTCTTTGTAGGCCAGTGCCTGCTAAATCTTGGAGTCTGTATCTCTAAGAAATCCTTGACTGTTTGCATAGATTTTACTTTGTCCTCCATTTTCTTCAATACCTCCTCTGCTTTAACACCAAACAGGGTATCATGCTGTAAAGGAGCATCTAATAATTTTGCTTTAATATGATCAGGCAGATTCTGTTCCTTTAACCAAGCATGCCTCCTGATGACAGAACCTGTAACAGCGGCCCTGCAGGAGGCCTCCAGAGAATCAAAACCACATTGCAAAGTATGCTTTCCAACTTGTTCAGCTGCATGTAATAAATCCTGCACTTCTTTGTTTTCTGCACATTCAGAATTTATCAACATTTTCTGTTTAAGCAGTGACATAATATATTGCTGATATTTAAGCATATGAAATTGACAATTTAAAGCCCTAATAGCCAAGGTAGCAGAAGTGTAAATCTTTTTTCCCCATCTCTCCAGTGCCCTAGAATCCCTGTCAGAGGGGGTAGGGTTGTCTGCAGTAGAAGCCTTGACCCGTTTGAGACCCTGAGAAATAGTTTCTGGGTCAGCAGCAAGGTTTTTAAAGAGAAATTTATGTGAATCATGAACCCTGTAGTATCTGTCTGGCTTAACAGGAGCTGGGGTAAAGGAGTCAGGAGTCAAGCTGGACTCTGAAAGACATAATCTACAATGTCTAACACAGGTGGAATAGCAAGGGGCCTGTGCTGAGGTAGTAAAAGGAAGTCTGAGCCTTTTCTTAGATTCTGAATAATCTTGGCTCTCCCAGTGGAAATGCTCCCTCATGGTATGCAGAGTTTCCCCAAAAGAATAATCCTCAGGAGGAGAGGCTGAAGGGATAGATTCTTCAGCATCAGAATCCTCATAGGGAGGAAGAGAGTATTCCTGATCAGAAGAGGAATCAGATGAAATGGAAACCTGATCTGAAGATTCATATTCCGTCTCTTGCCTAGGCCTCTTATCAGGAGGGGGATGGGAACCCCTGATCAAAGTAATTAGGTCTTCGGCCATTTTGAGCATCTTTTTTTTAGGCATGGAGGCTTGTCCATGGGTCTGTTGTACTTGTTTCTTTGTCTTTAAAGGTGCTTTAGTCTTTGCCTTTGAAGCTGAAGTTGTTTTTACATATAATTGTGTAGGCTGGAAAACACCCTCAGAAGACGATGCCTACTCAGCGGCTCCAGACCCATCTGAGGGAATAGTTTCTGAGGTTCCAATACTTTGAGTTTCCAGTGGCCTAGTCGGCTCCACGTGGGAGTTGGTAGCGGCCTGCAGCTCTAAAATAGCGGGCATCAGGGGCTGCGAAAGCGCCTCACTGAGAAACGGTGAACCGGCAACTGGCTTAGAAGAAGCCTTGTCGTCAGTTTTGGACCCCAGATGCTTGTCCTTTCCTTTTACTTTGCGTTTCTTGTTAATTGCGGTAGTCGGATGGCTATCCGACAATATTGTGTAATTAAATATTCTGCCAAAATAGTGAAATGCAAAATCGTAGTGATGCTTAATAGTGCGTTGGTTAAATGTAGCATGGAACCGACAATTAGCAAAGTCGTGGTCAGGGCCTAGGCAAGGAATACAGTAGGAATGAAAGTCCTTATGAGGTATTTGCTTCCCACAAGAAATACAATTAACTTTTTCTGACATCGGTTTGGAGCAAGAAAAAGTTTCCTCAATGGGGTACTTAGCTTTTACTGAAGACTTCGGATCTGAAATTCGAACACGAAAATAGTACAGTTTTGTACCTACCATAAATGTAGATGTTCGAGTGTATACACTGCTGCAGTCATTACACTTGGGTTATCCTGCCATCAGTCGGCCTGAGTTCCAAAGACTTCGTCTGGCTTCGGTTGCTGTCACTTCTTCCCTGACGTCAGTGCGACAGGGGTATATAAGATGCAGCTGACGCCATTTTCTTCAGTTATTCTTGCCCCAGATGTCAGGTGCACCCAAAAAGGTAGGCCATGCAAATTGATAATAAAACATTCATATGAAAAGCAATCAAAACTTTCAGTTACCAGCAAATACTCCCCATAGGTAGCAAAGGCTAGAAGGCTTAGGTAAGTACCAGCAAGTAAGAGGGGAAGGAGGGAGGGTAACGTGGACTGCAGCAGTGTATACACTCGAACATCTACATTTATGGTAGGTACAAAACTGTACTATGTTCATCGTGTTACACTGCTGCAGTCATTACACTTGGGTAGAATCCCAAAGCTGAGGTAGGGTGGCTGGTTCTATAAGGCATTAGGGGTGGCTATAAAGCCCTGCAGCACTGCAGTGGTGAAGCCAGCTCTGGATTTAGAGTATAGAGGCAAATGGTAATGCTTGGTGAAGGTATGTACAGAACTCCAAGTTGCTGCTTCCAAAATATCCTTAGTAGGTACTTCTCTGAGGTAGGCAGTTGAAGTGGCTGTTGCCCTGGTGGAGTGAGATCTAATGCTGCTAGGTACAAGTTTCCCATGGTGTGTATACAGAAACGTTTACAGTGTCCTATCCATTTTGAAATAGTCTGTTTTGAAATGGCTTTTCCCTGTGCTTCTGCAGCATATGCTACCAATAATTGCTCAAATTTTCTGAAAGCTTTGGTTTTGTCCAAGTAGAAGTGTAACTGCCTGTGTATGTCCAAAGAATGCAGTAGTCTCTCCCCTTTATTCTGTGGTTTTGGATAAAAAGTTGGCAAGTAAATAGTTTGGTTTAGAGCCACACTTGATACCACCTTTGGCATAAACATAGGGTTAGTTCTTAAAGACACCCTGTCTTGGTGGAAAATGAGGAAAGGTTCCACTGCCATTAGTGCCTGTAATTCTGAAACTCTTCGTGCTGATGTTATTGCCTGGAGCAGAGCAGTTTTCCAAGAGATATATTTTAAATCTGCTGTGTTAGCTGGCTCAAAAGGAGGTAAAGTTAATTTTTCCAACACTAAGTTGAGGTCCCAAGTTGGAGTACGTGCTCTACAAGGCGGTCTTATGTTTTTAGCCCCTCTGAGGTACTGTTTTAGCAAAGGATTACAGAAAATTGGTGGATCTGTGTTGTAATGAGCAGAGATGTCAGAGGCGTGGATCTTGATGGATGAAAAAGAGAGGCCTTTGTCCAGCATCTCAGTTAAATATTGTAGTATCTGAGGAATGTTTGGGACAAGAGGGTCAAGGCTGTGAGCCTGGGGTTCCAGGCACAGAATCTCTTCCATTTATCTGAATAGGCTTTCCTGGTACTAGGCCTTCTGGCCTCCAGAATGACATCCATGACAGCTTTGGAGAGAGGCATTGCTTTGACTAAGGAATCTTCCATGCAGCTAGGTTTAAGGTCTTTAGCTGGTTGTGAAGTATCTGATTGTTGTGCTGAGTCAGCAGATGTGGGATTTGAGGCAAAATCCATGGTGGTCCTTGTGCAAAGTTTTTTAAGATTGGGTACCAGTGCTGGCGTGGCCAGTCCGGTGCAATCAGGATCATTTTTGGCTCTTCTTGCCTGGCTTTTATAAGTACCTTTGGAAGGAGAGGTAGTGGTGGGAAAGCGTATATTTGTAGGTTTTTCCAGCTGAATGACAGGGCATCCACTTTCCATGCTTGTGGATGGTAAGTCCTTGTGCAGAATTTCTGTAGCTGGCAGTTCATTTGGGATGCAAACAGATCTATTTCCGGGCTCCCCCATTTCTGTGTTATCATTCTGAATATTTGTGGATTCAATTCCCATTCATGGGGATCCATAATGTTTCTGCTTAAGTCGTCTGCCAGAGTGTTTTTCTCTCCTGGCAGAAACTGTGCTTGCAGATGAACTTGATAGTTTGGAACTGTGTTCCACAAGGTCATGGCTTGTCTGCAAAGGGGGTAGGAGTGAGTGCCCCCTTGCTTGTTTATGTACCACATAACTGTGGTGTTGTCTGTCTTTAGTAGTAGTTGTCCTGGATGCAACAGGTCCTTGAAAGCTATAAGGGCATTTTGTACAGCTAGTATCTCTTTTTGATTGATGTGAAGATGCCTTTGTTCTGCGGGCCACTTGCCCTGAATACATTTTCCTGCCATGTGTGCTCCCCAGGCGTAATCCGATGCATCTGTTGTCAGTGTTTGCCTGGCTGTGGGTTTAGTAAAAGGCTGTCCCTTGTTGAGGTGACAAGCTTGAGCCACCATCGAAATTCCTGCTGAAGGCAAGGAATTAGTGGTATATGTTTCCAAGCTTTGACAGTTTTGAGACCAGACACTCTTTAGGTACCATTGTAGTTTCTTCATATGCAGTCTGGCATATGGAATTAGTAGTATGCAAGATGCCATGTAACCCAAGGCCTGCAGAATTTTTCTTGCAGGGAGCTGGGTCCTTGTTGCCATCAATTGAAAGTATTGAGTTAGTTGTCCTTGCTTGTCTGGTGTGAGATTAGCCATCTGGGTCATTGTGTTCAAGCTGGCACCCAGGAATATTATCTCTTGTGAGGGCACTAGTTTTGATTTTCTTTCATTTACTGTGTACCCTAGGCAACTTAATAACTTTTTTACAAATGCCAGATGCTTTAGAAGAATGTCCTTGCTCTCTGCTTGAATCAAGCAGTCGTCCAGGTACGGATAAATTTGAATTCCTTTCTGTCAGCAAAATGCAATTACTGGTGCCAGGCACTTTGTGAAGACCCTGGGCGCAGTAGATCAGCCAAAGGGCAGTACATAGAACTGATAGTGCATTGAACCAGCTATGAATCTGAGGTATCTTGTGTAGTTTTGTTTGATAGGGACATGCAGGTATGCCTCCTTGAGGTCCAAAGTCACGAGCCAAGCTTTCTTGCCCAGCATGGGAAGAAGCTGCTGTAGTGTCAACATTTTGAATTTCGGGAACATCCAGGTAAGTGTTTAGAGAAGAAAGATCCAGAATGGGCCTCCAGGCTTTGTCCTTTCTGGGAACTAGAAAGAGTCTTGAGTAAAATCCTTGTCCTTGTTCCTGTGGTGGTACCTTTTGAATAGCTCTCATGTCCATGAGTGCTGTAATTTGTTTTTGAGCCTCTGCCTATTGATTTGGTGGCAGATGTGGCATTCCTTTTAACCTTGGCAGAGTGTAAAAGTAGAACCTGTAAGCTTGAGATACAATGTTGAGAACCCATTTGTCTTTGGTGATCACATGCCAATTGTGATAGAAAAGTGCCAGTTTTCCTCCCAAGGGGGCTGCCAAGAGAGAGATGTTTGGCAGCTGTAGTGGGAAGTCATTGGGACTGCTTTTTATATGGTTGGGACCTGTCTTCCTCTTCTTTCTGGCCTGATGCACCCCATTGTCGAGGCCTGTAAGGACCTTGTGGTTGACCCCTACCTCTTGGATGTCTGTATCTGCCCCTTTGAGGTCTGTCTGTAACTGGAAAGGACCAATTATTTGTTGTCCAATTTCTGCTAAATTGAGGAGGCTGAACCTGTAAGAAATCCTTCACCGTTTGCATAGATTTTGCCTTATCCTCCATTTTCTTTAATACCTCTTCTGCCTTAACTCCAAATAACACATCCTGCTGCAAAAGTGCATCCAATAATTTTGCTTTAACATGGTCTGGTAATGTATGTTCTTTTAACCAAGCATGTCTTCTAATGACAGAGCCTGTAACTGCTGCTCTACAGGAGGCCTCTAAAAAATCAAAACCACATTGCAAAGTATGTTTTCCCACTTGTTCAGCTGCATAAAATAAATCCTGCATTTCTTTAAAATTAGGAGGATCTGAATCTGGTAGCATTTTTTGTTTCAACTGAGACATCAAAAATTGCTGATATTTTAGCATGTGAAACTGGCAATTTAAGGCTCTCATTGCTAAAGTTGCAGACGTATATACTTTCTTCCCCCATCTGTCTAATGCCCTGGAATCTCTGTCAGAGGGAACTGGATTCTTTGCTGATGAGGCCTTAACCCCTTTGGGTCACTGAGAAATAGTTTCAGGGTCAGCAACAGGGCTTTTATATAGAAATTTGTGTGAGTCAGGGACTCTGTAGTATCTGTCAGGCTTAACTGGGGCTGGGGGTAAAGAATCAGGATTTAAGCTGGATTCAGTATACACATCATCCACAATATCTAACACTGGTGGAATAGCAAGGGGTCTGTGTTGAGGTAATAAAAGGAAATCTCTGAGCCTTTTCTTGGATTCGGAGTAATCCTGGCCTTCCCAATGGAAATGCTCCCTCATGGTATGTAAGGTTTCCCCAAAGGAGTAGTCCTCAGGTGAAGAGGCTGATGGAATAGATTCCTCTGCATCAGAATCCTCATAAGGGGGTAAAGAAAATCATAGGTCTGAGGAAGAATCTGAAGAGATGGACACCTGGTCAGATGAGTCACTGTCTGCATCCTGTCTGGGACTTTTATCAGGAGGGGGATGGGACCCCCTGATCAGAGTGATTAGGTCTTCAGTCATTTTGAGCATTTGTTTCTTAGGCATGGAGGCCTGTCCTGGAGAATGCTGTATTTGTTTCTTTGTTTTTAAAGAAGGATTAGACTTAGCAGAGGGTTTAATGCTTAGCTGAGTAGGTCTGAAAACACCCTCTGAAGCTGCGGGTTGTTCAACTACTCCGGATCCCTATGAAGGATTAGTTTCGGTAGGCTGAAAAACTTGTGCATCCGAAGGCCCAGCCATCTCCATGTGGGAGACAGTGGTGACCTGTGGTTCTGCAGAAGCGGTCGTCAGGGGCTGCGAAGGCGCCTCACTGAAAACTGGAGAACCGGGGACTGGCCTAGAAGAGGCTTCATCGTCAGTTTTGGGCCTCGGATGCCTATCCTTGTCTTTGCGCTTTTTATGTATTCCAGTCATCGGACGTTCCGACGGCATGGTGTAATTGAATTTTCTACCAAAGTAATGTCGGGCAAAATCAAACTGACATTTAATAGTGCGCTTTTTAAAACTAGAACAAAACCGACAACCAGTAACGTTGTGGTCTGGGCCTAGGCATGAGATACAATAGGAATGGAAATCCTTATGAGGTATTTGCTTCCCACAAGAAATACAGTTATTAACTTTTACTGACATCGGTCTGAGGCAAGAAAAGGTTTCCCCTACGGGGTACTTAGCTTTGTAGAAGACTTCGGTTCTGGATTCGGAATAAAAATCTCAGGAGTCGGCCGACCGGCACTTGCGAACTGCTTTTGCTTCGGGCACCGCGCAGCAAGAAAGACTGAAGAAAATGGCGTCAGCTGCATCTTATATACCCCTGTCGCACTGACATCAGGGAAGAAGCGACAGCAACCGACGCCAGACCAAGACTTTGGAACTCAGGCCGACTGAGGGACCGCCTGACTGCAGGATAACCCAAGTGTAATGACTGCAGCAGTGTAACATGATGAACATCTGAGGAGTCGGCCGACCAGCACTTGCGAACTGCTTTTGCTTTGGGCACTGCTCGGCAAGAAAGACTGAAGAAAATGGCATCGGCTGCATCTTTTATACCCCTGGCACACTGATGTCAGGGAGGAGGCGACAGCAACTGATGCCAGACCTACACTTTGGAATTCAGGCCGATTGCGAGTAGCCTGCCAGCAGGATAACCCACTTGTAATGACTGCAACAGTGAAACATGATGAACATCAAAGGACTACAACCTTCACCCTCTGCACTAATAGTCTATTAATTCAGACTGAATTTTAACTTGAGTTGATTTACCCACATGTTTATTTCATCAATATGACTATTTACTTAATCCAAATGTCTAAGTATGCATCCAGTTTACAATTTGCAATAAACAGCAGGACGAAAAAAAGTACATCTGTTGGGGGAGTGGTTAGGCACATTCAAAATAATTGTAAACCAGTTGCTAATGATGGCGATCAAATACTCAATATTTATTTTTTAACTTTCTGAGTAATTGGTAGATGCTGAAAGACTTTCCTGTCTAGAAAGAGGAAACCTTCCAAATAGGTTATTTATGGTAAACATAACGGAGAGGACAGGAGGAGCAAATCAGTCTGTAATGTAAACGAGGAAGCCTAATGGTTGTTTTTGTGAAGGAGCCAAAAAAAAAAACTCTAACCAGAAAGAAATTATTCAAGGCTGAAGTTTATTTCCAGCTCATGAACCAGTATAAATATTTCAAATGCACAAGCATCTCTAAACTTATTCATACTGTCATTTAATTCATAATGTATTACCCGAATCAATAGATGGACCAGGCAGTGCCTCAGGCTGTTCATTCTGTACCTATAAACAGATCACTATTTTGCTTTCTTATCACAGTGTGCAAACATGTTCCCTCTCATTTTACCATTCATCTTTTAGCTTCCTTTCTCACTTCTCCTTCCCTTTTTATTTACATTAAATTATATTGTTTTGTCCATCTATTTCCAGTTTTTTTTTCTACTTTACCTGTGTTTAAGAACGTGTACAATACTGATGAGACTTTCTGTACAACTGAAATATCTGTAAATGTAATTTTTAATTTATACTATATTATGACTACACTCCAGTTGTGAATTTTTTCCTCTCCAGGCATCCACAGATAATGAGCCGGCAGCACACACATAAATAAATGCTTGTTTGGAAGGCATCCTGGACCACAATCAATATGACGCTCGGCCTATTATTGGACTTTGTACCTATAATTCTATGGTATGACCATGACTATGAACCTGTCTGATACTAAAGCAGTTTTTCTTTTGTACTCCTCAGTAATAAGTGATATGGTAAAGCAGTGGGAGAAATTAGTGTGAACCTGACTCCACCAAGAATATGGGAACTTTTAAATATCTTGATCTCTCTTTATTTTTGGTAACCCATATGTGGTAGCTTTAGTTTAACTTTCTCAGGCAGATTACACTATGTTGGAAATATTAAAGAAACAAGCTTAAGAGAAGTGGGGTATTTATTACACTGCTGGAGTGTGGGTTCACCATGGTAGCACATTCATGTCTAAAAACCTAAACTGTTTCTTCATCCAGCTGATTTATACTTGTGGGCGAATCCTACACTCGTTACCACTAAAAGTACATTGTGATGCACCCAGAAGCGTGGGATGGCTCCCAAAATTACAACAAGCTCACTAAAGTGCTGCTTTCTTCAAACTGTAATTCCTGGAATACATGCCCTTAAAAAAACTCCCAGCTGCTTACACATTTTTGAGATATCCACCCACCTATAAATGTATTGCAGTTTAATGAGGGTACTGCTAGCTATGAGGAATGAGACCTAATATGTTTTGGGGAAAGGGAGTTGACTCCTCTGGGCCCTATAAATAAACAAGTTGCTTGGAGTACTATATTTCAACACGATGTAGGTACAGGTAGGTGCTCCAGTGGCTCTTGCCATTATCATAAGTCCTTTTACACTTCTTCTTGTTTCAGACATCAGAGGATTGAATGCTGTAGTGGTCTTTATTACTAGACAGTTGTGTATATGTAATTCTGCATTTGCCTGAACTTTTTTTACTCTTTCTCTTTAGCTTATACATGCATGCCTGTGTGTGCGCGTGTGTGTGTGTGTGTGTGTGTGTGTGTGTGTGTGTGTGTGTGTGTGTGTGTGTGTGTGTGTGTGTGTGTGCATGTGTGTGTCTGTCTGTCTGTGCATGCTTATGTGTGTATGGGTAAGTGACAATTCTTTTATAATTACTGTACTTACTTTGGCCCATCTTGTGGTTGAAACAGCTCCACTTGGATCAGTCAGTTTACCCGTTTAAACCCAGAATTATACAATGACTGCCTATTAGTATTCCGAAACGTGCACACTGATTGGCCAGCCCAACCAGTGTGCCCGTTGGAAATCCGACTTATACTAATGGAAAAAGGTCCAGTCACCAAGACTTTTTCCATTAGTATAAGTATTGTTTTTTGTGTGTTTGGTAGCAATGGAGAATGGAAGAGCTCTGTTGCTGTAATCTCGCTATGTTAAATGAGTTTAACATAGCGAGATATCTTAAAAAAAAAAAGCAACAGAGATCTTCCTTTCTCCGTTGCTTTTTTTAAAGATATCTCATTATGTTAAACTCGTTTAATAGCAAGACAGCTTTAAAAAAGCAACAGAGATCATCCTTTCTCCATTGCTTCCTCTACACACAGCTCTGATGTACTGCATAAGCATACACATGCGCAGTACATCAGAACTGCCCCAAGATACCAGACAGCTGCGGAAGGGCAGCACGTAGTCATTTTACAATGCCATTATTTAAGAAAAGTAAGTATTTTTTTTCTTAAATAATGTCATTGTATAATAGCAATAACCCACACCTGGGTGTGGGTAATGCTGGATTTACTCATGGTTGTCTTTGTTTGGTCACTCGGGCTTTGCCCTCTTGACCAAACTACACCAACCGTGGGTAAATCCAGCATTACCCACACCCAGGCGTGGGTTATTGCTTAAATATACTACCAAAAAATTGTGAAAATTCCACTGTGAAATCAAAAAACTGCATTCAGAAGATTGCAAATTCACTCAACTCCCAGCTATTTAATATCATCACCTCTATGGTCAACATTCGTTAAAGAAAAGGTAAATATATTTTTTCAAACAATAAAAAGCATGAAACATTTTCCTTTTTTCTGGAAAAAAAGAATAATTTCTGAAACACAATCTTCAAGTTAGTCTGTTTTGAAAATGTGTATTTCATAAGAAGCCACCGCTTCTGTAATAAATACAAACATACATGAATAAATAAACAAGCAAACAAGAAAATAACTTACATGCTGACAAAGACAATAAAAAAATTCCACTGGTAGTTAAAGAAAAAGTGTGATAATTTTCTACAAAATATTCTACTTTGTTTGCTCTGTACAGACCTGCAGACTTAACTGTAATATTCCCAACATAGATAGCTTATTTTAGGAAAGTGAATGACTACAAAAATTTCAACCAGAACCAATCATAAACATCTTTTTAATACTGTGAAATAAACTATAAATGATTTGACAAGAAGCATTTGAGAAATGGCTTATCTTCTTCCTGGATTAGTCTTTACTATTAATCAGACTGCAGTATTACAATTTGGACCCGTAAGTCCTATGTTTGTTTTTCTCGTAAAAGTAATACATTGCCTTGAACTTGAACTGACACTTTTCATCATTGTCTTTTTATTTATTTATTTATAGATTTTGTTTATTGGGAAAGTCTGACTGGGCACAAGTCCCACTTTCAGCAGAGGCCAGTGGAGAAATGTTCCATTTTACAGAATAAATTGAGGGCAGTTATACAGGATTTATATAATAGATGACTATACATGGATTAGTAATAACGTGACAGTTAATTAAAAATAATAAATGTACATGCATGGAATAGTAAAGGAACATACGCAGAACTGTAATGATATGACAGTTAAGGAAAATAAGACAATTAAAAGAAGAATATGGTAAAATATTAGTCTAGTTGCTTTCAAACAGAATCAGCTAGATATTGACTAGGAGTTAGTGAAGTAATTATAGGATGAGGATTTCTACAAATTATGAAGGAGTATTTATTTACTTATAAATGTATTTATTTATTTGCCTTTGTTTAGCAGGAAAGTCCACTGTGCCAAGAAAAGCCCATTTTCAGTGGAGGCCTGTGGAGAAAAGTTCCATAAAGGCAGTTTGTATGAAAGTACATGGTTATACAGAGCACGATTAGTAAATTGAAATACATTATACAAAACACAGGCAGTAAAAGGAATACAATTAAAGGTACCCATTCCTGGGAGATGACATGTAGGGTTTTAAAAATTGCAAATTTCATTAAGGATACTAAACATTTTGAAAACTCTAGACCTTACTCAACCTCACCTCATTGCCGTTATATGGTATAAGTAACAGATGATGCCGAGAATCTCCAAAGAGTAAGTACAGATATATGGCTAATGAAGTTTGCTGATGATAGCAGGCTGGGTGTTATTTTGTTTGATTACCCCTTGAAATGATGTCACTACATCAAGACCAAATCTTCACTAATCAGATGTATCATGAAAAATAACTAAAATTAAATGAAGCATGTAATATTTTATACCTTTGAAAAAAAAACTCCTCACCGTTTTGCATCATAGCTTGTACCCAACTACAAACTGGCACATTAATCAGATATCTTGACACAGAGGTCAACATCTGTAACTGACTCTGTTCTCACCATCATATAGCATTAATCAAAAGGACGTCCTTCTGTACAGAACAACTGACATCAAAACGCATGTCATCCAGCTTGAAAAAAGTTATCAT